>NC_084847.1:58383594-58683594 GCF_033115175.1 Lepus europaeus | reverse complement strand
GACACACATATACACCACAGACGCGTACACACATACAGACACACACATACACCACAGACGCGTATACACACATATACACACACAGACGCGTACACACACATATACACACAGACACACATATACACAGACGCACACACATACACACATATACACACAGACGCGTACACACACATATACACACAGACACACATATACACAGATGCACACACACATACACACATACACAGACGCGTACACACATACAGACACACACATACACCACAGACGCGTATACACAGACACACATATACACAGATGCACACACATACACACACATATACACACAGACACACATATACACAGATGCACACACACACATACACAGACGTGTACACAGACACACAGACACAGACACATATACACCAGATGCATACACACACATATATACACACACAGATGCGTACACACACATATACATCACAGACGTGTACACACACATACACACACAGATGCACACACACATACACACACACGTATACACCACAGACGCGTACACACAGACACACATATACACACAGATGCGTACACACAGACGCACATACAGACACACACACCCATATACACACACAGATGCGTACACACAGACACAGACACACACACAGAGCTAACAGCAAACACACACACACATCACAGTAAACCACGGAAGAAGGAAGGGTCTCCTGACGGAAGCTCAGGACTGGGAGCTGAGGGCGGCGTCTGTCTGGAACCCAGATGTGCGCCAGCGTCAGTGGCACGCATGTCCTCAGGTGCGGTCCACGTTGGAGGGCAGTTAGAGGGAAAAGTAAAAAAAGAAACAAGCAAGGCACGCGGAACGCTCTGGTCACGGGGCCTGACCCTTCAGAAGTCGGCGCAGCTCACAGGCGGGCAGGCTGGCTCCCGAGGCACCCGCCCCCGGCAGCACTCGGCCCTCCCCTCTACCCACACGCTGCGGCTGCCACGCTGCCACGCTGCTTCACGGCACACCAACTTCCTACCAGGAACAAGACCTAGACACGCGAGTCGCCCCAGTCGCGCCGACTGTGAACATTTTAAGAATCCTATTTCTTGAACAAAAACATCTACCCAGCCCACGTGAATTCTGCCTCCTCTTGACACTGCCATTCGCCTCTGTCACGCGCTTTGTCGTCGGTCCCTGGGATCTGCACTCACAGCTTTCCTGCCCTTTCTGGGGTTTTTAAAGGAAAACGTGACCAGAGCTCAGTGCCGGGCGCCCGGAGGCCGCACTCACCAGCTGAAACTCGCTCCTGCGGCTGAAGGCCTCCCTGATGCCAGAGTCCCTCCAGAGCGCGCCCAGCGCAGGCACGTACAGCTGGAAGGTGGCGGGCTCCACAGGAAGTCCCGCCTTGTTCTCAAACGCCATCAGGAACATGCCATGCTTCTCGTTTTCAGAATACTGCCAAGGAATACCAAGCTTGTCTCGTGCGTCGACAAGAACCTTTGAGCCCTAGGAAATAAAAGAAAAAAGAAAGATTTAATTGTGCATCAGACACTACCTCGTACCAGAGAAGCCCAGCGCGGCCTCTGTCTCGGCCTGTGTTCAGCTGCTACGGCGCAGTACCCGAGACTCGGTGGCTGACACAGCCAAGAGGCCACTTTGCTGCTGGTTCCGCTCCCGGCTGGGGCTGCTGTCCTGCAACACGGCGCCGAGCAGAACCGCAGCGAGCACCGGCGAAGAGGCAGAGGGGCAGCCAATGCCGTCCCGGCCCTGCTGTGTGAACCCCTCCGGCCAAGGCTGCCTGCCGCGCTGCCGCAGCAGCAGGTTCGGTTTCCACTTGGTAAGTCTACACGCGACAGCACGCATCAACTGTCACAGGGCGCAAGAGGCGCAGGCGGGGCAGTGTGCACTGTCTTCTGGTGACACGGGTGCCGTCACTCCTAGGAAGGCGGCCTTCTCACGAAGGACCTGTGTAAGCAGCACACAGCTCTGCTCCTGCCAGCCCTCATCCGACACGGCACCCGGGGGACACTGCTGGAGACACCCAGCACGTGCCCTCATCCGACACGGCACCCGGGGGACACCGCTGGAGACACCCAGCACGTGCCCTCATCCGACACGGCACCCGGGGGACACCGCTGGAGACACCCAGCACGTGCCCTCATCCGACATGGCACCTGGGGGACACTGCTGGAGACACCCAGCATGTTCCACCGGAAAATGAAACCATCAGTAAAACAAAGAAATGTTTCCGGCTGGCGCCGTGGCTCAATAGGCTAATCCTCCACCTTGCGGCGCCGGCACACCGGGTTCTAGTCCTGGTCGGGGCACCGATCCTGTCCCGGTTGCCCCTCTTCCAGGCCAGCTCTCTGCTGTGGCTAGGGAGTGCAGTGGAGGATGGCCCAAGCCCTTGGGTCCTGCACCCCATGGGAGACCAGGATAAGCACCTGGCTCCTGCCATCGGAACAGCGCGGCGGCCATTGGAGGGTGAACCAACGGCAAAAAGGAAGACCTTTCTCTCTGTCTCTCTCTCTACTGTCCACTCTGCCTGTCAAAAATAAAAAAATAATAATAATAAAAAAAGAAATGTTTCCAAAACGCAGCAACCAGCGGCAGCACCACCAGTGCCACACTCCTGGGATCCTAGGATCAGCGCCGACACCCGGCGGCCCCTGGCTACCAGACCTGTCCAGGTGGGACCACCCACCCCACCGAAGCAGGGCCGCACGCAGCCCCGGACTTCACGCCGCCTTTGCTTGTGATGAGGACAAACTCGTTTTCGTTCTGCTCATTTCCTCACGGTTAAAAATAAAGTCAGAATCGTCTGCCCCTTCCTTACCTCACAGATGGGGTCAGGGGTTGGAGAAACAGCCCACGCTAAAACAGCCCTGGGCAAGCGTCCAGCTGTGACATCACTCAGTGTCCCCTGGTCCCTGGGTGGGCAGTGGGCCTGGCTCCGCTCCAGGGGCAGGGCTTCAGATTCCACAGGGCGGTACCTCCGGGAGCCGTCCGGCCACGCCAGGGCCCTGTGCTGGCCACGAGGACAGAGCAGCGGCACGCCGGCCTCCCTCCGGCACAGACAGCGCCAGGGCCGCTGCTGCCCGCTGCACACCTACCTGGTTTCTTTTTAAGAACGGTTTTATTGTGCGGTAACTCACATGGCACACAAGTTGTCTACTCTAAGTGTACAACTCAGTGGTTTTTGGCCGGCACTTATCCTCAACAGTTTCACTTGCAGCACCGGGGACAGAGGGATCAATCAGGCTGTCTCTCCACGCCTCGGCGGCAGCGTCAGGATGCTGTCTGTAACTTCAGCTCCTGCCTGGAACCCTGGGTCGAATGCAACGATGCCTAGAAAGCAGTGACAACCTGTCCCCCGGACCCAGCTGGCCCAGGACGGCCAGGCAGGGACGCTGCTACGGCTCCCTCCACAGGGCCTTGTCTGATCTCGCCACCCACAGACACGAGCTGCACCCTGTGGGAGGAACAAGCTGCAGACAGCACAAGCTCAGAACCTGCCTAGGGACTCAGCCACGTGGGCTCAAAAATTAACCCACGCACGATGAAACTCTCAGCTACCAAGGGCCAGGGGAGACCGCAGAACATCGACCCAACGGGAGCAGCCGAGGTGGTAACTAACGGTGGAGACTGAAGGTCTCCTCCAAGGCTGGTCAGGTGGGGGCTCCCCTCATCAGTGCTGTTCCACACAGCCCGAGGAACTGATGCTGGGTGTGATAAGGATGGGCTGGGAGTACAGGAGAAACAACCAAACCTACTTGCAGAGGAAACAGTTGAGGCAGGAAAGCCCAGGCAATCTAACAACATCAACAACAAAAACCTACTAGAACAAATGAATCCAGCGAGGTCACATACAAAACTCGCCTGTCTCCATACTAGTAGTGAATAGAAGAAGCAGCACTACCAACGATCACTTGAAACATGAAGGCGGCCAGGCGTCGGGTGCAGCACTCAGGATGCGGAGTGGGAGGCCTCCGTCCATGCTGGAGCCCGCGCTTGAGGCCTCTCTGCGTCCAACCCCAGCTTCTCCCTCCTGAGCACCCTGAGAGGGCAGTGACCCCAGCTTCTCCCTCCTGAGCGCCCTGAGAGGGCAGTGACCCCAGCTTCTCCCTCCTGAGCGCCCTGAGGGCACAGTGACCCCAGCTTCTCCCTCCTGAGCGCCCTGAGGGCACAGTGACCCCAGCTTCTCCCTCCTGAGCGCCCTGAGAGGGCACAGTGACCCCAGCTTCTCCCTCCTGAGGGCACAGTGACCCCAGCTTCTCGCTCCTGAGCGCCCTGAGGGCACAGTGACCCCAGCTTCTCCCTCCTGAGCGCCCTGAGAAGGCAGTGACCCCAGCTTCTCCCTCCTGAGCGCCCTGAGAAGGCAGTGACCCCAGCTTCTCCCTCCTGAGCGCCCTGAGAAGGCACAGTGACGGCTGACCCCAGCTTACCCCAGCTTCTCCCTCCTGAGCGCCCTGAGCGCACAGTGACCCCAGCTTCTCCCTCCTGAGCGCCCTGAGAGGGCAGTGACCCCAGCTTCTCCCTCCTGAGCGCCCTGAGGGCACAGTGACCCCAGCTTCTCCCTCCTGAGCGCCCTGAGAAGGCAGTGACCCCAGCTTCTCCCTCCTGAGCGCCCTGAGAGGGCACAGTGACCCCAGCTTCTCCCTCCTGAGCGCCCTGAGAAGGCACAGTGACGGCCGACCCCAGCTTCTCCCTCCTGAGCGCCCTGAGAGGGCAGTGACCCCAGCTTCTCCCTCCTGAGCGCCCTGAGGGCACAGTGACCCCAGCTTCTCCCTCCTGAGCGCCCTGAGAGGGCAGTGACCCCAGCTTCTCCCTCCTGAGCGCCCTGAGAGGGCAGTGACCCCAGCTTCTCCCTCCTGAGCGCCCTGAGAGGGCAGTGACCCCAGCTTCTCCCTCCTGAGCGCCCTGAGAGGGCACAGTGACCCCAGCTTCTCCCTCCTGAGCGCCCTGAGAGGGCAGTGACCCCAGCTTCTCCCTCCTGAGCGCCCTGAGAGGGCAGTGACCCCAGCTTCTCCCTCCTGAGCGCCCTGAGGGCACAGTGACCCCAGCTTCTCCCTCCTGAGCGCCCTGAGAGGGCACAGTGACCCCAGCTTCTCCCTCCTGAGCGCCCTGAGAGGGCAGTGACCCCAGCTTCTTCCTCCTGAGCGCCCTGAGAGGGCACAGTGACCCCAGCTTCTCCCTCCTGAGCGCCCTGAGGGCACAGTGACCCCAGCTTCTCCCTCCTGAGCGCCCTGAGAAGGCAGTGACCCCAGCTTCTTCCTCCTGAGCGCCCTGAGAGGGCACAGTGACCCCAGCTTCTCCCTCCTGAGCGCCCTGAGAGGGCAGTGACCCCAGCTTCTCCCTCCTGAGCGCCCTGAGAGGGCAGTGACCCCAGCTTCTCCCTCCTGAGCGCCCTGAGGGCACAGTGACCCCAGCTTCTCCCTCCTGAGCGCCCTGAGGGCACAGTGACCCCAGCTTCTCCCTCCTGAGCGCCCTGAGAAGGCAGTGACCCCAGCTTCTTCCTCCTGAGCGCCCTGAGGGCACAGTGACCCCAGCTTCTCCCTCCTGAGGGCACAGTGACCCCAGCTTCTCCCTCCTGAGCGCCCTGAGAAGGCAGTGACCCCAGCTTCTCCCTCCTGAGCGCCCTGAGAGGGCACAGTGACCCCAGCTTCTCCCTCCTGAGCGCCCTGAGAAGGCAGTGACCCCAGCTTCTCCCTCCTGAGCGCCCTGAGAAGGCAGTGACCCCAGCTTCTCCCTCCTGAGCGCCCTGAGAGGGCAGTGACCCCAGCTTCTCCCTCCTGAGCGCCCTGAGGGCACAGTGACCCCAGCTTCTCCCTCCTGAGCGCCCTGAGGGTGCAGTGGCTCCATAGCTGGGAAGTCCAGGCTCCGGCTTTGTTCTGGTTTCGCCCTGGTTGTTGCAGGCATTTCGGGTGTGAGGCTTGGATGGCAGATCTACAGCCACCTCTTTCAAAAAATATTTTTAATAAAAAAGGCATAAATTTAACCAAATATGTATATAGGATCTATATGCTGGCAACTACAAAGTGTTGATTGAAAAACAAGACAGAACAAGTGGAGAGATTTATCATGTCCATGGAGAGCAATGAACAGGTCTGACACTTGCTCCTCTTACGATCCAGCTCTCTGCTGTGTCCTGGGAAAGCAGTGGAGGATGGCCCAAGTGCTGGGGCCCCTGCACCCGCGTGGGAGACCCAGAAGAAGCTCCTGGGTCCTAACTTTGGATCAGCACAGCTGTTATAGCCACTTGGGGAGAGAACCAGCGGATGGAAGATCGATCTCCCTCTCCCTCTCTGTAACTCTGCCTTTCAAATAAACAAACAAATCTTCAAAAAGAAATACTTATTTCCACTTTACTTGAAAGGGAAGAGAGAGGAGATGGTGGTGGGGGGTGTGGGGAGGGATTTTCCACCCACTGTTCACTTTCTAAATGCCTACAACAGCTGGGGCCAGGCCAGGCTGAAGACAGGAGCCCAGAACCCACTGTGGCAAGGACATCCTCTGGGGCCTCCAAGGGTGCACAGTGGGACCAGAGCTGGATCAGAGGCACAGCCAGGACTCACATCAGGCACTGGGTTGTGGGACGTGGGTGTCCCAAGTGGTGTCTTCACCACCGAGCCAAGTGCCCACCCCATTCTGAAATTTATATGGAAAAGCAGAGCACTAGATTAAAGCAAGCTTGACAACCAGAACTGGGCACCATTACTGTGGCTGACCTCAAGCCTTACTGCGTAGCTACAGGCATCAAGACAGAGGGTGTAGGTGAAGTGAGAGACCAACGGGACAGAGCAGGGAGGCAGAGGAGCCTCACACACACTTCTAAGGGGTTTTTAAAAAAGATTTATTTGTTTATTTGAAAGGCAGAGCTAGAGAGAGAGAGAGAGAGAGAGAGAGAGAGAGAGAGAGGCCTTCCATGGCTGCTTCACTCCCCAAACGGCCATAATGGCCAGAGCTGGGCTGATCTGAAGCCAGGAGCTGGGAGCTTCCAGGTCTCCCACGTGGGTGCAGGGGCCCAAGCACTTGGGCCATCTTCTGCTGCTTTCCCAGGCCGCAGCAGGGAGCTGGATCAGAGATGGAACAGCCAGGACTTGCGCTGGCACCCACACGGGCTGCCTGGGCCAGAGGTGAGGCTGAACCTACTATGCCACAGTGCCGGCCTCAGAACAGCCTTTCCAACAGCAGGACCCTCACAAACCTCCCTGACCTGATCTGCACAAGCTCATCCCAAAGTAACCCGAAACACGAAACCACAACTTAGGAGAGTACCTTCAGGACCTGCGGTTTCGTGAAAGTTCTTAGACGTGACTCCAAACACAAGATTCATAAAAGAAAAATATCGACAAATTGGACTTTGTCAAAACTAACAACTCTTGCTCTGCAAAAGACTTTCCTTAACAGGCTAAAAAGGAAAATCCGACAGGGAGAAAATGTGGGAGTACACCACACAGCTGACCAAGGACTCCACATCCAACAGCCATAAAACCCAACAGTCCAGCTAAGAACAGGCAAAAGCTATGAGGAGGTATTTCACGGAAGACACATGTGGACAGCAAATGCACAGATGAAAAGATGCTCAAGCCAGGGAAAAGCAGATTGAGACCTGGATGGTATCTACCACAAACCTCTCCACACAGCTCAACAGCTGTGGCCGAATGTGCTGGGCCTCTGCTGTGGCCCCGGCATCCCATACGGGCACCAGGTCATGTCCTGGCTGCTCCACTTCCGATCCAGCTCTCTGCTATGGCCTGGGAAAGCAGTAGAAGATGGCCCAAGTGCTTGGGCCCCTGTAGCCGCATGGGAGACCCAGAAGAAGCTCCTGGCTCCTGGCTTCGGATTGGCGCAGCCCTGGCTGTCGCGGCCACTTGGAGAGTGAATCAGTGGCTGGAAGACCTTTCTCTGTCTCTCCCTCTAACTCTGCCTCTCAAATGAATAAATAAAGTCTTAAAAAAAAAAAAAAAGCTAAAATGAGCAACAGTGACAGCGCCACGCAGCGGCGAGGATTGGGACACACTGCCGGCAGGGACGAGAGGGTCCAGCCATTGTGGAAAACATTCGGCAGCTTCCTAAAACACTAAACCGTCCACCTGCCACTCAGCTCTGCGACCTCACCCCGGCGGTCACCCCAGGGAGGAGAACAGTCACACAAAACCAGCGCAGGGTGTTCGCGGCAGTTTTAGTCACGGTAACGAGAACTGGGAACGAATGGTGTTGTATCCACTCCTCAGCCACTGGAAGACGCACAGCTGACCTCAGCAGCCCTCCCAGGTCCAGGGCCCTGTGCTGAAGGGAGAGGTCACTCTCAGGCGGCTTCGCTGTGACCGCACTATTCTTGGCATGACCGAGTCAGAGAGGACGGCAGGCTGGGGCTGCAGGGCTCACTGCCGGGGAGGGGGCAGCGGGAGGACACTGCTGTGGTCTGGGCCGCACACACCAGCTTCCTGGCCTTGACACCGCGCTGCACACAGGCCAGTCACGGCTGCTGGGGAGAACTGGGTGCCACTCTTCCACGCCACCTTTGCAACTTGCCGTGAACCTGTCATTAGTTCCTAATGAAAGGGCATTGAAGGGTTAACTGGCAGTCCCGGCAGGAAGTGGTGAGAGGGAGGTCCCTGGAGGCCAGGCTGGGGCTCAGTGAAATCCTCAGCCAGCCTCAGCCCGGCCCCCTCCTGTGTGCTCACTCAAACAGTGGCTGGACGACTGGAAGCCAGAGGATGAGGGCCCTAAACGATCCCTCCCATCTCTCTTCCCGTCCTCCACCTCTGGGTCTTTCCCAGCTCCCCACCTCCTTAGCTACACCGCAAACTCCTGCCTTCCCCAAAGGTTCAAGGACCATGGAAATAAAGACGGCCGTCAGGCACAGCAGAAACTGCGCACACATCGAGGGCGGCACAGTTCCTCTGGTGGTCTGCAGCAAAGGGCCTCAGCGCTTTCACAAATGAGAAGGCTCCCGCGTGCAGGCAGACACAGCCCCGGCCTGGCACAGGGAGCTCAGCCGGAACGTCCACCTCCCTGTCCAGGCAGCCAGCCCACCTGCCCCTCGGGCTGGCCCAGGACAGCACGATGGCTCTGACCCGCCAGCCACCGCCTCGGGGATCACTTTTTCTTTTTGAGAAGCAGACAGACAGACAGTAGGACGGGAGGACAGATGCGTGGGGTGGTGGGGGCAGTTTCCATCTGCTGGTTTACTCCCCATGCCAGCAGTGGCTAGCGCAGGGGCTCGGGCCAGCTCTGCTGCTGAATGGCAGGGACTCAGCCACTTGAGTGGTCACCTGCTGCCCTCAGAGTTCCACTAGGAGGAGCTGGGATCAGGGCGCTGACAGGAGACAGGTCCAGCTGGTAGCTTGGCCACCAGGCCGAATGCCGCCCAGTTGCCATTTCTGTACTCTCAGTAAGTTATGCTGCCCAGGGAACACGGCTGCACCCAAGTCAGGCCAGTGCTGTCTCACCTGGGGAGCGTCACTTTTACACGGCAAGACAAAGGCAGGGACACCAAGTGGATGCAGACGCCTGAAGGTCCTTCACCAAGACTGCTTCCCACCGCAGGCCAGGCTTCCGCAGCCCCCAGCGTGAACACCCCCACCCCACCCCAGCCCGTGTCCCACTGCAGGCCCCGGAGTGACACGGGTCTAGCTCCCCACCCCAGCCCATGTCCTACACTGCAGCCCCCGGAGTGACACGGGTCTAGCTCCCCACCCCAGCCCGTGTCCCACACCGCAGGCCCCGGAGTGAACACGGGTCTAGCTCCCCACCCCAGCCCGTGTCCCACACTGCAGGCCCCGGAGTGAACACGGGTCTGGCTCCACCCCAGCCCGTGTCCTACACTGCAGGCCCCGGAGTGAACACGGGTCTGGCTCCACCCCAGCCGTGTCCCACACCGCAGGCCGCGGAGTGAACACGGGTCTAGCTCCCCACCCCAGCCCGTGTCCCACACCGCAGGCCCCGGAATGAACACGGGTCTAGCTCCCCACCCCAGCCCGTGTCCCACACCGCAGGCCCCGGAGTGAACACGGGTCTGGCTCCACCCCAGCCCGTGTCCCACTGTGCAGTGCTACCCCAGCTTGCTGAAGCCGCCCCAAAGCCAGTACACCCTACCACGGAGAAGAGGCCTCACTGCTCGCTGCCCAGAGCCAGCTAAGTTGGCAGGACGGCTGACACACTTTGAATTACAACAGTTAAATACAGACCATTTTCTGTATCTTCTCAACTTGGGAGGAAAAAGAAGCCTCTCTTTTGCCATTTTAAGTTATTCTAGTCAAAAAACTGGTCTCTGCCAACTCTGGTCTGAAAATCTAAATGTGAATTATAGGGAAGTTTTCTGCTTTGGGGAATCTGTTTAAATTCTCAGTTCACTTCTTTTCCCTTTTAAGCCAGAGAGGGAATTGGGGGGGGGAGGGCCTCTCTGGAGTAGGGAGCGTTGGCAGCGCTATGTTCACTGCACTTCTACAACTGATCACAGTCGTGAATATCCTGGGTAACCCACCAGCACAGGAGCCACACCATACCATCACACATCTCACCCTTTTCTCAAGAAAAGACCAATTCCTAAAACATAAAAACCAACAAAATCATCAAACTCAGAAACTCTTAAAAAGACCAAAGTAAGGCAGAAGTCGATCTCAAACTCTCCTAGCGACCAGGAGGCAAGCCCAGGGCCGCCCGCGGCAGCACTACTCTAAATAAGCGTCCACTCGCTCGCCTGCCCAGGTACAAGCCCTGGCTTCTCGGGCAGCTCGATGGCGTCACACTGCTCCCGGAGCTCACTGCTAGGACAACCCACAAATCCCGCGACCTAAACCTCTCGGGGAAGAGCACGTGGTCTGTCCGCTGGTGACGGAGAGTGGGGCTTTTTCAGTTTTACTGGATGAAGACCAAAAACTGCAAATCCTGTCATCTCATCTCAAAATAGATGTTGTTAGCTCAGTCCATTATCAAGCCAACTCTTTTTGGATTAGTCTTTCCTTACTAAATCTTCCCACAATAAATACTAAAGCTCAGATGGACCTACAGCACTAGTGGCCAGAAGCCAGCATTTTCCTTCAGGATCAAACAGTTAGAACACTAAGGAAAAGCTAAGGCCTCGCACCCACTCGCTCAGGCAACAGCACGTGTGCTTGCAAAGCTGTCTGTGAAGGCTCACTGGGCTTAGCTGTTTGCCTGTGGTCCCCTCCCAAATCAAACGGAACGCTGCCGGAAACGTGAACAGGACACACTTCTCAGGTTAATGAATCCAGCGAGCAGCCCGACAACTCTGCTTAGCTTCTGTCTGAAACGGAAGTGTAGGACACCTTCTAAGTTGAAGGCCAGAGGAAAAATGAGAAAAGGAAGCAGTAGGTAGGCAAGCCGGCCTCCTGTACTTACACTGCCTTTTTATTTTCTTTTAAAGACTTATTTATTTACTTGAAAGTCAGAGTTACTCAGAGAGAAGGAGAGGCAGAGAGAGAGAGAGAGAGAGAGAGAGAGAGAGAGAGAGAGAAAGAGGTCTTCCATTCGCTGGTTCACTCCCCCACTGGCCGCAACAGCCAGAGCTGAGCTGATCCGAAGCCAGGAGCCAGGAGCTCCTTCCAGGTCTCCCACGTGGGTGCACATGCGCTGGATTCCCAGGGCAATTCTTTTGTGGGTTCAGTCTAAGATCTTGTGTGTGTGTGTGTGTGCGCGCGCACTCTGGGTTCCAGGGCAGTTTCTTTTGTGAATTCAGTCTAAGAGCTCTTGGTGTGTGTACACACATGCATAAGCTGGTGTGTGTGTGTGTACATTGGGTTCAGTCTGAGAGCTGTGTGTGTGTGTGTACATTGGGTTCAGTCTGAGAGCTGTGTGTGTGTACATTGGGTTCAGTCTGAGAGCTGTGTGTGTGTGTGTACATTGGGTTCAGTCTGAGAGCTGTGTGTGTGTGTGTACATTGGGTTCAGTCTGAGAGCTGTGTGTGTGTACATTTGTACATTGGGTTCAGTCTGAGAGCTGTGTGTGTGTACACTGGGCTCCCATGGCAAGTTCTCCTGTGGGTTCAGTCTGAGAGCTGTGTGTGTGTGTGTACATTGGGTTCAGTCTGAGAGCTGTGTGTGTGTGTGTGTACATTGGGCTCAGTCTGAGAGTTCTGTGTGTGTGTATGTGTGTACATTGGGTTCAGTCTGAGAGCTGTGTGTGTGTACACTGGGCTCCCATGGCAAGTTCTCCTGTGGGTTCAGTCCGAGAGTTCTGTGTGTGTGTGTACATTGGGTTCAGTCCGAGAGTTCTGTGTGTGTGTGTGTACATTGGGTTCAGTCTGAGAGCTGTGTGTGTGTGTGTACATTGGGTTCAGTCTGAGAGCTGTGTGTGTGTGTGTACATTGGGTTCAGTCTGAGAGCTGTGTGTGTGTGTGTGTACATTGGGTTCAGTCTGAGAGCTGCTGACCAGAGCCCTGGGAGTGAGTGCTGCAGCGCGGGGCCTTCCTGTACCCCCCCCCCCCCCACACCAAACAGGACCAGGCTGAGGGTAGAGGTCCCAACCGTAGAGCTGGTTTTGGCAGGGAGGGCAAACAAAGTGGAAGGAAGCCACGCGAGGGCTGTGGTCACACGGAGACACTGCCGTCCTTTGGGGAAGTGTCTCCAGGCTGCGTGTGATCTGTCAGGGCCATGCTGGGGCGCGAGGGTAACCGTGGGGCCTGCAGCGTCGTCACAGGTCTTCACCTCCCAAGACCGACATCCACTTTATAAAACACCCTTCGCCTCTCCACACAGGACCCGTGTGCCGTGCTGGTGGCTCCTGCGCGCTGTCACGGCTCCTCTTCCCACTGGTGGAGCTGGGGCCCAGGACTCCTGTGGGAGATCAAGGCCAGAGGCACCACGCGCTCATCGAGCCTTTCCACCAAGCTTCTGAACGCTGACTGAGGTGTGGACGGGGCAGGGCATAGAGCTCTGGCTCGTGTGGCAACCTGAAGGCCACTTCACAGAAGCTGTGCCCACAGCCGCCCACCCCGCCCCCGCCATGCCCAGCACCTGCCGTGGGAACGGCACAAGGGCCGCGTGCAGCTCACTCCATACCCTGGCCAGGTGACCGGTGTCACTCCATTTCACGGATGAGAAAACCAGCTCAAGGTCGCTGGGCTTGTCCGTGGGACAGGCTGACCACAAAGCCACATTCTAGAAAAGCACATTTTTATTCTATAGAGAAACAAAACCAGCCCAGAGACACTGCTCTCAGAGGACTTTGTCACCGCTTTCTCACACCCCCACATAGCTGCCGTCTGCCTCCCACTTGCCCCACAGCCCACAGCGGGCACCGCGGCTGGAAGGAGATACCAGTCGGCCCCGACATTCCCAAGACTCTCCAAAATGTTTTTAAAATTGGAATTAAGGGGCAGGTGTTTGGTACAGTAGGTAGGATGGTATCTGGCACACCTGTACCTCACACTAGAGTGCCTGGTTTCTTTCTTTGTAAAGATGTATTTTATTTATTGAAAGGCAGAGTTTATAGAGAGACAGAGGGGAACAGACAGATATCCTGCATCCACTGGTTCGCTTCTCAAATGAGTGGAGCCAGTCCAAAGCCAGGAGCTTCTTCCAGGTCTCCCATGTGGGTGCAGGGGCCCCAGCACTTGGGCCATGTGCTGCTGCTTTCCCAGGCCATTAGCAGGGAGCTGGACCAGAAGTGGAGCAGCTGGAATACGACCAGCACCATGTGGGACACTGGTGTTACCCGCAAAGCCACGCTGCCGGCCCTCAGTACCTGGCTGTTAATTCTGGCTCTGCTTTTACGTCCAGCTTCCCGCTGATGCCCATGTGCCGGGAGGCAATGGTGACCGAACACTGGAGTCCTTGTCACCCACGAGGAGACAGGAGGAGACCCAGGGCTGAGCTCCGGCTCCTGGCTTTGGCCTGACCCAGCCCTGCCTATTAAAGATATCTGGGGAGTGAACCAGCAGATTTAAGCTCACTCTCTGTCTCTCTCTCTCATTCCCTGCCTTTCAAACAAAAAATAAACAAAAATCCAGAAGGAATGGGGTATGCTATAGGCCTGGCTAAATGAGAAGAAATTGTGTTCATTTCTCACGTTCATCTAATCCCCGAAGAGGACAAAAAGACCACCCAGGCACAGTGCTGGCAGCACAGACTTGGAACGGCCGTGGCTGCGCCATGGGGCAGGTGTGGCCGGCTGGGCTGTCTCGCGAGTATAGCCTGGCTTCACGGACGTGTTAGGAAACATCACAGTGCCGTGCTCACTGCGTGCGGGAACCGTGACGTCTTTGGCTGTGTTAGGTTAGAGGCACTATGCTGAATTCAGACTCCAGTTTCTGCTTTCTCCCTGTGGCTGCCACAGACTAAGGAGTGAGTGAGGCACGCACTGGCCTCCACTGGACAGCGCTGCAGGACGGCAGCCCTGCTCAGAGCCCGCTCTGACTGTAGACCTAGTACACCCTCAGTGTGGAAAACGCAGGCAGAAAATCACTAGAAGTAACTTACTAACATCTAATGTCACCTGTAGCGTTCTTCATAGATTCTCTTCCTCCTTGCTTGTGTGCATACAATGTCTCCAGCTCTCTAAACGCAGCTCTAGCAGTGCATAATTCCCACGTGACGGACGTCTCAGGTCGCCCTGTCTCCAAACGCCAGCGGTCCACGCAGGGACAATACAGTAACAGACAAAATAAGTAACAAAGTAACTTAGTAAGAGATGTTTACACTTCATGAGTGCCTGAATTCCTGAAGTCTCTCATGCTTCCAGGGACAGAACGCGGCTCAGTCAATACTTTCGATACACTCCCTATCACGGCACAGAGAATAACAAAAAACATTGAGCCAGAGTTCTTGGAAGAAGTCTGACAATCAGGAGAGCGCTGAATCTGCTGGGAGAGTTAATATTTATTACTGTTAATATAAACAGACGAAACAACGCAGCAGGAAAACAAGGTGTCCCTTAACAGCCAGGATAACACCAGCGGCTCCTCCTCCTCCTCTCTCAGACTACCTGGTGCAAAGTTCCGAGCTGATGATCGGACTGACCGAAGCTTAAAGACGACAAAATTGCAATCAGAGAAAATAAACTCAGAGGACAAGGCAGTAGATGAGATGCCATGCCAGAGAGACCACCACCACACCGCAACACTGCAGTGGTGAGATGCCATGCCGGGCAGACACCACCACGGGCAGATGCCACCATGCCGAGACACTGCAGTGGTGAGACACCACGCCAGGCAGACCACAACCACGGGCAGACGCCACCATGCCGAGACACTGCAGCGGTGAGACGCCACGCTGGGCAGACGCCACCACACCGCAACGCTGCAGTGGGCGAGACGCCACCACGCTGGACAGACGCCATCACACCGCAACACTGCAGCGGTGAGATGCCACGCTGGGCAGGCGCTACCACGCCGCGACACTGCAGCGTTTCCTGTTCAGCATTGGCTCCGTGAAGACAGCTCTCAGGAGAAGAGCTCTGCTTCCTTGCCCCACGGAGCCCTGTGGGAAACTATTAGGTGCAATCACCCCACACTCTGCTAGCATCGTGGCTGCTTCACGGAACCCTGCTCTTCGCCACTGTCTTCTGTGGAGACAGTTGACTGTCGGACTTCAGACGAGCCTCTGCAACGGCACCCTGCCTCTTTAACCGGCGGCTTGATGCACCCACCTTCCCAGGACGCACCTGTCACATTCGGGACGAGGGCACATGCTCAGACCACACGCTGGCTGTCTACGACTGCGGCCACACCCTCTTCCTTATGGAAAGAGGCACAAGGCGGGAGAGAGCACTTTCCCGGCGTGGACACACCAGCCAGCCTCGCAGGGCCCTCCTGCAGAGGTGCCCTTCCCAGTTTCTTCCTTCTCTCTCGTTTATGGGTAACCCTTTGGTTCATTCATGTTGGGTATTTCTGGAAGGAGCTCCTGGCTCCTGGCTTCGGACTGGCGCAGCTCCCTCTGCTGCGACCAACTGGGTAGCGGATGGAAGACCTTTCTCTCTGCCTCTCCCTCTCTCTCTCTGTGTAACTCTTTCAAGTAAATACATCAATCTTTAACAACAACAACAAAATACCTGCCAGGGGCCCCTCAGTCACAGCCTGTATCCTTGCAGAAGCCCAGAAGGCCCCTCATGCCCCGGCCTGCCCTGGCCTGCCCCGCTCAGGCACTCCAGCCACACTGGCCTCCTGGTGTCTGCCTTGGGGCCTCTGCCTGTCTGGTTCCTGAGAGCGGAAGCCCTCTGCCCCAGCCACGGCTCCCTCACTCTGCCTTCACTCCTCCCAGCCTCTACTCGGTGGCCAGCTCGAATCCCACCTCTCACACCCTGTGCACACCCCGCTTGACGGCCTGGCCTTGCTCCTCTCTGGAGCAATCCTGCTAGTGTCACGAGGCACTCTGTCCCGCTCGGCTGTCTCGGGGACGATCTCTGTGTGTTCTGCTCGCATCTATGCTCCAGGCTGGGAACACACCGCGTCTCCACCTGCTGATGGGATAAAGGAAGGACCTTGGGGCCTCTGCTAACCACGGGTAGCAGCTCTGTCAACCTCCCAGGCAGAGAGGAATCCTCACGTCTCAGAAGCCTGAATTAGAGGTTCAGATGAATGGGATCTGCCTTGTACTCAAACAGTACACAACTCAGATATCCTCAGTCGTTTTCTTTCTCAGCACAAATCTCACCACACAAGTAGTCACTACTGAGCTTAATCAACTGATACTGATACCGTGGATTGGGACAGGAATATGATGTACGAGTCTGGAAAAGCCTTTAAAAACCATCTCCTCTCCACATGCCAGAGATAAGGGAGAGCTTAACCAGAGAAGCAAGCAGGCTGACTGTCCCCGGGAGACAGCAGAGCGGTGCGGCCGGCAGACGCCCCTCCACACGTCTGTGGACTACTTCCTTTCCAAGTGCACAGGTCTTGCATGCTAACAAGACACAGGGAACCTTCGAAAGCTCTTCTGCACCCAGAGCAGCCTCCCAGCGACCCCACCGGAACGAGCTGCAGCTTGCAGGGCGATGGCGTGGCCCCCAGACCGCGCGAGTGCCAAGGGAGGAGGGGCTCGTGAGGCACCAGGCTTAGCTGCCCCACAACGCAGTCCACAGCAAACGGCCAGACACAGGACAGCCTACTGCACCAGTCCTAGCAGCTGGAGCCTACGGCCAAAGCTTCTGTAGACCAGGGGCTGGAGAGGGCTCCCTCGGTGGGGCACAGACAGGCCTGGCAGCCGTGTCGCAGTGTAGGAAGTGGGGGTCGAATTCTCTGGGGTCCCTTTCCCGACAGCACTCATCCCACTCGTGAGGGCTCTGCTGTGGGCTCTGCCTCCTACCCGTAGTAGCAGGTACCCACAACAACAGTATTAGCTCTGCTCACAGGAGCCACACTGCAGCGGCTGGCAAGATGCTGGGGAGAGACGTGGAGTAGGGCCTGGCCGGCTCAGGCTCCACAGGGCCTCCGGGGCCAGCAGCTCAGCCGCCGAGCCTTCAGAGGCAGGAGACACTGCCTGGGGACTCTCATCTTCCATGAGGAAGATTAGCCTTTGAGAGAAAACCCGGGCTTGAAAGAAACCCAGCCTGAAGCCCTGAGGTGGGCGAGGGCAGCAGACACCGAGGGGGCCCAGCTCCCAGAGCGGGGAAGGCCTCCCCGGTGACTCCTCCGGACGCCTGCGTGTCTGCACACAGCCAGGGCCTTCCCCTCTACTGCCCGCAGGCCACGGGGACCCTGTGTGACTCACAGGGCCCAGGGGCCGCTGTGAGGCCAACCCAGGCAGAAGATGAAAGGGCACCGAGCTGCAGGGACTCCGGTTTCTCAGCCGCGGCACAGAAAGCCCAGGAAAACCAGCACCGCTAACACGTTTCAGAGTCAGGAAAACAAAGTGCTTCCTGTTATTCCTCAAGTATACCTCCTGCTACGAGCAGTAAAGCACCTTCTACCAAACTGGTGTTTATCCACAGGCTCCTAAAAATCACGTGGTGGGGGCGACCTTGTGGCACAGTGGGGTAAGCTGCTGCTGGGACACAGGCATCCCACACCTGGGTGCCCGTTTGAGTCCTGGCTAAGGTGCTCCTGATCCAGCTCCGTCAGTGGGCCGGGGGCGGGGGGCAGCAGATGACGGCCTGAAGCCTTGGCCCAGTCACCCACGTGGAGACCTGGATGGAGTTCTTGGCTCCTGGCGTCAGCCTGGCCCAGCCCTGGCTGTTGGCTATTGCAGTCATTTGGGGGAGTGAACCAGTGATGGAAGATCGATCTCTCTCTCTCTCTCTCTCTCTGCCTTTCAAATAGGTAAATAAATCTTTTTAAAACACGCCACTTGGAGGGGCTGGCATTGTGGCATAGCTGGTAAAGCTGCCATGTACGATGCCAGCATCCCAGGTGGGTGCTGATTTCAGTTCCCATCCAGCTCCCTGCTGAGGCCTGGGAAAGCAGCAGAGGACGGCTCAAGTCCTTGGGCCCCTGCACCCGCGTGGGAGACCTGGACGAAGCTCCTGGCTTCAGCCTGGCCCTGCCCCAGCCATTGTGGCCATTTGGGAGCGAAGAAGCAGATGGAAGATCTGTCTCTTCCTCTCTCTGTGTGACTCTGATTTTCAAATAAGTAAATAAATAAAGTTAAAAAAAAAAAAACACTTGAGACAGGCCTCAATGTAAAGTCAATCTACCTGAAAGTACACTGTGCAAATTAGATAAGGTTATAAATAAAAAAGGATTAGAAACAAGAACTATTTCTTGATAGACTCCTCACGTGCTACACTCAACGGAAGCTCCAACCCTGACCGCTGGCCTGCAGTGCTGGTCTGTGTCCCGGCCCGGCAGGTGCACTGGACACCTGTCCGTCTGCACACGCACTCTGCACACAGGCAAGCACGACACTTCCCCAGGGAGGCAGCGCCGAGGCGCCCCGGCCCAGCCCTGCAGGTGCTCTGCACCAGACGCCTGGGCACTGAGCCCCTGCACCACCACCTCTGTGAAAACGCTGACCTCCCTGAAGGTCTCCCGTCTGCATCTCCTCCAACTAGGGTGAATTACTCCACGTTTCCTTACTTCCTTTTTCTTCTGAAGTGGCACAGTCTTTAGATCTTGGTGCCCCCCAAGGCCAGGCCCCTCTGCTCCTGCTCAGCACGGCTGCTGCCTGCAGAGCCACAGGAACGCAGACCCTCCCCCAGTCTAGAAGTTTGTCCGGACGGTAGAAAACGCTACTCCAGCTGAGGAGGAAGCAGGCACACGGAATCCGGTCCTTGGCCTTTTCTGATGGCTTCACGGAAGACACACACAGGAAACCCAGAGCTCAGGGACCTTCAGGTTGGAACTCGGTAAGCTATGGTGTACGGCTTTTAGCTCTAGGACGAAACAAACTTGAACATTTATAAGCTTTGGTGAAACAGAAGGCTCCCCCTCAGTAGGGTGATGTGTTTATGTTTTAAATGACTTACAAAACCGGTTGATACATGCCCCCGGTACCCACTCTGTCAGGGACAGCCCCTCCTGTCCAGGCTTCCTGTCTCCTGCCTCTCCATCCCCAGGGGACCGGAAGCTCCTGTCAGTGGGGCCGTGCAGCTTCCTCAGTGAGCGCGCAGTAGGAGACGTCACTGCCCCACACGGGGAAAGCAAACTGCTCTCTGCTCTGCCCCGGAAGAAGCTGGGGGGGAGTGGCAGGGCTCCAGGGGAAAGTCCAGCACGCCATGGGAAGGCAGACCGGTCCATGAAGGACACACACAAGGCAGCGGAGGCAACAGTCCAGTACAAGGTCTGAGACCACAACCGGGGACAGCGTTGTGGTACGCTGGGTCAAGCCTGTGAAGTCAGCATCCCATGGGGTGCTGGTTCCAGTCCCGGCTGCTCCATTTCCAATCCAGCTCCTGGGAAAGCAGCAGAAGATGGCCCAAGTGCTTGGACCCCTGCACCCACGTGGGAGACCCAGAGGAGGCTCCTGGCTCCTGGCCTTGGCTTGGCCCAGCCCTGGTCACTGCGGCCATCCTGGGAGTGAACACGCAGATGGAAGATCTCTCTCTCTGTAAGTCTGTTTCTGTGTGTGTAATTCTGTCTTTCAAATAAATAAATAAATAAAGTTATATATTTAAAAATAAAAGGCCTGAAGGTGGGGAAGTAGGAAGCCTCACACTGCCGGGGAATTCTGGAGTTGAGGCCGTGCCTATTTCTGCCCATGAGCAAGACTGTCTGCAGAGCAGGAAACAGACGGGGCCAAGGTTACCCCTTGGAATGCTGTCCCAGGACGTCTCAGAGGACACAGGCGGTGAAGGGGTGGCCTCAGCCACGGGCCAGCCCCACCACGGGCGGGCATCTTCAATGCCATGAGGACATGAGTGGACCAAAGGCGGGGGTTGGAGAAGCCACCCCTGCCCCAGTGCTCCAGCAGGGACCGCCATTCTCGTCTCCTGCCTTGGGGCTGGGCTGCCAGCTTGGCTCCCCTGGGTTTCCAGCCCTCAGACTTGGACTGCGTCACACACCGGCTTCCCCAGGTCTGCCTGGTGCACACACAGATTGTGGGCCTTCTTCTCCATACCCACTTGTACCCAATCTCCTTCTGTCTGTCCACACAGCCTGGCTGCTGGCTGTGACTCTGGAGAATCCTGGCCCACATGGAGGTTAAGGAACCTGCCTTGCTCCAAGCAGTGCTGGGACTGGGCAGGTGCATGAGGTTAAAGTCCACTCTGGGGCTGGTGCTATGGCGTAGCGGGTAAGGCCACCACCTGCAGCGTCAGCATCCCATATGGGTGCCAGTTTGAATCCCGGCTGCTCCACTTCTGACCCAGCTCTGTGCTGTGGTCTGGGAAAGCAGCATAAGATGGTTCAAGTGCTTGGGCCCCTGTACCTGCATGGGAGACCGGAGGAAGCTCGTGGCCCCTCGCTTCGGATAGAACAGCTCCAGCCATTGTGGCCATCTGGGGAGTGAACCAGTGGGTGGAAAACACCTCTCTCTCTCTCTCTCTCTCTGCCTCTGCCACTGTCTCTCTGTAACTCGGCCTTTCAAATAAATAAATAAATCTTTAAAAAGAAATAACAATAAACAAGCGCCCACTCTGGACCCAGGCCAGCAATCAGTCTGTGCTTGCGATGGCAGGAAACCAGCTCCCCATTTTAGAAGCTGGTGCAGTTTCCTAACTACACAAGTCAACGCTTCTACTTGGTTTCTACGTGGGAAGGGTATTTGGCACAGTGGTTAAGTTGACATTTGGGACTCTCATATACCGCACAGGGGAGCTTGGGTTCGAGTCCCAGCTCCGCTCCTGATTCCAGCGCCCCGTGTGCCAGCCACCATGCGGGAGACCTCGACGGAATTCCAGGCTCTTGACTTTGGCCTGGTTCAGCCCCAGCTGTTGTGGGCATTTGGGCAATCAACCAGTGGCTGACAGATCTTTGTCTGCCTTTTAAATAAATAATAATAAAAAAAGAATTTCACTCACCTGAATTAAAGATAAAAATAAATCCCTATCTCAGTTTTCTCCGAGCTCACAAATAAAGCCGAAGTCACAAAGCAAGACTTGAGGGATTTCTTTTGCAACCACAAAGTTTCAGAGATTGCTCAGGGAGGCCTTACCCAACCAACACCCCAACCCTTACCACAAAACCCGTTTCCTTTCCATGCTTGCCACCTTTTCCACGGCACACAGTCCCACAGAATTTAACTGGAAGGACCTCTGAAGGCACCACGCCAGGAACAGGTAGCCAGTCTCGTGGTTACAGCCTCCTCGGCCGGCAGCAAAGCGTGTGGCAACCTGCCTCCTCCCCGCTACACAGGGCCTTACAAAGCCATTCACTACCTGCTCTTCACAGGGAGGCCCAGCATCCCCCAGGGCCTGGCATCTGCCTGCCACACTGGGTTTATCTTACATTAGCAACCTCCAGGAGGGGCCCTGGGGTCCTCGCTCCCAAATCAAGGCCTTTCAGCCTCAGGACCCTGAGGATCACTGGGGACTCGGAACCCACCTGGTCTGTGAACCAGGGTGCTGGGGTGGAGCCCAAGTGAAGCACTGTGGGAGCGCCTCCTCCCAAGCTCTCTGTAAGCTTGCAGAGAGGACCTGGTTGGTCTCAGGTTTCTCTGCAGCCCAGCTGCATGGTCTAATCCCTCTGGATCACTTCTGGATCTAATCACCCTCTACTCTCTGCATCTACCACCCTGTGACATCTGAACTGCAAGAGCCAGCCCCGCCGGAGCCGGCCAGGACTGCCCTGCGGGCACATCCTCTACGTGTGACACGCAAAGCTTCCTCCTCGAGGAGGCAGGACGCCCTGCAGTTCCCACCCGGGGCGGCACTGGAGACCCCGGCCACCCCGCTGTCCCCACTCGGGGCAGGCACTGGAGACCCCCGGCCACCCCGCAGTCCCCACCCGAGGCGGGAATGGAGACCCCGGGCCACCCCGCTGTCCCCTCCCGGGGCAGGCACTGGAGACCCCCGGCCACCCTGCAGTCCCCACCCGGGGCAGGCACTGGAGACCCCCGGCCACCCTGCAGTCCCCACCCGGGGCAGGCACTGGAGACCCCCGGCCACCCCGCTGTCCCCACCCGGGGCAGGCACTGGAGACCCCCGGCCACCCCGCTGTCCCCACCCGGGGCAGACACTGGAGACCCCCGGCCAGCCCGCTGTCCCCACCCGGGGCAGGCACTGGAGACCCCCGGCCACCCCGCTGTCCCCACCCGGGCAGGCACTGGAGACCCCCGGCCATCCCGGACCCCCGGCCACCCTGCTGTCCCCACCCGGGGCAGGCACTGGGGAGCCCGGCCACCCCGCTGTCCCCACCCGGGGCAGGCACTGGAGACCCCCGGCCACCCTGCTGTCCCCACCCGGGGCAGGCACTGGGGAGCCCGGCCACCCCGCTGTCCCCACCCGGGGCAGACACTGGAGACCCCAGGCCACCCCGCTGTCCCCACCCGGGGCAGGCAC
Organism: Lepus europaeus; assembly: GCF_033115175.1. Taxonomy (NCBI): domain Eukaryota; kingdom Metazoa; phylum Chordata; class Mammalia; order Lagomorpha; family Leporidae; genus Lepus; species Lepus europaeus. The sequence goes on along the minus strand of NC_084847.1, from coordinate 58,660,778 downwards.
TGGAGACCCCCGGCCACCCCGCAGTCCCCACCCGGGGCAGGCACTGGAGACCCCCGGCCACCCTGCTGTCCCCACCCGGGGCAGGCGCTGGAGACCCCCGGCCACCCCGCAGTCCCCACCCGGGGCAGACGCTGGAGACCCCCGGCCACCCCGCAGTCCCCACCCGGGGCAGACGCTGGAGACCCCCGGCCACCCCGCAGTCCCCACCCGGGGCAGGCGCTGGAGACCCCCGGCCACCCTGCTGTCCCCACCCGGGGCAGGCGCTGGAGACCCCCGGCCACCCCGCTGTCCCCACCCGGGGCAGGCGCTGGAGACCCCCGGCCACCCCGCTGTCCCCACCCGGGGCAGGCGCTGGAGACCCCCGGCCACCCCGCTGTCCCCACCCGGGGCAGGCGCTGGAGACCCCCGGCCACCCCGCTGTCCCCACCCGGGGCAGACGCTGGAGACCCCCGGCCACCCTGCTGTCCCCACCCGGGGCAGACGCTGGAGAGCCCGGCCACCCCGCTGTCCCCACCCGGGGCAGACACTGGAGACCCCCGGCCACCCCGCAGCACAGAGCCATTGAAATGCTTCACACTGTCCAGTCCTAAGCCACTCACCGGCCCTGCCCGTTTACCACAAAGTCCCTGACACCTTCCCTCCCTCTGCCTTCTCTCTGCTTCCTGCTTCTAGGGACCTGTGAGTCAGCCCCGAGCACATTTCCACACCCCTCGCACCTTCTCCAGTCACCTCCCCACACGAGCACATGGGGATCATCTGTCTACGCCAAGGATGAGGCCAGCTCTTCAGCATCGCCTAGGCAAGGTGTGATGAGCTGGGCCAGGCCAGCGCCAGGAGCCGGGAGCTCTGTCCAATTCTGCCATGTGGGTGCCAGGGGCCCAAGCAGTCAGGCGGCCTTGCACTGCTTTCTCTGGTGCATCCAGGAAGCTGGACTGGAAGTGGAGCTCCAGGACTCGAACCAGTGCTCACGTGGGATGCCAGTGTCGCACTTAAGTTGCCAAGTTAACCCACTGCACAACAATGCCAGACCTCTGGTTTTGTTTATTTTTAAGATTTATATAAATGACATCATCCTGAATCTATCACTTAAAACAGCCATGCTCAGCAGTATGTCTGCCCGCTGCCCGTGCTGCCCGCCTGGCTGGCGGTCAGTTTCCTAACTAACGCGTATTTTGGTTGTACGCCACCATGGTCCTGGGCTGTGTGTGCCCGGGGAGCCGCACAGGTTCTCAGGAGGCCCCAGCTGTCCCACCTCCACCACCAGGACCTTGCCTTGGTGATGGCAGCAGTGGCACTGAGGGTGACGGCAAGGCCAGCGTGAGCTGGACCCTCACCGTGCCCAGGCCTGGGCCCCGCACTCAGGGACTCACTCAGTTCTCAGGGCACAGCGGTGGCACTGCTGCTTGGGACACCTACATCCGACACCCGAGTCCCTGGGGTCGAGTCTCTGCTCCGCGTTTGATGCAGCTCCCTGCTAACGCACACCCCGGACGGCAGCAGGCGATGGCTCAAGTCGTTGGGTCCCTGCCACCCACGTGGGAGACCTGGACTGAGCTCCAGGCACCCGATTCTGGCCTGGCCCAGACCCAGCTTTTACAGACGTTTGGGGAGTGAATCACTGGGTGGAAGATTCTCTCCGCCTTTCAAATAAATAAATAAATAATTTTAAGAGCAATCATGAGTTAGCTACATCATCACTACTTCACAGCTGAGAACTAAGAGTTGTAAAATGATGAAAACCCTAAAATGCACCCCAATAACTTCTTATCATTTCCACTGCTCCTGTCCTTGACTGCAGTGTGTCCAGACCGCTGCCATCCTCCGAGTGACGTCCCTGTTCCCGCCTTCGCCCCGCCCCCACCGCAGGCGACAGGAGAACAGCTGGGTCACCTCTCTCGCCCTCACCGGCTCTGGGCACCCACACTGCCTTCAGCCGGCCCTGCGGTCCCCAGGCACACTCCAGCTCCCAGGCTTTCCCCAGAAACCAGCACGCCATGTCCCCGACACCAGAGACGCCAACCTCCTAGGACAGCATACCGCACACCCCGATGGCGTTCATGGCGTTCGGTCCTCCCACCCACTTCTCTTTATTTTCCAGACCACTCACCACCTGGAGCTATCTATTCCTTGTGGTTTGTCCCTGCCCTGCCCCTCCTTCTCTGGGAGTCTCAAGGGAGAAAGGACGTGGTCTGCTCTGGCCCCAGAGCTGGAGAAGGGCGAAGGGAAGGTCCCGGTGCAGTTTGGTTCCTGTACTAGGACTGCAGGAGGCAGAGGAGTACTGAGGAAATTAACAGGAGCAATAAAAGGGGAAGAAGAGCCAGTGCTCTGGCACAGCAGGTGATGCCGCCTGTGGCTCCAGCATCCTACATGGGTGCTGGTTCGAGTCCCGGATGCTCCACTTCCAGAATCCAGCTCCTTGCTAATGTGCCTGGGAAAGCAGCAGAAGATGGCCTAAGTGCATGGGCCCCTGGACCCACATGGGAGACCCAGATGAAGCTCCTGGCTTTGGCCTGGCCCAGCCATTTGGGGAGTGAACCAGCAGATGGAAGATCTCCCCCTTTCTAATTCTGCCTTTCAAATAAATAAAATAAATCTTAACCAAAGGGTGGGGTGGTGGAAGAAATCGCTACAGCAAACAGGTAATTGTGAAGAAGGAACGTGTAGGTGTTCACCATCGTCCCCTCCCTCTTCTACTTCCTACCTGTTTTAGTTTTTTTTTTTTTTTTTTTTTTAAGATTTATTTATTCATTTTAAAGGCAGAGTTACAGAGAGGCAGAGGCAGAAAGGGAGGGAGAGGGGGAGAGAGAGAAGGGGAGAGACAGAGGCACAGATCTTCTGCTGGTTCCCTCCACAGATGTCTCCAATGGCCGGAGCTGTGCCAATCTGAAGCCAGGAGCTCCATCCAGGTCCCCCAAGTGGGTGCAGGGGCCCAAGGACTTGGGCCATCCTCTACTGCTATCCCAGGCCACAGCAGAGAGCTGGATGGGAAGTGGAGCAGCCAGGACTTGAACCGGCGCCCATGTAGGATGCTGGCGCCACAGGTGACAGCTTTACCCACTATGCCACAGTGCTGGTCCGTTTTACGTCTCAGCGCACTACCCATGAATTACTAGTTTAAAATGCACCAGACACCATAAAACTGCCCTTAGCATTTCAGACAGGACAATTCCACACAACATACTCACGCTCAGATTCATTTGAAAGCCACAGTGCCATCAAGGTGCACTGGGCGTGGAGGTTCTGGGAGGCGTCATCGTGAACACGGGTGACTGACAGGCAGCGCCTGGCTCCCGGCCTCCGCACCACTGCCCTTTCGGACTGGGCACATCTTCACCTAAGGCAGGGGTAGGGGTGCTCAGCGGCACGTCGCCCCCCTCGAGGCCCACACCGCCCACCCGACTGTGGCAGCCAACACCATGTGCAGGCAGCGGCACTGCCAACTTGAGAACCACTGGCCCAGAACTGGGTGAACCAACCAACGCTGGGGACAGGGAAAATACGAACTTGTCAGAAAGGCGACGGCAAGCTAGGGCAGCGCTCTGACCAGCCCTGCTCATGGGTCACTCCAGGGTGCCGCCCGCTCTCTGACCAGCCCTGCTCAGGGGCTACTCCAGGGTGCCGCCCGCTCTCTGACCAGCCCTGCTCAGGGGCTACTCCAGGGTGCCGTCCACTCTCTGACCAGCCCTGCTCAGGGGTCACTCCAGGGTGCCGCCTGCTCTCTGACCAGCCCTGCTCAGGGGCTACTCCAGGGTGCCGCCCGCTCTCTGACCAGCCCTGCTCAGGGGTCACTCCAGGGTGCCGCCCGCTCTCCGACCAGCCTCACAGCTTCTGTGGGCCCGCACCTCGGCCAAGAGGTGAGCCAGGAGCACTGGGGAGCAGCGTCCTACACGTCCCAGTTATTCCAACACCAGGGTGCCGCCATGAAAGGACTTGGCAGGCGTAATGAAGGTTATCAACCGCTGACCTTAAACAGCAGGGAACATTCGATGATCTGCAGGTCCGACGCGGTCAAGTCCTTACAAACAGAAGAGCCAGGTGGACACGTCTGACCAGTTCCAGGCACTGCTGCCGGCTTCCCAGCCTCCAGGGAACTGGGACTCAGTCCGACTGGCACAAGGAACCGAGTTCTGCTACATCCCGTAAGCTCAGACGCTCCAGTGTCTCTCGCCCCTCTCGGAAGGACAGCGGTCCAGCCGACGCTGGGTGTAGCCTTCCTCCTCACGAAGCCTTTCGAGTTTCAGCTCTGTAGTCACCTGCTGCAGGGGCAACAGAGCGACACCCAAGATTGCTAAGTGAGCACCACGGTAATCAGAAGTCCCCTTCAAGTCCTCAGTCTCCATCATCAGACAAATAACCCAGATTAAATACAGGCAGAGGATCTGTGTGGACAGTGCTCCGAAGAGCTGCACATGGCCGGTGAGCACACGGAGAAACCTCACCTGACTAGCCAACAGGCGCTGCCAATCAGACCACCAGGAGGCACCACCTCCCACCCCCAGCGTGGCTGGGCTTCACAGGAGAGAGGACACAGAAACCTCATTTTCACTGAATGGAACGGGCACAGGCGATTTGGAAAATGGCCTGGTTGCTTCCAAAACGTTCACCAGGCAATGCCACTCTAGAGATGAACACACACCTGTGCCGCCAGCTGCACCGCACATAACCGCCGAAAGGGAGAAGCCACCTAACGCCCACTGCCCGGAGGTGGCTCAACAAGACAGACCTACCAGAGCGAGGCAGCACGCGGCCCTCAGTGGGCAGACAGCAGGCTGCAGCCAGGCAGGCCTGCACACACTCAGGCCAAGCGCAAGAAGTCAGCGCACAGGAGCAGGCCTGCACGACGCGGGCAGAGAAGGCAGGCAGCGACGCGGCTGAAGGCTGGAAGCGGAGTGAGGAGAGGCGCCAGGCTTTCCTGGTGGGGTGACGGCGGCACAACTCCAGACACCGAAACCCACTCAACCAAAGACTTCAAGTGAGCGCCGAGCCCAGTCGGGAGCCCATCTCGTCGAGCTGGGAGAGAAGGGCACACGACACGCCAACGGTGGGAACCCGGGAACCCATGGCCGCCACCATGGGCCACCCCCTCCGGGTTCATCCACGGCTGTGGTCTCTGCCGTCTGGCCTTCCAGGACAAAACCACAACCCCATTCTAGTTAACACGCACACAGAAGTCTCTCCCATTCCATAGCAACGCTGGCTAAGTGAGGGACGCCACCCCATGGTGTTCTGATTAACATTCCGCTTACTCCAGGCGTAGAGACGTCTCGGAGACGCTTAGCTCACAGATGTGCAGAGACAGGCGGAGATGACAACCCGCCAGCCCCAGCGCAGGCAGAGGCCCCGTTCCTTTCCCCAGCAGGGACACGCAGCTTCCTGGGGCGAGGTGCCCATCTCGCTGCTGCCCGGTGTGCAGTGGCCACGGGAAGGAACTCAGCAAGCGGCACCCCTCAGCAGCAGGCAGGGACAGTGTGACAAAGTGGGTGTCAGGCTGCCCACGTGTTGTCAGTTACACACAGAACTGCTTTTCCATCTGCTCTGGAAACTCCCAAATTGCAGGAATGACGCTATATAAGGAAGCCAGGCTCGCCACGCACACACTGGGTGGCCCCTGGCAAAACAATGCAGCCCAATGCCTGCTCCCCCGCCCTCCCCTTGCTGGAGACAGCGCCATCAACAATAGCAGGTACGCCATTTTCCTTCCTGCACGAAGCCGGCCCGCAAAGGCTGGTTGCCAGGAAACACAAGGTTAGCCCGTCGGATTCCTGACCTTCGTGTCACTAAAACACGAGAAGCATTTTGTTCACAAGGCTTCCGAGTTCCTTCACACCTTTCCCCCTACAGCACTTGTCCATGCCTCCACCAAGCGTGGGAACGCTTACGCGTGTGGGCGCCGGGCCAGTGGCTGACCCGCCAGGGCGCACCGCCTTGCACCCCGTCCAATGTGGATGCACACCGACGAGCAGAATCTGCAGGCTGAGCTTCACGGTGTCAGGAGGAAGTTCCTCAGCGGCCTGTCTGTTTGGGACGTCTAACCTGCCAGCTCTGCGGCTCCTCCAGGAGGAGGCCGGCCTGAAGGGCCCCCCGCCAGTCTGCTTCTGCCTCTCGCCTCCCAGGCTGCACCGGGGCAGTTTCTCCAGCATCTGGAGCTAGTATCTGCACACTGTCCAGTAACCAAGGGTACACTCTCACCTGCCAAATCTAACACAGAGCTTAAGGGAGCCCCTTTCTCAAACCCCAGTATGATCCAGGTCTGTGGCTCGCCAAGGAGTGCAGTGGAGTGAACCCCTCCCCACTCCCCGGAGCGCAGGCCAGCATGGTGCTCCCGGCCCTGCCCTGGGTTTACTGGAATTCAGCAGAGCTACAGCTCCCAGGAGGACAGGAAGCGTGGTTCAGACACTTCCTAGTTCATGTGGACAAAGCTGGGGCTGAGCCAGTCCTGGGCAGTGCGCACTGGGCTCCCGCAAACTCACTCAAGCTTTAAATTCTTTATATACAAATGTGCAATCTAAAATATAGATACACAAAACAGAAAAAAAATCTCATCAGCATAACCTACCGTCACCATGTTTTTTTTTTTTTTTTTGCATCCAAAAGGTGAAACTTAAGTTCACCACTTTCCAGTAAAACATATCACAACTATGTCTCATGTCTCCAAAACATTATTTCCAACATCAGCAACATCAAAACACTTCCAGATTCTGACTGGCCCTCCAGTCGCTGCTCCCACACCATGCTCTCCCGCCCTAGCTTGGCCCTGGTCTCCCTCAGTGACAGCCAGGCAACCCCAGGGGTGTTCAGCCAGCTCCCGTTACCCTCTGCTGAAGCCCTCTGGAGGAGCCTCTGACGTCTGCACGGCCCTAGGACCTGTGGCCAGTCTCCGCCGCACTCTGCACCAGCCAAGCTGGCCCCCTGGCTCCCCTGCCCTGCTTCTGTAGGCAGGCATCCTGGCGACAGCAGTCACCCCTGACCGCAGCACGCAAGCTCCCTGGCCCATGCACGTCTCACCATCTCACATTTTATGATTCACCTGCTTATTGGGTTCACCATCTATTTCCCATACAAGGATGTAAACTCTGAGACAATGATTTGTTTTCTGCTTCTTTCCCAATGATCCTAAGCACCAAAAGGCGCTGAACAAATATCATTGATTAAACAAAGTATTAATGGTGGTGAAGTTCTCCTCACCCACTGCTGGCGGTCAGCTTGTTCACCACACCGCAGTGAGCATCCTGGCTAATTGAAGCAGTCACGGCCCAGCAGCGGCACAGACACTACCTAGAGTTTATGGAAATACAGAATCCCGACTCACTCCAGAACCACTGGCACCCACGGCGGGCATGGAGGCTCCTCTCCCCCTGCAGCCACGTGCCTGGCTGCTGCCGGCTAGCGCACAAGTCTTCATGACCAGATCTGATCATCAAATTGCCCTCAAGAGCCAGCTGATGCCAACTCACCCTCCTATGCAATCCAGGGACCCAGAGTCCAGTGATCGGGAGGGGCAGGCAGGCGGTCACGTGGGATGCCCACAGCCCACGTCAGAGTGCCTGGACTGCAGTCCTGACCCCAGCTTTCTGCTGACACGCACCCTGGGAGGACTTAGGTCCCTGCCCCCACACCGACTCCAGGTTCCTGATTTTGGTCTGACCACGCCCTGGCTGTTGTGGGCTTACGGGGAGTGAACTAACGGACAGGTTTCTGTCAAATAAATGAAACCAAAGAGGCTGGGCGGGCACTGTGCACACTGGTGACGACGACACTTTGATGCCTACATCCCGTACTACAGTGTCTGAGCTCTGGTCCCAGCTCTGCTCCGACACGCACCCTGGCAGATGGCTGGGTGCCTGCCACCTATGTCAGAGACCACATCGAGCTCCCTGCTCCGAGCTGCAGCCGGGCCAGCCCTGACTTCTGTGGGCATCTGAGGAACGGACAGCAGCTGGGAGATCTCTGTCCTACAAATAAAGTGAGTAAATACAATTTTTATGCTGCTGCTGAATTACAAAGGTGCAGGGAACTCCAAGAGATAGTACAGGAAGGAAACTGGAGTCTCCTGATCGTCCTCTCTTCCTCACTCCCTCCGATATCTTGCCAGGACTCCCCACTGGCCAACCAGAATCTACAAGGCCCAAAACTCGCTGCTATCATCTATGCAAGTCAGTCCCGGGGGTGGAGCGGGGATGGGGAGGGACAAACAGAAGCCAGGGGCAGGTCTAGCCCCTAGCAGCAAGTCGGCAACTCAGAGAAGCCAGGGACGGAAGTGTAGCGCAGGGAGTCGTCTCGGCGTGGAGTAGGTACACGCGCGCCGCCAGTCTGGGCTTAGGCTGACGCGATCCTACAGGAGCCGTGCCATTTCTGATGCAGCAGAAGCAGCCTCATGAAAAATGCAGGAGAAAACCCAAGCCGCCAGTCACGTGTGGGGCACCAGGAAGCAGAGCGCCAGCCAACCACTGCTACAGAAACGCTGGCATGAGGCAGCCGGGACAGGTGAGACGCGGGAGCCGGGCACGCGAGCCTCCTCGCCATCCAGCTTCTCTCGGGAGCTACGGTGCCACACCGGAAGGGCACTGGGCATTTCTAGTCCTCTGGGCTCAGAGTGCCCCAAGCCATCATTAGCTCTCACATGTATGATGACCATCGCACAAACATGGCGACTCCTCAAAGATTCGACTAAATAGGAAGAAGTAAAACCCAAAAGGTCAAAAAGAGCCTCCACCAAAGAACAAAGCAGAGACATTCGGAAAAATCCTCCTTTCCACGAGGCAAACGCAAGCCAAAACCGGTGCCTCAATAAAAACCAGACAGCAGCAAGTGTCAGCAAGGCTGTGGAGCAACTGAACTTCGCCCCCTGCTGGCTCAGATGTGAAAGGCTTCAGCTGCTTTGTAGGAGTCCAGCAATTCAAAACCTCAACACCACAGAGCCACCACCTGTTCTGGTGACTCCATTCCCAGGTAGATATCCTGATCCTGCAAAATGCCAACATGTGCCCACACAGAACCTGAGCCCCCTGGTAAGTGTTCATGCTCCTTACTCCACAGTCCAGCGGAAGCAGTTCCCCTGTCCATCAACAAACGGACAAGCAGCATATGGTGTGCCCATAGAACGGAAAATTACGCAGCCATAAAATATATGACCGACACATGCATAACACATCTGATAAAGGTCTTGTATAAAAAAATTCTTAAAATTCAACAGTAAAAAAGCAGCCACCCTAGTGAATGGGCAGAAAATCTTCATTAGTTTTAAAGATTTACTTATTTATTTGAAGGGGGGGGAGGGAAGGAGGGAGGGAGAGGGAGAAGCAGATAGACCCATCTTCCATCTGCTGACTGACTTCCCAAACGGCAACAATGGCTGGGGCTGGGCCAGGCCAAAGGCAGAAGCCACGAACTCCATCTGGGTCCTCCACGTGGGTGCTGGCAGACCAAGCACTTGGGCCGTCTTCCGCTGCCTTCCCAGGCGCACTGACCGGGCGCCGGCTGAGAAGCAGGGCAAACAGGATGTGACCCAGTGCTCTGGTATGGGAAGCTGGAAGCGTGTGTGGCAGCTTAACCTGCTGCGTCATGTGGCAGTTACACAGCCGGTACCGTGGTACGGCAGGACCTGGCACTGCAACTCCAGCACCCTGGGACTTCCGGCAGGCGCAAGACCGCTCCTCCCCTCCCTTTCTGCCGCTCCTTCAAGTGACTGCCATTTCTCCCAGGAGCAGAAGCGAAGCTGCTCCGCATCAGGGATGGGCGCTGTGCGGGGAGACCGCTACACGCCGCCAGAGTCGCTGCGACGCAGAACACCGGCCAGGACGTGGACAAGGGACGCTGGTTCACACACAGACTGGCAGCGCCCCACCAAGCCCAGCACGCTCTCAGTCACACACTGACGTCTGCACAAAACCCACACACAAATGCTGACGGCAGCTGTACTCATAATCACCAGAGCCCGGAAGAAGCCAGGACGTCCTTCAACAGGTAAATGGACACGCAAACCTGCGATGAAAACCAACTACCGAGCCACAACAAGCACAGAGGCGCTTTACGTACACACTGCTAGGTCCGAGACGCCCACAGAAAAGGCCAGTCCGCTCCAGGGCTGCCCAGAGATGGCCGGGGGGAAGGACAGAGTTCCAGGGCAGGATTCCATAGGATTCCACGGTGATGAACGCATTGGTCAAAGCTGCACAACGCACAGTGAATCCTAATGTAAGCTGTGGGTTCCGGTGAATAAAAACATCCAGATTGGCACAGCAACGATGACCAAACAAGAGGCAGGGGTAGGGGAGGATGGGGGTACAGGCAAACTCTGTACTGTCTGCTGGGTTTTCCTGTAAACCTAAAATTGCTCCAAAAGGTCAAGTTTATTTACAGAAACAATATGCAAGTGAAAGAATCCAGACACAGAGGTTACGTATTGTAGTATTCTGCTTACAGGAAGTACCCAGGATAGGTGACAGCAGAGAGAGAGGACGGAGCGGAGGGTCCCAGCGCGGGGAGGTGACCGTGAAGTGGCTGCCCGCTTGGGGCCGTGAGAACAGTCTGGGACTTCAGGAGGACGGCGGCCGACACAGTGAGCGCCCTGGAGGACGGCGGCCTACACAGTGAACGTCCTGGGGCCCTAGAGTACACTTCAGTGGCTCATTCCACGCGCATCACAGAAGAGCAGTCAACGTGGCAAGGTCCCACAGACATTCAGACGGCGCTGGGCTGGGGCTGTGCCACAGTGGCTCACGCTGCGGCACACACCAGAGTGCTGGCTGTGGTCACCAGCTGCTGCTGCTGGTTTTTTGGTTTTTATTGAAAGATTTATTTGGAAGGCAGCATTACAGAGAGGCAAAGAGAGAGAGAGACTGGTCTTCCATCCACTGGTTCTCTCCCCAAATGGCTGCAACGCTGGCCGGAGCAGGGCTGATCCAAAGCCAGGGAGCAGGAGTCTCCTCCCAGTCTCCTATGTGGGTGCAGGGGCCCAAGCACTCGGGCCACCTTCCACTGCGTTCCCAGGCCATAGCAGGGAGCTGGATCAGAAGTGGAGTAGCCGGGACTCGAACCTGCAGGGGACGCCGGCACTGCACGCGGTGGCTTTAGCGGCTATGCCACAGCGCCGGCCCCGTTACTCAGCTTCTGATCCAGCTTCCTGCTGATGCATCTGGGAAGGCAGCCCAAAGTGGCCGAATGCTTGAGTCCTGCACCCAGAGGAGACCAGGACAGGTCTCCTGCCTCCTGGCCAGTGGCCACGTGGGGCGTGAACCAGCAGATGGACGATGCCTCAGTGTCCCCCTCCCCCCTCCTCCTCTCGTTGCTTTGCCTTTCAAATTAATTAATTAACTGCAACTAAAGAAACTCACACACTGTCATCAGACGGAAGGCACCTCAGAGTCCGCTCACGTGGCAGCCCCCGTGGGACACTGGTGCCGGCGGCAGCCCAAGCCGTCAGCTACAGGGGAGGACGGCTCAGCAGGCAGGGTCCACAGGGTCCCCTATGCCGAAGAGGGGGACACCACGATCAACGTCAAACTAAAAGAAAACGAGCCACGTTCAAACTGAGTATTAATCTTAAAAACAAACCCAATACAATACACATGTAATACTTTTTTCTTTAAAGATGCATTTTATTTACTTGAAAGACAGCGGCAGAGAGAGGACAGACAGAAATCCTCCATCAGCTGGCCATAATGGCTGAGGCTGGGTCAGGAGCCTGCAAGTCCATCCAGGCCACCCATGTGGGTGGCAGGGGTCCAGGCACTGGGCCATCAGCAGAGAGCCACACAGGAGGAACGGCTAGGACTCGACCCAGCGCTCTGACATGGGATGCTGGCATTACAGATGGCAGCTTAGCCCCCCAGGCCACACCACCAGCCCCTAATGTATCCATCGTAATCCACCACTTACTAAGTACCAAAGTCAGATACATGTTTGAAGAAGGCCGAAGTCAATTTCAAAACACATACACTTAACACATCCTCCTTACCTTACCCCTGATGCTTTATTTATTTTTTATTTAAAGATTTCATTTATTTGAGAGGTAGAGGGAGGGAGGGAAGGAGAGAGAGGGAAGGAGAGAGAGAGAGGGACAGAGAGAGAAGGACACAGAGAGAGGTCTTCATCTGCTGGTTCACTCCCTAAATGGCCACAAAAGCCAGGAGCTTCTTCTGGGTCTCCCATGTGGGTGCATGGGACCAAGCACTTGGGCCATCTTCTACTGCTTTCCCAGGCCACAGCAGAGAGCTGGATCAGAAGTGGAGCAGCCAGAACTCAAACCAAGGCCCATAAACAATGCTGGCGCCACAGCAGAGGCTCAGCCTACTACACCAGGCCCCCTATTTATTTACATTTCTAAAGGATTTATTTATTTATTTGAAAGTCAGAGTTACAGAGGAAGAGACGGGGGGGGGGGGGGGGGGGGAATCTTCATTCCCCCAAAGGCTGCAATGGCCAAGGCCAGGCCAGGCTGAAGCCAAGGGTCAGGCGCTTCTAGATCTCCCACGTGGGTGCAGGCCCAAGCACTTGGCCATCTTCTGCTGCTTTCCCAGGTGCATTAGTAGGGAGCTGGATTGGAAGCGGAGCAGCTGGGTCTCAAACCGCCACCCACATGGGATGCCAGTGTTGCAGGCAGCGGCTTTACCCACGACACCACAATGCCAGCCCCTACTTTAATAGTGAAGTGTTTTAAATTAATTAAAGACCAGAGCAGGACATCTTACTTTCTCAGAAGAGTTTTAGTTGGACCAACAACAGGAAGGAACTGAGGGAAGCTAGTGACTTTTCTGGAAGTTACCAAGAATGAAGAAACAAGTTTCCAATTTTAAAAAAATGCTGGAGATGCTGTGGTCTCCTTGGCAAATATTTACACATTCTGTAAATATTCCGGATTACAACAGTTCTAGCGCAAGATGCAAACCAGAATTTAAGTGAGAGCACCTACCCGTGTCCTGGTAATGGGGAGGGAAGGCTGTCAGTACGGCCATGGGACAGGCGGAGTGCATTCCTAAGGACTCACACACAACTGCTATCACTAGTGCGGGCTATAAAATAGAACCTGCTGTGCAAATGCATTTCTTGAAAAATACCCACAATGTACTACGGAAATAAACACTTAATATTCTGTTTTAACACCTTCCGATATTGTTTCTACATATGGCTACACGTATTTTCCCAAGAGGATAACAGCACGTGTGTGAGCCTGTAAGACTATGTGTGAGCATGTGTACGTGCGACAGCACGTGTGTGAGAGCAGTGTGCAAGCCTGTGGGAGCGTGTGTGCCGGAGCAGCACCAGCCCGAGAGCACTGTGTGTGTGCCGGAGCAGCACCAGCCCGAGAGCACTACATGTGAGCACAGGAGCATGTGTATGCCAGAGAACGGCGTGTGGGCATCGAGCAAGTGTGAACGTGTGTGACTACACGCAGGTCAACGTGTGAAAGCAGGTCTGGGTGTATGTTGATCTCACATGAGATTCAGTGGTGGCTACATTTACTTAGAGCAATCACCACCATGCTAAAGTTCCCAGGTCTACTTCTGACCTCATAGTGCAGGAAAAACTATATACCCGGCTGGAAATGTCCCCTTTTATGCAATACTCCAGTTTTGCTTTTTTCTTTGTTTGTTTTTGTTTTTGACAGGCAGAGTTAGAGAGAGAGAGAGAGAGGTCTTCCTTTTTCCGTTGGTTCACCCCCCAAGTGGCCGCTACGGCTGGCGCGCTGTGTCAATCTGAAGCCAGGAGCCAGGTGCTTCCTCCTGGTCTCCCATGCGGGTGCAGGGCCCAAGGACCTGGGCCATCCTCCACTGCCTTCCCGGGTCACAGCAGAGAGCTAGACTGGAAGAGGAGCAACCGGGACGGAATCCAGCACCCCGACCAGGACTAGAACCCAGGGTGCTGGTGCCGCAGGCGGAGGATTAGCCTAGTGAGCCATGGCACCAGCCAATACTCCAGTTTTTAAGACAGAGCCTGGAGCTGGTGCTGTGGCATAGCAGGTCAAGCCGCCGCCATTGTGGCCGTTTGGTGAGTGAACAGCAGATCGAAGATTTAACTCTGCCTTCCAAATCAATCAATCAATCTTAAAAAAAAAAGCGGCAGCAGCAGCAGCAGACACAGCCTATATCAACACCGTCACCAGCTCCCCACCAGACAGTCCCCGTCCCTAGGCTCCGTCTCCTCACTGAAGTACCACACCCCTCAGCACCAGCGCCTCAGCCAGTTACGGTGAGGCTGGCACCGTGACCAAACAACGTAACCAGGAGCGAGGGGGTGTGCACACAGCGAAGCCAACGCCAGAGAGGATGCAGGACGGCTCCGTGGCACCACGCAGGCCGCTCCACACACGCGTGGGGGGCTGTCCCCAAGTCCTTCCACTCCCACTGCGGATCACAAGCCCTCAGCTAGCAGATGGCCAAAGTCATAAATTACCCTCTGCTCAAACAGATCCTTCTTCGGGGGCCTGCCCACGTCCAGACGGCACGGTCACTACAGCAAAGCGCACACAGAGGGCTCACGCGGAGCCAGCCATATGCCGTCCCTGTCCTTGGCATCTGTCAGAGATGAGACGGGGATGCGGCCTTAGGATTGGCAAAGACACCGTTACGTCCCTCCACAGGGTAGAGCAGACGACACTCCAGCATCTGTGAACACTGACAGGCCTGAGGCAGTCAGCGGCCTCGCCTCCCCCAACTCACAGCGCGGGTAGACGGCCCACACGTGCCTCCTCCCCTCACAGCACAGGTGGACGGCCCACACGTGCCTCCTCCCCTCACAGTGCAGGTGGACGGCCCACACGTGCCTCCTCCCCTCACAGCGCGGGTGGACGGCCCACACGTGCCTCCTCCCCTAACTCACAGCACAGGTGGACGGCCCACACGTGCCTCCTCCCCTAACTCACAGCGCGGGTGGACGGCCCACACGTGCCTCCTCCCCTAACTCACAGCGCGGGTGGACGGCCCACACGTGCCTCCTCCCCTAACTCACAGCACAGGTGGACGGCCCACACGTGCCTCCTCCCCTCACAGTGCAGTGGACGGCCCACACGTGCCTCCTCCCCTAACTCACAGCGCGGGTGGACGGCCCACACGTGCCTCCTCCCCTAACTCACAGCACAGGTGGACGGCCCACACGTGCCTCCTCCCCTAACTCACAGCACAGGTGGACGGCCCACACGTGCCTCCTCCCCTCACAGCACAGGTGGACGGCCCACACGTGCCTCCTCCCCTAACTCACAGCACAGGTGGACGGCCCACACGTGCCTCCTCCCTAACTCACAGCACAGGTGGACGGCCCACACGCGCCTCCTCCCCTAACTCACAGCACAGGTGGACGGCCCACACGCGCCTCCTCCCCTAACTCACAGCACAGGTGGACGGCCCACACGCGCCTCCTCCCTAACTCACAGCACAGGTGGACGGCCCACACGTGCCTCCTCCCCTCACAGCGCGGGTGGACGGCCCACACGTGCCTCCTCCCCTCACAGCGCGGGTGGACGGCCCACACGTGCCTCCTCCCCTCACAGCACAGGTGGACGGCCCACACGTGCCTCCTCCCTAACTCACAGCACAGGTGGACGGCCCACACGTGCTCCCCTAACTCACCAGTGCAGGCAGGGGCGGGATGGGTTCGCAGGTGCCCCCACCGCTGAGCTGGGCCTTTCTGTTTGTGTTTATGATGGTGTTATCTGGGGTTTCTCACTGACCCTGCAATTTCCTTTCTTATCTCTCCCCATTGTTTTATCCTGTCCTGGAGTTCCTGTTTGATATCATCTAGGCTTGCTATTCCTACACAACACTTCTACTTCGTTGTCTACCTCTTTCTCCAGCCGGGGCTTTGCTTCTGTCCTTTGTGGGCGCCTTCCTCCTGCCCCCTGCTAGGGACGCAGCGGCTGTGTACCCCTCCCCACGCTCAGCTCTGGCAGTTTCTGCCTCGTCTGTCTCCAGACCAGAGGCTGGGCTTGACCGATGGATGCTGCCTTCAACCCACACTTGAGAACAGAGGTGAAGGCCGCTGGACGCTGGCCTGGGCCGAGTGATTCTGTCCTGCAGGCCCCCGCGGTTCACCCGGAGCGGCGTCCGTGGGCTGCACCTTTCTGCTCCTGCCCTCCGCTTTCCAGGCTTCTAGCCTGACCTGCCCTGGCTTCTGCTGCAGGGCACCAGCGAGAATGTTCAGGATTGTGCTGGCTCGGCCTGCGGGTAGGGGACGCACCACCAGGCCCTAGAATGTTCTCTTTGCCCTTGGCCACAGTGCTCCTCTCTTAAAAGTCTCAGTTTTCCTTGTTTCCAAATCTAGAATCAGTTTGGGAATCAGAACACGAGTCAGCTAGCCGGGGATCACGACCTTGGCTTTCTTTCTAGGAGTTTGGTTTTAGGTTTGTGAGTGAGCCGACCTGCCCATGGGTGCGGGTGCACCAGCACCGGTGAGGCAGGCTGACCCTTAGGAGAAATGAGAACACACGCTCATGCCCTCGGGCAGGGCAGCTTCCGGACCAGATCCCGGGGTGCCGAGCTCGGCCTGTCGGGTTCTCTCTCCAAACTCACCTGCCCCACAAGTCGGTCCTGCCCCCCTAAGCAGAGGGCGAGAGAGGACTCGAAGACCCTTCCACCAGAGGAAAGCCCCACCCCGTCCTGAGACCTCAGGCTCCAGCGGGGAACAGCGACAGTGCTCAGGAACAGGAGCTCCTGGCACAACGGGCTGTGCCCCGGCTGGCCCCACAGGTGCACACACGCCACTTGGCATCCCGGGAGGTCTGCTTTAATGAGACGTCTGCTCTAACTAGTATGTTCTGTCAGTCCTGGTATATTTGTCTAGAAACAGTCTCATTACTTTATAGTCTCACCAAATACATACCGATAAGAAGGCAAATGACCGGTTTCTGTTTCTCAGTTCCGAGCAGCTAGTCTCCCAGGAGTTCCGCCTGCAGCTCCCACACTTTTTTTTTTTTTTTTTTAAAGATTCATGCATTTATTTGAAAGGCAGAGTTATAGAGAGGCAGAGTTATAGAGAGGGGGAGAGAGAGAGAGAGACTCCCATCTGCTGGTTCACTCTCCAGGTAGCCACAACGGCCGGAGCTGTGCCGATCCGAAGCCAGGAGCTTCATCCGGGTCTCCCACGCGGGTGCAGGGGCCCAAGGACGTGGGCCATCTTCCACTGCTTTCCCAGGCCACAGCAGAGAGCTGGACTGGAAGAGGAGCAGCCGGGACTTGAACCGGCGCCCATATGGGATGCCGGCACCGTAGGTGGAGGCTTTACGCGTTGTGCCACAGCACCGGCCCCAGCCCACACGCTTCGCCTCGCTAGCCAAGTCACCAGAACACCAGGGGAATACGCCCTTCCTTACCCTAACACTGAAACCACGGGCTCCACTTCCTCCAGCAGACACTGAGGCGGCCACGGGCATCTCGAGTGCGTGGGGGACGCAGACTCAAAGCCCTACGCGCCGCCTGCAGCTGCTCCTTCAGAGCCAGCGAGCCCTTGTAAACAGTCACTCCCTCCCCTCCCTGGCTAAGGTCAAGTTGTGCTTGGAACACTGGCTCACAGCCACAGGGGAACAGAACTTCACCCTGAGAACGACCGTCATCCGGGTCACCCAGTGTTTGACCAGCCCAGGGCTGAGCATGGAGCTGTTCATTAGACAGGCTCCAGGGTGCCGTGGTCCAGCCTGGGTGCTGCTCATCACCCATCCGAGTGGCCTCAGGGGCCTCCTTCCTCTAGGCGAGGGCTCCCAGCGCCCCTTGGGCCTTACCCAGGCATGGTCCACCTCCTGCCCTGCCTGCCCCATGTATCCTGTCCCCAGCAAGGACACCCAGATGGCAAGCTCCACAGGAGCCACACCGTGCGCTCAACACACACCCTGCGCACGGCCCAGCACAGAGCCCCTGGCTCTGGACTCCCAGCATCCAGCCTGCTCTCTCGCAGGCGCCAGCAGGAACCCTCAGCTGACTCCCCCAGGTAGACGCTGGAGGCTCAGGGAACCCCAGCACACACCGTCACGGGTACACTCGGCCAAAGCGATGGCAGTATTAACCCCATTTCTGCCTCTGCGCGGTCCCTTGGGGTATGGCTGCTGCTCAGTTTAAGCAGATGTTTCCAATGCCCAGGAAGTATCCACAGACGTTAGGGCCCTATGACAAAGCTGGTGCCGTCATTTTCACACTAGATGGCTAAACAGATCTCAAAGCTGAGAGAGAGAAACTTGCTATCTACTGGGCCTCTGGTTCTTTAAGAAAGCAGGGGTTGGGGCCGTGCTGTGGACAGCAGGTTGAGCTACCCCTGCAGCGCAGAAATCCCATATGGGCGGCAGTTAAGAGTCCTGGCTGCTCCACTCCAATTCCGCTCCCGGCTACTGCACGTGGAAAGCAGCAAAGGGAGGCCCAGGTGCCTGAGCTCCTGCACCCAGGTGGGAGACCCAGACAAAGCTCCTGGCTCCTAGCTCCAGCCTGGCCCAGCCCTAACTGTTGCAGCCATTTGGGAAGTGAAAAAAAAATTTTTTTTAAAATTTATTTGAAAGGCAGAGTTAGAGTGAGAGGGAGAGGCAGAAAGAGAGAGAGAGAGAGAGCTCTTCCATTCACTAGTTCACTCCCCAAATGGCTATAATGGCCAGGGCTGGGCCAAGCTGAAGCCAGGAGCTTTGTGGGGGTCTCCCACGTGGGCAGAGGGACCCAAACACTTGGGCCATCTTCTACTGCTTTCCCAAGTGCGCTAGCAGGGAGCTGACTTGGAAGCGCAGCAGCCACCCATATGGGGTACCTGTGCTGCAGGCGGGGGCTCAACCCGCTGCATCACAGCACCAGCACCATAAATACATCTTAAAGGCAAGCAAGCAGGAGTCCAGTATGTATTCTTCCTGCACCTGCTTTCGGCTACTTTCTACCCGTGTGCCAAGTGTAACACCGGCGCCCTGCTGTGCGACAGACGCTGCTCCTCCACGGGGAGCCACAGAAGTGTCTGCTTCCCCAACAGTTGGAGCGAGGTAGCATGTGAATGGTTCCCCATTCCACAAACCAGTGGGCACTGATGCTAACACAGACACAAGGACAGTATGGAAACACTGATCCATCTCAAGCTTGGCAACTACTATTCACACTCTGCTTGTCCTGAAAGGGCCAGTGGACACGAGCAGCTGTCTGGCCAGCCCACTTGACAGAAGGGAGAGAAGATTCTTTGTTTCTTTTGTCTGAATACAAACAAAGTGGGACAGCTCCAGCTCCCCGGCTTGCCCTCCAGGTGGGAGGTGCCAGGTCCATTACACAATAGCAGCTTCTCTGGTTTGAAGACTGCACCGTAATTACATCTGCAGATAAACCCCAAGTTCACATGTTCAGTGCCATTTAAAACCGATAAGATCTGTGTACCCACTCCCAGCTACGCAATGACAGAAAGCAATTACCAGCTAGCGACACAACGCTAGCATGGCGCACACCCTGTTCCGAATCTCACATGACAGACGACTGAAGGTCAAACTGCCCCCTTAAATTATTGGCTTAACATACTCCACATGCAAACCCAAAAGCTGTGGCAAGACGGATCACATCTGTGCTCTGGACCCCCAACAACGGCTGGAGGGGCCCCTCTCTTTTTTTAATGGATGGAAAAGATGTTTTGTACCAACCACGTGTCCAGGTACAAATCCAAGTGTTCACTTACATGCAGGCTGCCAGCGAGGCGATGCGTGCCCAGCTGTGCCCCTGGGCTCAGGAGCAGCTTCCGCTCCCACGAGCCCAGGAACCAAGAGATCACAGTGCCCGACAGCAGACAACACCAGGGGAGACTTCTGGGAAGTCCAGCACACCTCAGCCAGAAAAGGAGTTTAACCAAACAAAACACACAAGGAGAGGCAGATGTCTAAAAATATAGCACAATCTGTCCACCACACCAGCTCTTAGATCACGGTCCACTGGCCACCTGCAGGCCCCTCTTGGGATCTGGGGTGTCTGGGAGCGCACAGGTGAATCTCCAGGAGAGATGGGCCCGGCGCTCAGCTGCGGGGCCGAACCCTTGGTCTTCAGCGAGCCCCTGCATCACGACCGCTCCTGTGGACTGCGAAGTTCCGTGTCGTCCTACACTGGGCCTGCTGATACCAACTATACCGCTGTGGCACACGGGGTTCCCAGTCGCTTCACCTCTTTTTTAAAAAGATTTATTTATTTATTTATAAGTCAGTTACACAGAGAGAGAAGGAGAGGCAGAGAGAGAGAGAGAGAGAGAGAGAGAGAGAGAGACAGAGAGAAGGAGGGAGAGAGAGAGCGAGAAAGAGAGCGAGTGAGTGAGAGGGAGGGAGAGAGAGAGGTCTTCCATTGGCTGGTTCATTCCCCAGTTGGCCACAACAGCTGGAGGAGCTACGTGCTGATCAGAAGCCAAGAGCCAGGAGCTTCCTCTGGGTCTCCCACGTGGGTGCAGGGACCCAAGCACTTGGGCCACCCTCTACTGCTATCCCAGGTCACAGCAGAGAGCTGGATCGGAAGTGGAGCAGCCGTAACTCGAACTGGTGTCCATATGCAAGCGGCAGCTACCTGCTACACCATAGTGCCGGCCCCTGCTTCACTTCTGATCCAGCTCCCAGCTAAGGGGCCCTGGGCCCCTGCACCCTCATGGGAGACCCAGAAGAAGCTCCTAGCTACAGGCTTCAGGTCAGCGCAGCTCCAGCCGGTACAGCCATCTGGGAGTGAACCAGCAGATGGGAGAGACCTCTCTGTCTCTACCTCTCTAACTATTTTCTTTCAAATAAATAAAATAAATCTTAAAAAAAAAAGACGTGCTGTGTCAGCTGGTAGGGAAGCGTGCAGCCACGAGGGTCCTGTGTTCGCTTCCACCTGCTGCATCCCAGTCTTCAAAGGCCAGCTGACATCACACTTGCGTGCCCAGGCTTTTCTTGATAGCGCAGCCAAAGCCAGTCCTCCCGTTCTCCCACCGAGCCTCCTCGCTACCTCAGCTACGGCACTGGGCACGCGCACTCACACTGGACATTAACTTCCCCGTGCACTGTCTCTCGCTGGACAGGCTGCCCGGAGGGCTGGGCCTGGGCTGCACTCATTACTCACCCCTCCCCCGACGTCACCCAGCACCACGCTCTGGATATTTTGTTGAATTTAATTCTTTTGTTTCAATCACAGACAACCCCATCTAATATTCCATTCCTTCAAAAAGCTTGGAGAGCAGCAGCTTGTAAACACAGAAGACAGGTCTACCTTGGAGTGCTCAGTGAGACACCAATGCAATTATGTGGGTGGTAGGTGACGTCCAGTCCACGCCACAAAGAGCCTTCACAGACGGCACTGCATTCACTTCCGGCGGAATCCGAATTCCCTCCCTGAAATGCCACACACAGATCGGGGAGCGGAGCCAGGGTGAGCCAAAGCCGGCGGAAGCACTCCCTGGGGCACTGTTACGCAGGGAGCTTTAAGGACAGCCCTCGTAGGAAGCGAGGGAGCATTATCCTTAACACTGTGCACACAGCCAAGCCCAGAACCGGCAGCCTCCAGTCAGCTCAGCCCCGACTGATCAAGAGGAGCCAACACGGGACTGACGGGCAGTGAGCACACACCCACAGCCCTGCAGAAGCCCTGGCTCTGGCTCCAGCCGTGGTCCCTGCCCCCACATGGGAGGCCTGGACTGTGCGGCCCCGCGATGTGGGCACTGGGGAGTGACCCAGGGGGTGGGAGCGCATTCCTCTCTTTCCTTATGCTCCCAGGCCCGCTCTCTCTCTGCCTCTAAGTAAACAAAGCAGGAAAGACCAGGGTGATGGCGACTTGGGTTCTCCGTGCCTCCAGGGCCACCCCATGCGGGTGGGGAGGGAGGGGCAGGACCTGGGGGCCGACGTGGCAGTGAGCCCCACTGTCCTGCATCCTGCCTGTGGACGGCCGCAGCAGCTGGAAAGCACAGAGGAGAAGCTGTCCAGGCAGGGCCCGCGCCCCGGCACCAGGCCTGGGGAACGTGGTGTTACTGTAGGCCCCTCTGGGCCAGCCAAACACCCGCAGAATCACCACCCCCCACCCTGGGAGGTGTCAGCTCAGTCGAGGGGCCCAGGCAGCCACAGCCAGAGGCCGGCCCGGTACAGTGGCACCCATCCTCTGCCTGGAAGGGGAGGTGCTTCAACTCCCTACCCAGGCAGCGTCAACAGGGTCCAGGGGGAAACTGAGGCACTCAGGACCAGCAACCCAGGAGGAGGAGACAGGACGCCACGCTGCCCAGGCCCATCAGCCTACAGGCGCCAGGCTCGGAGGGGAGCAGATGCTATACTCGTTTCAACACAGCAGCTGAGTCTCAGGGACCCACGGATCAACCACGAAGAACCCACAGCTCTGACGGAAAGAGGCAAGACAGAGGGGGACTGAGGGAGCATCTGAAACATCCAAGATTAGACAAACATTACTCAATGCACAGACTCAGTGAGTGGGGCAAACCCAAAGTCAGACAGTCATAGCTACACTTCTGGAAACTGGAGCCACGGGGAAAATCTCAAAGGCAGACAGAAATAATGTGTGAACTTAGGCAGGGACGCCACTCAAAGACAGCGGCCTGCTCACTGAGACCAGGGGTCAGAACAATGTGGCCCGTGTTTCCAGGACTCAAAGCTGGCTGTGAACTCTGCAGCGAGATGAAAGAGAGCTAAGAGCTGTGGCAAGTAAACAAACTACCAGCAAATGGAAGCTCTGCACAGAACGGACAGGAGAGAAAACGGCTCAGGACTTCAGGACAGACAGACCATCAGAACAGGAAAAGAGGGCTGGATACGCATCCTCCTTCTTACGAGTTTCTTCTTGAAGAATCTGTTTGTTTGAAAGTCAGAGATGTTAGAGAGACGGAGAGAGAATCTCCCATCTGCTGGATCACTCCCCAGACGGCCGGGCCAGGCTGAAAACAGGAGCTTCATCTGGGTCTCCCGCACGGGTGGCAGGGTTCCCAAACGCTGGAGCCATCTGCTGCTTTTCCCAGGCCAAAAGCAGCAGCAGGGAGCTGGACAGGAAGTCTAGCAGCCGGGGTGCGAACCGACACCCACATGGGATGCCAGCGCTGCAGGTGCTGCTTCATCCGCTACACTACAACACCAGGCCCCTTAGGAGCTTCTTGTTTTTTAAAAAATATTTATTTATTTATTTGAGAGGTAGAGCTACAGAGGGAGAGAGAGATCGACCATGTGCTGGGTCACTCCCCAGATGGCCACATAGCTGGAGCTGGGCTGATCCGAAGCCTGGAGCTTCTTCCAGGTCTCTCATGACCTTTAGCCGACGAAGCACATTCCCAGGCTCATTAGCAGGGAGCTGGATGGGAAGTGGGGCAGCCGGGACTCAACCGGTGCCCATGTGGGACTCCAGCACGGAAGGCAGAGGCTACACCCGCTACGCCACGGCGCCGGCCCCTTCAGTCACACGTAACGACTGACACAAAACCAGCGTGGCGCCCCAAGTCTAACACGAAACAACAAATTGGGAAGGCAAAGCAACCTGAACAGAAATAAAGTTTCATAAAACACCAACACCACCAGACCTGGATAGGTCATACACGTTTGCAACAAACCTACAACTAACAAGAAATGACAGAGTATATTACAGCCAGACAAAGTAGAAACCAGGCACGATGCAACCCCAGAATGTTTTAACCCACAGGAAAGCACTAAGAAACAAAAACAAAACAGAGAAGAATAAATTATTCCTGAGTGGCTGGCGCTGCGGCTCACTAGGCTAATCCTCCGCCTGTGGCGCCAGCACACCGGGTTCTAGTCCCGGTCGGGGCGCCGGATTCTGTCCCGGTTGCCCCTCTTCCAGGCCAGCTCTCTGCTGTGGCCCGGGAAGGCAGTGGAAGATGGCCCAAGTGCTTGGGCCCTGCACCCCATGGGAGACCAGGAGAAGCTCCTGGCTTCGGATCAACGCGATGCGCCGGCCGCAGCGGCCATTGGAGGGTGAACCAACGGTAAAGGAAGACCTTTCTCTCTGTCTCTCTCTCTCTCACTATCCATTTTGCCTGTCAAAAAAAAAAAAAATTATTCCTGAGTATATTAACAAAGACCTTCCCTTAAATATAATGATCTAAATCTACAAATTAATGGAGATTGACAGAGGGGAGGAAAAATTAAGCTTGTCTATGTGAAACTCATTTTAAAACAACATAGGTAGGTTAAAAGTAAAAGGATGGACAAGCACGTACCATGGAAGTTGTAACAAAGACAAGGGTGGCTACATTAAAATATCTGCCACAGTAGACTTCAAGGATAGAAAGCGACAGGAGACAAGGGTCCATCTACCAGGAAGACATCAGTGTCCACAAGTTGATGCACCGCACGACAGAACCCCAGAGCACACAAAGTGAAACCTGACAGCGCAAGGAGACGCACAAATCCACAGACAGCGGCCCTTGCAGACCTCTCTCGGCTCCTGTTGGGTCCACTAAACTCAAAGTCAGCAAGGACACTGAAGCCAGCACCACCACCAACCGACGGATCTGGCACAGGGCAAACACTCCCCGTCACGGGACCACAGACCGAGCCGTCAAACAACCTCCAAAACCTCAGAGGGGCCCCTGCCGGCTCCACTTCCCACCCCGCTCCCGGCTGGTGCACCGGGGAGCTGGCAGATGGCCCACCCACACGGGAGACCTGGATGGAGCGCGGGCCAGCCCACTGCAGTCATCTGTGGAATGAACCAGTCGATGAAAGGCTGTCTGTCTGTCTCTCTAGTTCTGCCTTTCAAATAAATATTTTTTTAAGCTTCTTTTTAAAGATTAAGTTAACAAAAGAATTTTTCTAAATTTAGAAATGTAAAAAAACTGAGGTCATACACAGGCGAGGTCCTCAAAAATTTCAAGGAACACAACGTATCATGAAGCAGACTCTGCCTGGAAGGCAGACAACGTGGGCCCACCCCCGACGGACACCTCCACCCTCTGACCCCGATGACGCGTGGACACCTCCACCCTCTGACCCTGATGCCGCGTGGACACCTCCAGCCTCTGACCCTGATGCCGCATGGACACCTCCACCCTCTGACCCTGATGCCGCGTGGATGGCAGACAACATGGGCCAACCCCCGACGGACACCTCCACCCTCTGACCCCGATGATGCGTGGACACCTCCACCCTCTGACCCTGATGCTGCGTGGACACCTCCAGCCTCTGACCCTGATGCCGCGTGGACACCTCCACCCTCTGACCCTGATGCCGCGTGGATGGCAGACAACATGGCCCAACCCCCGACGGACACCTCCACCCTCTGACCCTGATGCCGCGTGGACACCTCCACCCTCTGACCCTGATGCTGCGTGGACGGCAGACGACGTGGGCCCACCCCCGACGGACACCTCCACACACTGACCCTGATGCGTGGACAGCAGAGGACGTGGGCCCACCCCCGACGGACACCTCCACCCTCTGACCCTGATGCCGCGTGGACACCTCCACCCTCTGACCCTGATGCTGCGTGGACACCTCCACACACTCTGACCCCGATGCCACGTGGACGGCAGACGACGTGGGCCCACCCCCGACGGACACCTCTACCCTCTGACCCTGATGCTGCGTGGACGGCAGACGACGTGGGCCCACCCCCGACGGACACCTCCACACACTGACCCTGATGCGTGGACGGCAGAGGACGTGGGCCCACCCCCAACGGACACCTCCACACGCTCTGACCCTGGAGTCACACTAGAAATCAGCAACAGAGAGGCGGCAGGCCACTCCCTGAACACAGGAAGCCACAACTCTCCTCAGGAGCCCACGGCTCCAAGAGACATCTCAGAACAAAGCAACACAGACACGAACTGATGGGAATCAAACTAAACATGGAAACACGTGGACACAGCTAAAACGGCACTGAGACGGGAAATTCACAGCACTTGAGATGTTTGCGCTAGCAAAGAGGAAAGGCCTCAATAAATAAGGTACGCCTCTCCGCCAAGAAATGCACAAAACGAGTCCACAGCAAACAAAAAAAACAATAGAGAGCATAAATAAATGAAACCGAAAACAGGAAAACTTCCCTCAGTAAGATGAATGGGATACAACGTTGGTTCTTGGGCCCGGCGCTGTGGTGTAGCGGGCTACGCCGTGGCCTGCAGCGCCTGCATCCCATATGGGCGCCGGGTCAAGTCCCAGCTGCTCTACTTCTGATCCAGCTCCCTGCTCATGTGCCTGGGAAAGCAGAGGAGGATGGCTCACGTCCTCGGGCCCTGCACCCTGGAAGAAGCCCCTGGCTTCAGCCCGGGTCAGCCCAGCCATTACGGCCATTTGGGGCGTGAACCAGTGGATGGAATATTCTCTCTGTAACTCTGCCTTTCAAATAAATAAATCTTTAAAAAGTCAGTTATTTTTGGTTACAAAGAAATAATAAGAACACTGATAAACTAGGAAGACTGACAAAAAGTAAGACGACACAGACCGCCAGCGCGAGGAGTCACAGCCGGCATGACTTCTCACTGCTCTCACCGGACGCAGCACTGGAATTCCAGCCCAGGCAACGAGGTGAGAAGGAGTAACCGTCCCCACGTGCAGGTAACTCGACGGCGACACGGAGAAGCCCGAGAACCCACAGGGCTGCTCGGAGAAGCCGGAGCTTCAGTACCCAGACACAAGCAGCAGTCGCAGCGTCAGGCGCTAAGAGGCACGCGAACACTCAGACTACAGCCGCCTCACACAGCATGAACTACCTGGGTATAAACTGACCCGGGCGTGGACAAGGCCTGTGCCGAGAAGCGCGCCGTGCGGTGAAACAAACAACGACCCCGATGAGCGCCGGCATGGATGGCGCGGCCAGGATGGCGCGGCCAGCACAGCGAAGACGCCAGGCCCCCCACCGTGACCCGAGCCCCCAACAACGCTCAGCAAAACGTGTTCAAGCAAATACAGAAAGCACAGGCCCTAGAACAGCTGAACCAGGCTTAAAACCAAAGCAGACGAAATCACTCTGATACAAAACCGACAGACAGCCAAGAGCCCAGAGCCGGCCTACACGGACGCCAATGGCTCAAAGCCGCTCCATGCAAGAAGTGTGGCCTTCCCAGCAAACGCTCCTGGACGACTGGGGTTTTTAAAGACTCCTATTTATTGATCTGAAAGGCAGAGCTAGAGAGAGAGAAGGAGAGACCGAGAGCGGTCTTTCATCCACGTTTCAATTCCCCAAACGGCCACCACGCTCGGGGCGGGCCAGGCTGAGGCCAGGAGCCTGGAAATCCACAGGTGTCGCCCACGTGCGTGGGCCACGTGCTGCTGCCTCCCCAGGTGCACGGGCAGGGAGCTGGATTGGAAGTGGAGCAGCCGGGACGTGGACTGGCGCTCCTATGCAAGGTCGGCCCCACGAAATCAAACCGCACGAGAAACCACCTAGCCCTCCCATGTTACACAGGATTACGGGACTGCCAGCCAACACACCTAGTACACAAGCACCAACTCCAAGCAGCTCCAGCCTGCGTCCAGCCCCAGCCGCCGGGACATCTGGAGAGGGACTACAGAGGGCAGCTCTCTCACACCCTGTCTCTCAAACTGAAAAAGGACTAGCCCAAAACAGATCATGTAAAATCCAAGGTAGCTCCTTAAGAAAAAAAAGTCTATCTTAGACATCTGAGCCTAAGCAAAAAGCTCTAAGACTCAAGACCTAAAGCATGGGGCCAGCGCCGTGGCTCACTTGGTTAATCCTCCGCCTGCGGCGCCGGCATCCCATATGGGCACCGGGTTCTAGTCCCGGTTGCTCCTCTTCCAGTCCAGCTCTCTGCTGTGGCCCGGGAAGGCAGTGGAGGATGGCCCAAGTGCTTGGGCCCTGCACCCCATGGGAAACCAGGAGGAGGCACCTGGCTCCTGGCTTCGGATTGGCACAGTGCGCTGGGCGTAATGGCCATTTGGGGGGTGAACCAACGGAAGGAAGACCTCTCTGTCTTTACTTCTCACTGTCTGTAACTCTACCTCTCAAATAAATAAAATCTTTTAAAAAAAGAGAGAGATCTAAAGCATGATGCAGAAGAGCAGGAACAGGCAAGCTGCACCTCTTTGAAATAAAAACCTTAATTTTGTGAAAAGCCCTGTTGAAAGGATGAAAAGACAAGCCACAGAGTGGGAGAATACGTGGAAACCAAGTACTGACGAGGGCCCCAGAGCGCAGACCCTTCGGACCTCAGATAAAGAGGAACCTAACCGAACACTGGGTGGAACCGCCAGACGCTCAGGGAGACCCTGCGGGGGCCCCCACACGCCCAGCAGAGGGGCTCAAACACAGAGGGGCGGCAACCCTGCTCCGTGCTGCTGGTGGACACGGCCCGGCCCAGCCCAGCCACCTGGGCACTCCGAGACACACGGACACCCACACGCGGGTGCAGCCCGTCCAGGGGTTCATCCCTCACCACAGAACCCCGAAGACCCCAGGCAGCCTGCGTCAGGGGGAGACTTCCACGGTGCCCCGTGGTAAGGCCACGGCATGGACCAGTCCAAAGAGGAAGGGGCCACAGTCACACACGACCCCTGGGGTGGGGGGCAGCAAGTCGGCGCCGCCTGCCTGGGTCCACCCGTGCTGCATCTCAACAACCAAACCAAGGGAAGGCAGGTCGCCAGGCCGGGCCAGGCCGGGGAGAGGGGCCCCGGCGCGATGGGGCTGCGGCGCCCTCCCCGCCCAGGGCCAGCCTCAGCGCTGCGGGTTCACCGGCGCCCCCACTGCCGGGCGGCGGGCGGGCTCACCACCGCACAGCACTCTGCCGGACCTGAACTTGGAGCGCCGCCCCGGTTTCCAAGGCCTGTCCTCACGGGCTGCCCGGGCACTCCCACGCCGAGCACTGTGCCAACCAGCGCCCGGGGGCACAGCACTCTGGAGGCAGCCTGCGACCCCTCGCCTCCCCGCAGAGGCGCGCACGGTCCCCGCAGGGCCCGGGTCTCAGAGCGGCCTTCAAGCGCCCACGGCGACGGCCACCACCCAAACACAAAAGTGTCCGAGGGAAGACGCAGGTGCGGCGCGGCGCGGCGGGCTGGCGAGGGGAGAGAGGGGTCTGGGGTTTAGGCGCTCCGGGCGGACAGGAGGCCGCGTGGGTGAGCCCCGTTTACGAGCGCGCGGGAAAGGCGGAGGCTGGGCTTCCGAGACGGCCTGGACACTGCCCCCCGCCCCCAGGCTGGCCGGCCCCGCACCAGTGTGCGCGCGGGCCGGGGTGTCCGGCCGTCCGCACAGCTCAGGGGCGGCGGCGGCGGCGGCGGGGGGGGGTCCCCGCGGCCCGGCACGGGAAGCCTGGTGCGCATCCGCACTCCGCCGGACAAAACCATGACGCAACCGCCGCCGGGGGGACCGGACGCGGGCTGGGTGCGGGGCGCGCCTGCGTGGAGAGCCAGGCCGTGAGTCCGCGGGGCCTCTCCCCGCGCGGCCACGCGGCGTGGGGCGCTGGCGCGGGCGCTGACAGGTCCCCGCGTGGGCGCCGCCGGCCCGGCCCAGGTGACCGCCGCGGCGCAGGTGCGCGCGCCTCACCTTGAGGATGTTGTCGAAGATGGTGTCGCGGAACTCGAGCAGCGCCTTCTGGTCGAACTCGCGGCCGTGGATGATGCGCATCTGCTTGAGGAAGGTGGACTTGCCGCTCTCGCCCGCGCCCAGCAGCAGGATCTTGACCAGGCGCCGCACGGCGCGCCGCTCGCGGGCTAGCAGCGCGTCGATGTCGCGGCTGCGCCGCCGGGCCTCGCGCTCCGCGTCGCGCGCGCCGCCCGCCCTGCGCTCGCGGGCCCCGGCCTCGGCCGGCAGCAGGCAGCGGCTGAGGGTCCGCACCACCCCGGACATGGCCCCTCAGGCCGCGGCCGCGCCCCGCCGGCGCCCGGGGGCCATGGACGCACCGCCGGCGAGGGCGAGCCGGGCCGGGCGCCGCCCCACGCCCCGCGGCCCGCGCGGCTGCCCGCCGCTCGCCTCAGGCCGCGTCCGCCGCCGCCGCCGCCGCCGCCGCCGCCTGCAGAGGCCCGCACTCGCCCGGCCGCCGCTCGGGCCCGGCTGCGGGGCGGGGGAGGGGCGCGGCGGGGGCGGGGCGGCGCGCGCGAGGCCCTGCGGATTGGGCCGCCCGCCGTCCATCCGAGCGAGGCGGCCTTGCGATTGGCTGGTCCCGCCTCAGGAGGCGAGCGTTCCTGCGTCCCCGGGGCGGGGTCGGCGCCGCAAGAGGCGGGATCTTTAGGGTGGGGGCACTTCTCATTGGACAAGGCGGCCCGAGCTGCTTTCTTTCAGAATGAAAGGGAGGTGGGGCCGCCGGGGAGGCGGAGCTGCCGCCCGCCATGGCCAGTTATAATTGCTTCGAGCGCACGTCAATCATGGTGGGTGGGCTTGGGATTGGGGGTTCCGCGGAACGGGGCGTGACCAGAAGTGCCAGGTGTACAGGGTCGCCCCGGGTTCCCAGGTCGGGTCCGCCTGCGGGAGCCGGGAGCTCGCGGAGGGTGCTGGGGCGTTGTCCCGAAGCTGGGAGATGCTCAGGGGTGCGGACGCTCCGGGAGAGCGCGGCCCCGGGACCGGCCTCGCAGCCACGCCGGAGGCGGATGGGCCCTGAACTCGTGTCCACTGCCCTTTTGCGAGCTGCCTGGGACTCCAGGGCAGGCTTCTCTGAGCGCTGGACATCCGCCAGGGCCGCCGGAGGCTCCCGGAAGAGCCCCGGGTCGCGGTGGCTGGGCCTGCCGCCGGCTTCCAGGGACACTGGGGCGCAACTTTATTTTTTTATTTTTATTTTTTAATTAAAAAAAAAAAAGTTCTTTGCTGTCCCTAGCTTCAGTTTCCTCGACTGGGAAGTGGGGGTGAAATCACCAGCTGAGAACAGGGACTCCTGAACGGCTTAGCTAGGTCTCACCTGAACCTATTACAGCTCCTTAAAGGGCCTCGGAGCCACAGAATCAGAACCCTCTGGAAGGTGCAATTGATATCTCTTAAGATTCCCAGGTGAGCCAGCAGATCTGAGAACCCCACTCCTGTCCAAATCCACGTGCTGTTTTTTTTTTTAATTAAGCTTTATTTTTATTTATTTGAAAGAGATACAGAGAGGGAGAGACACAGAGAGAGAGGGAGGTCTTCCATCTGCAGGTTCACTCCCCAAATGGCCACAACAGCCAGCACTGGGCCAGCCTGAAGCCAGGAGCCAGGAGCTTTTTCTGGGTCTCCCACATCGGTGCAGGGGCCCAAGCACTTGGGCCACCTTCTGCTTTCCCAGGCTCACTAACAGGGATCTGGGTTGGAAGTGGAGCAGCCGGGACTCGAACTGGTCTCCAAATGGGATGCTGGCACTGCAGACAGCAGCTTTACCCACAAAGCCACAGTATCGGCCCCTAGTATCTTTTGTGAGACGCCCCCCCCCCTTTTTTTTTTAAACAAAGAAACAAGATTTCCGTTTTTCATCAGCAGGATTTGCAGTGTTTGTCGCAAAGGGCAAACCCACAGTCCTCTGGGATTTCCATCTGCGAGTTCAGTCCTGGAACTTAACGCACAGTTCGGTTCTGCAGCAGGAAGCAGGCACTCCTTTGGCCTCAGCTTTGCCGGGTGAAGTGAACGGTCCGCCGCTC
Source organism: Lepus europaeus (assembly GCF_033115175.1). Classification (NCBI taxonomy): domain Eukaryota; kingdom Metazoa; phylum Chordata; class Mammalia; order Lagomorpha; family Leporidae; genus Lepus; species Lepus europaeus. The sequence continues at coordinate 58,629,340 of NC_084847.1, read as the reverse complement.
TGCGAAGCCTGTGTCTTTCCCATCTTTCTGTCCACCCCGTGGCCGGTGCTCTCAGGATTATCTAGAAAGCGTTTCTGGAATTGAACGGGATCTTGTTAGAAGCACAAACAACGTGGTGACCTCGCGTGACCCTGGCCCAGCCGCTGCTCTGAACTCTTGGTCTTTGTCCTGGCCTCCTGTTCACAGCTGGGAAGTGGGGTTTGGGGGCCAGGCTGTGGCATAGCAGGTGATGCCAACATCTGCAGTGCCAGCATCCCATGTGGGCTCCGATTCCAGTCCCGGCTGCTCCATTTCCAATCCAGCTCCCTGCTAATGTGCCTGGAAAAGCAGCAGAAGATGGCCCAAGTGCTTGGGCCCCTGCATCCATGTGGGAGACCCTGAGGAAGCTCCTGGCTCCTGGCTTTGCCCTGGCCCTGCAGCCATTTGGGGAGTAAACCTGTGGATGGGAGATTCTGTCTCCCTCTCTCTCTGTAATTCTCACTTTCAAATAAATAAATCAATCTTTTTTTTTTTTAAAGAAGGCAAACAGTAGCGTTTTGAGGGAAGTAAACAAAAAGTGAGAAAACAGTGTTTGTAAGACAGAAAAGGGAATTTTGAACCAATAAATAAGGGGCTGTGGGTTCCAGACCAGGGATTATTGCTCATTAGATTAAGAAAAACATTGAGAAGAGGGGATCCACAAAACAGCGTCAGCGAGCGCTCCAGGCAGTGTTTACAAAGAACCTTCCGTCTTTATGAATCGCTCCATGCCTGTTTGTATAATCAGCGAGTGTCATAAAGGGTCGCGTACGTTTTTCGGAGATAAGTCCCGGCGCTCCGTGGGGAAAGCACGGGCAGTTGGCAGTGTCGGATGTCGGAACGTGACACGGTCCTGGCCGTCCCCCGGCCATTCCTCAAGGCGCTGAAGTGCTCAGTCACCCTCACGCCGAGAAGTGTGTTGTAATTTACAGCGCTGCCACGTGCATTTTCCCAGCTGTCCTGTCCGCGCCCCTGGGAAGCGAGCAGGGCAGGGTGAGATGGCCAGCACTGCCCGGCGAGTGGGACAGGGACAGGGACTGCGGGCTCTCGGGGGAGCCGGGAGCGCGGGGAAGCTCGGCCGCACCGATCGCCATGTGGCCCTGAGCAAGTCCCTCCCCATCTCAGTTCCTCCGTGAACTTGGCATGATAAGAGGGCCACGATGAGTATTCGGCAACTTAGCACCTCCAAGGCATGACACACGCTTAGCAAGTCGTGGCGTCACTGTGGAGCCTCAGGAATCAGACTGCAAATTGATGGTGATGCTAACGGCACGAGGAGGAGTCTATCTGGGCAGTGCACTGTAGGGTTTTTGTTTTTTTAAAATATTATTTATTTATTTGAGAGGTAGAGCCACAGGGAGAGAGAGAGAGACAGAGAGAAAGGTCTTCTATCCACTGGTTCACTCTCCAAAGGGCCAGAGCTGAGCCAATCTGAAGCCAGGAGCTTCTTCCACGCCTCCCTCACTGATCAGGGGCCCAGGGATGTGGGTCGTCTTCTACTGCTTTCCCAGGCCATAGCAGAGAGCTGGATCAGAAGTGGAGCACTCAAGACTTGAACTGGCACCCATATGAGATGCCGGCACTGCAGGCGGAGGCTTAGCCCCCTACGCCCCCGTGCTGGCCCCGCACTGTAGGATATTAGCAGTTACAACCTGGGAAATGGTCTGGGGAAATGCATTAGCGTTCATCCATACAGGCAGTTCCTAACGAGGGATGAGCAGCGCCAAACATTGTAGACAGGCGGTGCACAGACGCGGTTTCTTGGGCCAGCACATGTTCAAAAGACACTAGATGGGTAGGAGGTGCTGACTGACTGCTCCTCCCAACTGTGTTCAATTCCATCATCATCATCACTATCACCAGCACCATCATCATCACCACCATCATTACCACTGCCACCATCATCGCCATCATCACAGCAATCATCACTACCACCAGCACTAATATCACCACCATCATCACCATCATCACCAGCACCACCACCATCATCACCACCATCATTACCACCATCATCACCATCGCCATCAACACAGCCATCATCACCACCATCATTACCACCATCATCACCATCGCCATCAACACAGCCATCATCTCTACCACCATCACTATCACCAGCACCAATATCACCACCATCATCACCATCATCACCAGCACCATCACCATCACCATCACCACCAGCACCACCACCATCATCACCATCATCACCATCACCACCAGCACCACCACCATCATCACCATCACCACCATCACCATCACCATCACCACCAGCACCACCAGCACCACCATCAGATTCAGTTCCAAGGAAAGTGAGTGCACATCTAAAACAATGTCCGGGCCGGCCTTTGGTGCGGCAGTTGAGAGCAGTTAAGACGTCTAAATCCCAAGCCAAGGGCACTCACTCTCTGAGGGGCCCCGGCTGCGGGTTTCAACAGGTGAATTTTTGGATTGGGAAGGGAGCAGAACTCAACCTGTCATGCGCATTATTCATGCAAAATAATCTTCTGGTTTAGTTTGTTTGAAATGTGCCTATTTGGAGCTGGCACTGTGGGATAGTAGGTTAAGCATCTGCTTGCAGTGCCGGCATCCCATATGGGCACTGGTTCATGTCCTGGCTGCTCTACTTTGGATCCAGCTCTCTACTGATGGCCTGGGAAAGCAGTGGAGGATGGCCCAAGTCCTTGGGTCCCTGCACCCATGTGCGAGACCTGGAAGAAGCTCCTGGCTCCTGGCTTCAGATCGGTGCAGCTCTGCCATTGCAGCTATTTAGGGAGTGAACCAGCAGATGGAAGACCTCTCTCTCCGTCCCTCCCTCTCTCTCTCTCTGTAACTGTACCTCTCATATAAATAAAGTCCATCAACAGAGCTTAAGAATTTAAAGAGCTTAAGAATTTAAAGTAGCTAATATCAAAACAAATAAATCCAAATATACCATGCAGCAAAATAAATGCAAGTAGATGAGAATAGCTAAAAGGCAAAGAAACCCAGACTGCATAAAACAGAAACAAAATCTAGCCTACATGCTCGTAAGCAACACCGCGGTGGACCCAGAGGGACAATGTGAGAGTGGAGGGGGTGGGCGTCGGCCCTGGTGGCTGAGACGGCACCACTTAGGCACGGGCCGTGTCAGAAGGCCTGGGGCCCTTGTCTGGCTCTGCACCTGTCTCCAGCGTCCTGCCGCAGGAAGTAGTCGGGTACCTGTTGCCCCCACGGGAGACCTGGCTTGGGGTCCCAGTGCCTGACTGCAGGCATTCGGGGGGTGAACCAGTGGATGGAGGCACTCTCTCTGCCTCTTAGTTAAATCAAATTAAAACAAGAGTGCAGAAAGATTTGTCAAGTAAGTCCTCAGCCAAAGAAGACGGGGGTGTCACTCGTAACGGAACTGAAGAGTTTAAGTCTAAGTTCTACACCATCAGCATGTGATGCGCAGTAAGATAGACTGGTCCTCAGCTGTGGCGGAATGAGAAGGCCACGCCAAGATGGCCGCTGGCAAGCCAGCGTCAGTTACTCAGCAATGGCTTTGAATCCCACCTGGCAACGGAGCCTGCCTGGCAACAGGCTGTGATTGGATGGCTTTGGAAACCACATGGCAAACAGAGCCTGCCTGGCAACAGGCTGTGATTGGTTAGGGCATAGACCGCCCCTTGACCGGATTGGCTGCCTTGGCTATATAAGCTGCTGTACCAACTGAAATAAACGAGTCTGTGGGCTGCTCGCCTCAGGCCTGCTTTCACCTGACTCCTGGGGTCTGTGTGGTGACTCCGTGCCTCTTGCCCACACCATGCTCCTCATCTCAGAACGAATCCACAGCAACACTCAGCTTCTCTGCCACTAAGAGCAGAACCTCAGATGTTCCATGCAAGAAACGAGACGCCAAGGGGGAGGCGGCGCGTTCACCGGCACTGCTGGGCTGTGGGTTAAGCACACTTTTAGCAATGAACTGTTCAAGCAGCTGAAAAATGCAACGTGGGCATCACAAACTCCGTGGGGATTTTCATTTCTGATCCCACTTCTCCTGCAGCAGCGTGAGTGCCCCAAATGCACCATTGCTCCTGGCACGCAGGTCCTCGTGTGGCCCCTGCACCGAGCCACGGCTGGCCTGCAACTCCAATGTGGCACCGACAGACACCCGGACCAGGAAGGGGCAGGTTCAACCCGACGACCGGGTGCTGAACACTGTGCACAAGAATCAGAGACAGCATCCCCATGTAATACAAGGAAACTGCTGAGACACAACTCCATCGGCAGCTTTTACTATAGTGACTTACAGAGAACAGGGTGGGGGAGACAGAGAGAAAGATCTGTCCCATCAGCTGGTTACTCCACAAAGGCCCAGAGTAGCTGGGGCTGGGCCTGAACTCAACCCAGGTCTCCCGCAGCCGCCATGGCTGCCCGCCAGGTCTGCCCTTGGGAGCCGGAGCCTGGATGGAGCCCAGGTGCGCTGCTGTGGGGTCTGTCACCAGCAGCGTCCTCACGCGTCCACCTTTCCACAGACCGGCGTTATGAGATCTCGTGTTCGTGACTGAGGTAGAGCTATCTTCTGCAAACTCCACACCCACAGAAATCAAAGAGACACCAAGCAAACTCATCTAGCAAAGGTGAAATGCAAAAGAACCGGTGTACTTGGAGCACAAGGAAAACGAAATTGCTCATGTCAACACATGCCCGAGTGCCGCGGGCTGCCTGGCCTCGAATAGTCACAGCGTGAGCGCACAAAGGTTGAACACTGCTTAGCCAAGGGGGGAGCTAGCGACCAAAGAGCAACGCAAACCTCAGGAAGGGAGAGAGAAGACGATAAACGGGGCAGCGGGAATGGCAAGGGTGCCACGGGGGGCGGGGTCTGCGGGGTCCAGGGCAAGAACAACCCAGAGAGCCTGTGCCACGTCTCCAGCCTGCCGTGCCATGAGCGGCTGGCTCGCTGCACCGTGGCCAGCAGTCTCCTGGCCTCTTCCTGTTTGGCCGGTCCAGCCCCAGAATTATGCCCGTGAATGCGTAGACGGAACCCGATTCTGTCTGTCTGGAGCAGCGGCCACGGGGCCGTCGCTCTCCGTGGTATTTGTCTTTATAACACCCACAGGGGGCAGCAGAGCAGGCTCCAGAAACCGCGCATTGACTGATGCCCCCATCCTCACTCTCTTATTGTTGGGATATCTGAGGGGTCCCTCGGGGGCTGGCGCTGCGGTGCCGTGGGTTAGGATCCCCTCGCAATGCTGGCACCCCATGTCCCAGAGCAGGTTCGAGTCCCAACTGCTCCCTTTCCGATCCAGCTCCCTGTGGTTTGGCCCTGGAAGGCCCTGCCGTCCACACGGGAGACCTGCAGGAAGCTCCTGGCTCCTGGCTTTGGCACGGCTCAGCCTTAATTGCTGTAGGGGAGTGAACCAGGGGACAGAAGGTCTCCCCCTCCACCCCCCCTACCCCCGTCACTCTGCCTTTAAAAGCAAATTTTAAAAATCTTTAACAGTTGTATATCATGAAAAAAGAAGTGTGTGGAATTAAAGTGATCTTGCACCAAAATAAATTCCCCTTCTCACTCTGCCTCCCCTCGTACATCCTTGCGCCCTTGAGACAGCGCAGGCTCCCAGTGGGCGGGGTGGACGCCCCTCCAGTCGGCTTTGGGCTGCGCCGTGGACTTGCCGGGGTGAGTGGGGTGTTAGCAGGGGAGATGCCTGGCTTGGTTTGACCACTCTGGGGAGGCCAGGTGCAAGGAGGTGGAGGGACAGAGATGGGGCCCAGCTGAGCCCAGCCTGGGTCAGCGACTCACAGCCCACCCGCAGACTCCCGAGGGAGAAGCAGTGGCTGCTTTAATGCCCGGAGTCAGGAAGGCTTGTTATGCAGCATTGCTATGGCCATAGCCGACCCATACGAAATCTTCCGGCAAACGCAGTTCTAGGGTTCACAGACTTTGACCCCATGAAGGGTGGTAACAGGCACTGGAGAGCTGGCCTGTTAGCAATTGCCCGGAGCGGTGCACCACACGGCCAGGTGTTGCCTAAATGCCCCTGACTGACAGGTTGTTGAAAGAAACAAGATCCTGTTGATGTTACCTCCTGACACCTGTGGCCATGAAAACCAGCTGGGGCGATCACAGGGCCCCAGCCCCAGCAACGCGTCCCCAGGGGGGCAGCGCACGAGCCAGGCCCCACGTTGGGGTCTAGTGTGTTCCGTGGCCGTGCGCAGCGGCTGCCGACCATCTGTGGCCCGGATGTGTGTCACCACGGCTCCTCTGACTCACCCTCAGCCCCTAGCAGTGGGTGCTGCACCCCGTTGACCCTCCCAAAGCCCCATGAGGGGGACCACCTCAACTTCCTCATTGCAAAACCCTCGCCCCTCTTCCAAGTTCCAGATCCGAGCTGGGTCCCTTTAAGATGCACCTGTGACTGCCCAAGGCGGTGCTGTCTGGGAACCCAGCAGGGGCACCCCGCTGTCCTGCTGCTTCTGCCACCAGGGGGGAGAAGCATGAACTTGAACTTGGGCCCAGGAGCTGGTCCCACTAACAGAACACCCGAAACTTGGTAATGCACGAAGAACAAACTCACATCCTCCAGGTTTTGGAGACGGGGAGTCCAAGATTCGGGTGCTGCCGCCCGGGAGGCGCAAGGGCAGGGAGGGAGGCTACGAGGGAGGGACTGGCTCCCACCTGCATGGGCGGAGCCCTCGGGGCCTGCCCTCCCCCTGGAAGCCTCACCCCTGCGCGTTACACGTTGGTGCTTCGGTCCGAGTGCCCGCGCGGCTCCTGTGTGACAAGCAGAGCACAGACACACACCTTGCACTGCAGCACAGGGCACGGCTCTGGGGGCCTCCTTTTAAGAAACAACAAACATTCGTTTTGTTTATTCGAAAGGCAAAGCAATGGGGAGACCGGAGGGGGGGGAGGGAAAGAGAGAGAGAGAGAGAGAGAATCTTTCATCCATTTGATCAACCTGCAAATAGCCCCAGTGGCCAAGGCTGGGCCAGGCCAAAGCCAGGAGCCAGGAGCTCCTTCTGGGTCTCCCAGAAGGGGCCAAGCACTTGGGTCAGCCTCCGCTGCCTGCCCAGGCACATTAGTAGCGGAGCAGCTGGGACTTGAACCTGAACTCACATGGGACGACAGCGGCTTAACCCACTGCACCACAGTGCCCGCCTCTGGGGTGCTCAAAGAGCCCGAAGCTCCCACCAAGGGGACGGCCCAGCTGGGAGTTGCCAAGTGCCTGGCCACCCAGAGGGTCCTCACTCGGACCACCCACTGCTGGCCCCAGGCGGCGTGTTGGCGGTGGTCCCAGCCCTGACGTGAATGCATGCACCTGGTGGTGGGACCGGTGCAGGTGCAGGGCCTGAGAGGCGTCAGCATTCAGGATTAGTGTTGTGCAGCCAAAAGGGCCCTCAGAGCCACCCACGCCACTCTGCGGCTGGGACAGCTGCGTCCCCGCGTCTCTGGTCCCCTCCCCACATGCTTCCCCCTGCCAGCAATCAGGCGAGGGGACGGGAGGCTGCAGGGCAGGAGGAGCGGCGCAGGGACGCCGGCCCTTCTCTTGTCTGTTGGACCGAGGCTTTCCCAGAGCGGGGTCTTCAGAAGCGACCATGTCTTCCTCTTCCAGACCTTGCAGAGCTGGAGCTGCCTGCACTGGGCTGGGCTGGGCAAGTGTCCAAGGAAGCGTTTCCACGCCAGCTACCCTGCTGTGACAGCACAGCCCCCAGAAGCATCCAGAATAGCGATTCAGCACCCTCCGGGCGCCGCGGCACGGCCATGTCGCCAGGTGTGGTCTTCACACAGGCCGGCTCCTCGCCGCGTGCCTTCACCAGCCCACGCCCTCGAAGCGCCGCTGTCCCTGGCTGCTGACGTGGCCCTCACAGTCGGGGGCCGTTGTCCCCCAGAGGCTCCCTGGGCTGGCAGGTGCAAGCAGGACCCACGTTCACACAGGGAAGGGACTCAGAACACGAGGCCTGAGCTGCACCACCAGTCTTCCTCAAGCATCGGATGACTCTGGGTGACATAATCATCCGGAAAGAACTATCCCCTCCAAACACAGCTGGTCCCAGGGACTCCTTCATCCCCTTCCAACAGTGACAACACCCATACCAAAGGTGCCTCTGACAGTGTTCTCAGGGCCCCTGGGGACCATGCCATCCTTCAATCCACCTATCACCCACCCATCATTCATACTTCTACCCATCATCCAACCATCATCCATCATCTGTCACCCATCATCTGTCATCCCTCATCCATCATCCATCCCTCATCCATCCATCATCTGTTACCCATCATCCAACCATCATCCATCATCTGTTATCCCTCATCCATCATCCATCCATCCATCATCTGTCACCCATCATCCATCATCCATCATCCACCATCCATCCATCCACCCATCCACCCATCATTCATGTGTCTACCCATCATCCATCTGTCCAGCCATCCATCTACCCATCATCCATCTGTCCAGCCATCCATCTACCCATCATCCATCTGTCCAGCCATCCATCTACCCATCATCCATCTGTCCAGCCATCCGTCTACCCATCATCCATCTGTCCAGCCATCCATCTACCCATCATCCATCTGTCCAGCCATCCATCTACCCATCATCCATCTGTCCAGCCATCCATCTACCCATCATCCATCTGTCCAGCCATCCATCTACCCATCATCCAACCATCATCCATCATCCATCATCCATCCATCATCTGTCATCCATCATCCATCCGTCTATCATCCATCCATCTGTCCATCCATCCATCCACACAACAATCATCTATCTGTCATCTGTCCACCCATCCACCGATCATCTGCCTGTCTACCCATCATCTGCCCACCCACCCATCATCCATCCATCATCCATCACCCATCATCCATCGTACCCATCACCACCCATCATCCATCTGCCCATTGTCCATCATCCACCCATCCAACCATCATTCATGTGTCTACCCATCATCCATCTGTCCAGCCATCCATCTACCCATCATCCATCTGTCCAGCCATCCATCTACCCATCATCCATCTGTCCAGCCATCCATCTACCCATCATCCAACCATCATCCATCATCCATCATCCATCCATCATCTGTCATCCATCATCCATCCGTCTATCATCCATCCATCTGTCCATCCATCCATCCACACAACAATCATCTATCTGTCATCTATCCACCCATCCACCGATCATCTGCCTGTCTACCCATCATCTGCCCACCCACCCATCATCCATCCATCATCCATCACCCATCATCCATCATCCATCGTACCCATCACCACCCATCATCCATCTGCCCATTGTCCATCATCCACCCATCCAACCATCATTCATGTGTCTACCCATCATCCATCTGTCCAGCCATCCATCTACCCATCATCCATCTGTCCAGCCATCCGTCTACCTATCATCCATCTGTCCAGCCATCCGTCTACCTATCATCCATCTGTCCAGCCATCCATCTACCCATCATCCATCTGTCCATCCATCCATCCACACAACAATCATCTATCTGTCATCTATCCACCCATCCACCGATCATCTGCCTGTCTACCCATCATCTGCCCACCCACCCATCATCCATCCATCATCCATCACCCATCATCCATCATCCATCGTACCCATCACCACCCATCAACCATCTGCCCATTGTCCATCATCCACCCATCCAACCATCATTCATGTGTCTACCCATCATCCATCTGTCCAGCCATCCATCTACCCATCATCCATCTGTCCAGCCATCCGTCTACCTATCATCCATCTGTCCAGCCATCCATCTACCCATCATCCATCTGTCCAGCCATCCATCTACCCATCATCCATCTGTCCAGCCATCCGTCTACCTATCATCCATCTGTCCAGCCATCCGTCTACCTATCATCCATCTGTCCAGCCATCCGTCTACCTATCATCCATCTGTCCAGCCATCCGTCTACCTATCATCCATCTGTCCAGCCATCCGTCTACCTATCATCCATCTGTCCAGCCATCCGTCTACCTATCATCCATCTGTCCATCATCCAACCATCATCCATCATCCATCATCCATCCATCATCTGTCATCCATCATCCATCCGTCTATCATCCATCCATCTGTCCATCCATCCATCCACACAACAATCATCTATCTGTCATCTATCCACCCATCCACCGATCATCTGCCTGTCTACCCATCATCTGCCCACCCACCCATCATCCATCCATCATCCATCACCCATCATCCATCATCCATCGTACCCATCACCACCCATCAACCATTCACTATCCACCCCTCCACCGATCATCCATGCATCTTGGCGACATCCACCCATCCACCCATCATTCATGTGTCTACCCATCATCCATCTGTCCATCGTCCATCATCCACCCATCAACCATTCACTATCCACCCCTCCACCGATCATCCATCCATCTTGGCGACATCCACCCATCCACTCAGTCATTCATTCATTCCCCGAGCCATCATTTCTTCTACCCTCTTCTGCCCCAAAGCCATCCAGTTGCTACCACGTGCAGGTACAAGGGCTCCTGCACAGACAGACAGACAGACCCAGGGATACAGGTGTGTGTGGGGGGGGTGAGCACCGCCCGCATGTTGGCCCCTGCTGTGAGTGTGGTAAACGCTAGAAGTGAAAGTGTCCAGTCCTAGCCGGTCCTGGGCTGCAAGTCCGTGGGAGCCATCAGAGCTGAGTGCAGCGCGACAGCCTGGGAGACCAGTGAGGACGCACGGTTTCTGGTGGTGGGGACAGCGGCAGCCACGTCCCCAAGGCAAGAACAACTTCTGCCCAGGGCTGGGAGCGAGGCTTGGCCAGCTCTTGGGAGTGGCTGGACTGTGGGGAGGCAGGAGGAGGCGGGTGGGAGGGTGACCCACTGCTGGGCCTGCAAAGGGGCTGGCTGAGGAGACACAGGGTGCTCTTGAGAGGCCCCGGGGTGCCAGGTCAGGCTCGAGACTGGTCTCACCCTGGCTGGGCCACTCCCACTCGTGCTGGTCTCCCCGAGCGTCCACTCGGCCTGCCGCGATTCAGTCCCGGCATGCTTGGCTGGCGTCTCCGACCGGCCGCCTCTAAGTCGAGGGGCTGGGCCTCGTCCAGGGCGGTGGCCGGCTCCCCGGAGAGGGAGGAGCTCTGCCCCAGCACTGCTGCCTGGGCTCCCAGCCTGCGGCCCGGGGCCATGGAGCCAGCTTCTGGGACTCAGCCTCCGGGCGTGGCCAGGCACCGCTCGGCCACAGGAGCGCACTCAGAAATGCCTCCTCCTGGCCATCAGGAGCTGGACGGGGCTGCTGCCACTCGGCACGGCTCGCTGCCTCACGGTGAGCTTTCCTTCTAAAGGTGCATTCCCTTAGAGAGAGAGAGAGACAGTGAGAGAGAGACAGAGACAGAGAGAGACAGAAACAGAGAGAGACAGAGACAGAGAGAGACAGAAACAGAGAGAGACAAAGAGACAGAGACAGTGAGAGAGAGACAGAGAGGCAGAGAGAGAGAGGCAGAGAGAGACAGAGATAGAGACAGAGAGACAGAGATAGAGACAGAGAGATAGAGAGAGACAGAGAGAGAGAGACAGACAGAGAGAGACAGAGAGAGAGACAGAGAGAGGGAGAGGTCTTGCATGAGCTGGTTCATTCCTAAAACGACAGCAAAGGCTGCAGCTGGGCCAGGCTGAGGCCCAGAGCCCAGAACTCCTTTGGGGTCTCCCACGTGGGTGCAGGGGCCCCAGCACTTGGGCCGTCCTCCGCTGCTTTCCCAGGTGCATTAGCAGGGAGCTGCATGGGAAGTGGAGCAGCCGGTGCCCGAAGCGGCAGCTCAACCTGCTGTGCCCAGCGCCGGCCCCGGGACCTCCCCTCTTTAGGAGGTAGGCGTGCACTCCAAAGAAGCAACACGAAGTATAATCCGGCAAGACGAAACCCAGAAACGTGATCACTTACTATCCCTGCGGCTCTGACGCCCTGGAGCGGAGCCCTGCCACGCCTGGCTGTGCGGCCACACGTGCGTGAGGGACGCCGTGAGTGACGAGTTACCAGGGTGTGACATCGCGAGGGGCCACTAATCTCTCAGCTCCCGCACAGTCCTGGGGCGTGGTCCTGCACGTGTGGTCTCCTATTGATAGTGTCCTCGGGCAGCCCACGGCTGTGCCTGTGTGTGTGTGACATACCTGTAACACACGTGTCCTATGATTAACGTAGTGTTTATATGTTTATATTTATATGTCCTATGACATATGAATGTCTATTACTCATTTGTATCTATAGATCCACATGGGATCTCCCTGTTTCTCTGCAGAGCCCCTCCCCCCCCAGCACCAGCTGTAGCCTCCGAAGGTGCCAGGCAGTGCAGCCCCACTGTCACCCTGCAGATGTCCCAAACCTGGGGCTGTGGGCCAATTTCCCTGGGGGCACGAGTCAGGGAGCGAGGGCTGTGCTGGCCTCCCCACTTGGGCCGCTCATGGACTCGCCCTGGCCTCCCTTTCCTGTTCTGTGACATGGAGCCTCCAGCTTCTGTGAGCTGGCGGGGCCGGCGTTGGGGTGCAGCTGGCGACATTGGCATCCCCCATCAGGGTGCTGGTTTGCGTCTCAGCGGCTCCGCTTCCAATCCAGCTCCCTGCTAATCCGCCTGGGAAAACAGTGGAAGATGATGGCCCAAGTGCTTGAGACCCTGCCACTTATGTGGGAGACCAAGATGGAGTTCCTGGCTCCTGGGTTAGGTCTGGTCCAGCCCCGGCCACGGAGGCCCTTTGGCAGTCTGTCTGAGCACAGCATGTGCAAAGCCCCGAGGCCCGGGGGGCACCTGCAGATTGGACCTGCAGGGAGCTCCAGAGGGCGGGGGCCCAGGTGAGAGGGGGGGGCAAGGCTGGAAAAGACTTCTGCGAGGTGCTGAGAGATTGTGGACTCTGCTCCTGAACTGGACAAATGCCCGGAGCACTAGCGGCACAGAGAGACCACTTGGTACCTGCCTCCCTGTGGGCGTAGACCCCTGAAGCTGGCCATGCCCTTTGTCTCTCTCCCCGGGGCCCGGCAGGGATGGCACCCAGCTCGTGCACGGGGAATGGGTGAGCGAGTCTCCCTCTGCCTCCTGCTGCTGTTGGGTCCCAAGCCTCTCCTTAGCACAGAGATGGTCCCACTTTTGCCGGCACAAGGGTCCTGTCTGGTGACTGTCCTGCTGTCCTATGACCACCAGGTGGCGCTCATGCCACACAAGGAAACCCATGGACACACTGCTGAATTCCAGGCAGGTGGCTGACGGTCCAGGCTTCCAGTTTGTCGGCATTAGCAACTGGCCGGCCTCCCCCAGAACCAGACAGGTGTGACCAGCAGTGTGGCCCCCTCTCCAGCTCAAGGCAGATAAGAAAGCAGAAGGCCGGGGAGGGGGTGCTGGGCACAAGGCCTGGCGCTGTGGCCTCGTCCAGCCCGTGGCCCTGCCGCCTGCACCTCTCCTGGCTCGGCATCAGCCCCGGGACAGCTCTCCTGGGTGACCTCCCCCCCCCAGCGGGAATGCTAAGCGCAGCCCCGTCTCCAGCCAGTTTGGCTCCCACTCTGCTGCCAGGGTCTTAGCAGGGGCGCAGGCTTCCCAGGGGTCCCCTCAGCCCACGCTGTGGCCAAGCTGGCCGCCCTGCCTCGCCTGCACAGCCGGGCCGCTCGGTCTGCCGACTCCAGCGGCGGGCAGGCACTGCTCAGCCCACCTGCCTGGGTTAGGCGGCACAGGGCTTTGGTAACTCGGTCTAGCAGGTGTTGCTGGCTCTGTCCTGTGACGGTGGACGGGAGTACCTCGGCCAGTCCCGGCAAAGCCGACGGCTCAGGCGATTCTGAGGGCTCTGTGGCCCCGCCATTCAGCCTGCTTGGTAGGGGAGGGGTAGTGGAGATGCCTGGCACCCATCAGGGCTGGTCCCGAGTGCTGGGCCCCTGGGGTGGGGTCTCTGCTCTCTGGGGGCCGCGGGAAACCCGGGCTGACTTCTCCGGCCTTGCTCCTGTCTGCATTCTGGGGGCCCACCTGCCTCTTCCTCACAGCCTGGGGTGGGGGTGCGCGGGCTGCGGGGCCCCCTCAGGGGCTCAGGGGGGACTCCCTGCTCCCCTCCCCCCAGCTGCGGGCGCTGCACTGCGGCTGATTCTCCAGGATCCCACCTTCCTCTTTCAGGACTCACATCGGTTTAGAGTGTCCTGGTCACGACCTTGACCTTGCATTTTGTTTTCTATTAACTGTCTCTATTATTTTTTAAATGGCAAATAACAATCGTAGGTGTTCCTTACGGAGGGAAGTTAGGCGATCTCCATGCCCGTTCTGGGCCTGGTTCCTGTTCCTCTGTCCGCTGGGATCCTACTCACCCTGCAATACCCAGCCCCAGCGTGCCCGGCTTCCTCCCGCGGCAGATGTGGCTGGGGGCAAAGGTGCTATGGTGCTGGGGGGCCGGCAGCAGATGGACGAGGACTGGCACAGCGCTGCCTTTCAGAGTCCACACGGCCGCACAGAGCCACAGCCGGATGCGCAGCCCCATGGTCTGGGGAACTGTGACCTGGGAGGGGTGGGGCTCCGGGGGCGGGGGCGGGACTGCGGCTGCCCGAGGAGCCCACGGTCTTGTCTGTGCCTTGCCAGCAGGGCTGGGTGGCTGCCAAGGTGCAGCTGGGTCTCGGGGGGTGGACCTGGAGCCCAGCAGGCACCACGAGTCCCATCCGACAGGTACCCAGCACTGCTGTCACACACGGCGGTCGCTGTCCAGAGCAGTGGTCCTTCCGTCTTTGTGGCCCTGGTGCATCGGGCCTGGGGGACAGGGCTGCAGGGTCAGCTCAGGGCAAGAAGTGACACAGGAGCTGGGCAGGCCCTCCCCGGCCCGCCCTACCCCAGGGCCCCTGGGCCTGGCAGGTCCACGTCAGAGCCCCCCAGGCCTGCTCCTCTGCTCCTCCTCCCAGCCAAGAGTGGTCCCCAGGCATGGCAGGGCCTCAGCTCGGGGGTCCTGGGTGGCTCCTGACGCGGTCAGAGTGGTTGGGGAGCCACAGGGCCGCGCTTGGGCAGGACCTGGCGTCTCCCCCACCGGCCTGCCTGGCCGTGCCTGCGACACCTCCCGTGAGGCTGGCAGAGCGAGCCAGAGGGCGGGGAGCCTGAGCTGGACCCCAGGACGTCAGCCCCTCGGGGGATGGGCACACGAAGGCTGAGGCCCCCTCCCTGGAGCCAGCAGTGACCATGTGATGCCCAGATGGAGGCGAGGAAGCTTCCGGGCGCAGCCAGGTGCATGGGGGGTGGAGAGAAAGGCCTCTTCGCAGCTCCCCGAGGAAGGTGCACAAACCGCGCGTGGCAGGGCACTGACTGCCGCTCCGCCTTGGAGCCTGCCGGCATCTGGGGCCGTCAGGACCTGGGCAGCTGCCTTGCTCCTGGCCTCCCCTGGGGACCCCAAGTAGGCGCTCTGTGGCCAACTCACGATGACCCCCCCCCCCATACACACACACACACATACACTGTGACGCTGCCGTGGGCTGCCCACTGTGGGAGAATTTCCATGGTGCAGGGACTCACTGCACAGGGGCCTCGGTTTGCTGATCCGTGAAATGGGTTTGCAGCCCACCCACCTCTGCATTTGCAGGCCTCGAGTGCCAGTGTCCTGCCCGGGCCCAGTGGCTCGGGGCCTGGCCGGCCGGAGGACAGGACCCAGCTCAGGACAAGGCCCTCCCCTGCCGTCAGGGCCCAGCTCAGGACAAGGCCCTCCCCTGCTGTCAGGGCGAGGGGATTAGATGCGGAACAATGCAGTCCCCGATCAAACCTGCAGCTGTAACTCAGGCCCCCGACGCTGCCAGCACCATAAATTTGGGCGGAAAGTGCAGCTCCAGCAGTTTGCGAACGAGAGCGGGGGAGGCCGCGTGAGTTACAGCCACGGGGAAGCAGGGGCCCCTGCCCGGCTTTGTTAGCCGGAGCCAGGGATTGATTGCTCACTGGCTTTAATGAAATTGAATTTTAATTTATATCCCTGCCCACGGCGGGGGGCGAGGGTGTGCCTGGGCAGAGGTGGGCCCAGCACCCCCCACACCGTGCTGGGGGCGAGGCTCGGCAGAATCCCCCAGGAGGGGACAGTGGGTAGCGTCTGCACCCCGATGTTTTAAGTCCCGCCTCTAGGAGGCTCGGGGAGGGGGGTGCCGCACCCCTTCCCCTGTGGGACCTGGAGTCTCCCGTGGGGGGGCCTTGCCGAGCCCCCACCCTGAGCCTCAGTTTCCCCTTTGTAAGTCAGAGAGGACGTGAGCACCCAGACCCGCGGGAGGACTGAGTGACCCAGGTCATCTCTGCTTGGTGAGGCCACCAGGGGGCACCAGTGTCTCCAGGAGGGCCCCACAGCCTGCTGCACCTCCTTGGGCAATGTGCCGGGGTGTGTGTGTGTCTGTGTGTGTGTGGTGCAGCGTGTCGGGCGGGGGCGGGGCGAGCGCCTGGGGGACCCTACCCCCATGACAGAACAGGGGTTTCCACCAGCCAGCGAGTCGGGGGAGCGGGAGCCAACTTCACTCACAGTCTGGGAGGTGCTCAGGGCGGAGTCTCATGGCTGGAGGGTGCAGGGTCACAGTAAGCTGAGAGGCTGTGCCAGACTCCGGCTGCTGGGGCCAGCCCCGCCGTGGGACCGTCCCTCTGAGGGACCTGACCGCTTCCCGCTGGGCCCGCCTCCACTGCGCACCGGCCATCCGCATGAACCTGAGCCGGGTCACGTTCAGAGGGACGCCGGGGGCCTCACACGGGTGTCCTGGGAGCAGAGGTCCCCTGAGAGGGCCACACAAGGCCCAGGGCCTCCCGGAGGGGAGGGACCGTGGGCCTCACCTGACCAGTCCGCGAGGGGCTGGACAAGTGCGGGATGGGCACAGCTGATCGGGCCTCTGGAGGACCCTCTGCCCTGTGCCCTGACCACAGAGGCTCCCGTGCACCCCTGAGAGCTCCAAGCAGCAGCTCGTGGGGGCCTCTGGGCTGGTCCTCCTCCGAGCCCCACCTCTGCTGTCGGCCAGGCCGGCTGGTGAGCCAGGCTCCGGTCCCTGGCCCCGGATGGAAGGTGTCTTCGGTTGGTGGGACCGGCCGGTGGAGTTAGAGGCGGAGTGCGTGTGGGGGAGAGAGGACCCTGGCTACCAGCACCCGATCTGGATTTGTAGGAACAGAGGGGGCAGACACTCACCTGGGGTCGCCCAGCAAGAGAGCGGCCCAGAGGCTGGGGAGTGGGCGCCGTGGAATGAGGGGAAGGCAGTCGTAGGTGGCTCTGGTGCACCAGCTGCAAAGGAGGCCAGTGGCCGGCCACACCTCTGCTTCCCAGATTTCAAATTCGGGGTCTGTGATCAGGCCAGACGCCTTCCTCTTTCTCTGTCATCTTTCAGCATAGGCGCTCGATTAGAAAAGGAAACGTTAGTGGCATTGGGAAACCAGCTCTGCCGGCCAAACATAGTAACAGAGCGAACACGCCTGCACACGCCTGACGTCCTTCACGTATCATACGTCGCGTCGACAGTCCATGTGGACACGCACTGAGTGCTTTAGAAAGATCACGGCGGTTTTCTGGCTTTTTAAAGATCTATTGTATTTGAAAGGCAGAGTTGGAGAGAGAACTCCCATCTGCTGGTTCACTCCTCTGGTGGCTGCAACGCCAGGACTGGGCCAGACTGAAGCCAGGAGCTGGGAGCTTCTTCCGGATCCCCAACGTGGGCGCAGGGTTCCAAGCACTTGGGCCATCTTCTGCTGCTTTCCCAGGTGCCTTAGCAGGGAGCTGGGTGGGGAGTGGAGCAGCCGGGCCGTGAACCGGCGCCCGCATGGGATGCCGGGGCTGCAGGTGTCCCAGAACTTCACGCGCCCATAAATTAACATTTTAATTCCATTTTCCTGCAGACTGTGTTTGATTGCTCCAGGCCTGAGATCACTTTTGGGGGGCGGGCAGCGGGTGACAGCGTCCGCAGACGGCCCCTAGGCATGAAAGCGCCCGCAGACGGCCCCTAGGCAGCACCGTCTGAGCACCTGGGACCTGAGGGCCCGTGACCTGTGCCGTGAGGACGGGCACCCCTCCTGCCCAGGAGCGGCAGCTGCTCAGGGACAGGGGCCCCCGTCGGGACCGTGCAGGGCAGCAGGTGTCTAGGGCGGGGGTGGGGGTGAGCCTTGGCCAGCACCAGGCCCTGGGCCCACCGAAGGGGTCTTGCCACCCCCACTTCCTGCACTGTCTCTGGGCACGCACCCGCCAGCCGGCTCCACAGCGTTCTGTCTCCTCCCTCTCTCTGGACCCCGGGAGCAGGCTGTGGCTGTCCCCACCCTCTGTGCCGACAAAGTGCCATGGCCGTGTTTCCACAGGGGGGAGTCACACCGCCAGTGCCCACGGTGGGGCTGTTTACCAACCTCACGGAGCTGCACCCATTTCACAGCTGGCAACCTGGAGGCCTGGGGGATGGAGCCGCCTGCTGCACAGTGCCCAGTGCTGAGTGGGGGAGCGAGGCTCAAGCCCAGGGGTCTCCCCACTGTCCCTTTTTTGGGGTGACCACAGGGGACTCTGCAGGTAAGTTTTTTCTACACACAGGCTGCCGTGTGCCGGGCTTGAGGCTGTGAGGACTGGCCTGAGGTCTTCCTGGCCATGCCAGGCCCCTGCGGGGGGGCGGGGGTACCCAGGTCATGGGGGAGGAGGCAGTCACGAGGCACCAGCCCTTTCAGCTCCGTGCTGCTTTGCAAACGTACATCAGCATCTCCCTGCTCCAGCGAGCAGGTGCCGGGAAGTGCTGGCGCCGGGCTACAGCTCCGCGGAGTGGGCCTAATCCGGGGGACGCGTGTCGCCGGGGACGTGGGGTCAGGGTAGGGAATGGGGTCCGTGCTGCCCCTCCGTGTTCGCACCTGGTGTTTCGGGGGATGTGGAGTGGGGGTTGCCCTGACACACAGCTGGAGCCTCCGTGGGGACGGGCGAGCTGGAGGAAGGGCGTGTGCGGGGGTGGGGGGGGCTGGCTGCACGGACCACAGTGACGGCCCGTGCACCCGTGTGAGCAGACCCGTGGATGCCAACAACCACACACGCACGCTCTCTGAAATCTACATGTGCGGGCTCAAATGCACACATGCACCCCTGTGCACACTCCAAGCACCCACGTGGCACACACACACACACACGCACACCCACTCATACCAGAAGTGCACACAGGCCTCCCCAGCATGCAGTGGCACCCTTGCCACCACCAGAGGGAGCCAGAAGGCTGCCCAGCAGAAATTCTTCGCTTGCCCTCGCAGCTGCCCAGGCACACACGGAAGGAATGACCTCCCTCCAAAAACACCCACCGCCCTTGACGGCCGCAACCCTGGGGGCCGAAGGCATGGGCGATTCCGCGGGGACAGCGGCCGCCCATTAGCAGCCGTATTTAGCGCCTCCCTCCCGGGGCAATTCGCTGCCCCCAGGTTTTTCCTGACTGCGCATCCCGAGCTGGGCCCTCTGTGCGGGCACTGTGTCCCCCTCAAGATCCCCGCACTGAGAGACCCCCCAGGTCTCAGCGGGCCAGCCTGCTCCCCAGCCGCGACCTGCGTGCAGCGGGAAGTGGGCTCAGGAGGCGTCTGCCTGCCGGCCCGGGGGCTCCCAGGACCCGGCCTGGCTCCTGCCTGGCCCTGGCTTCCTCTCAGCCCCAGGAGGGAGGACGGCCGGGCCCCCGCCCTGGCCCTTCAGGAGCCAGAGAGCGGGGCTCTTCTCAGCCGAATGCCCTTGGTCTCACTGGGGGAGCGAGAAGGGTGTGTGCGTGCGTGTGCTCACATGTGCCTCTGTGTGCTTGCATGTGTACATCTCCACGTGCACGTATGTGCTCACACGTGTCTGTACAATGTGACATGCGCACACATGTGCTCATGTGTGTATGTGTACACACATGTGCTCACACGCATATTCTCTGTACACCCGTGCATCATGGGCTCACATGTGCACACCTGTGCATGTGTGTGTGTGCAGGTGTTGGCTTTGAGCTCTCGGGGTCTCCGAGGACAGGGGGAGAAGGGCTGTTGCTGGCTGAGACCAGTTTGGGTTGAGGGTCTGTGTTCCTGACGCCCCAGCCAAGCCCAAGGTCAAGGCCACTTGGGAGGCAGCAGAGGGCGTCTGCTGGGGGACTCAGGACCCTTGCCAGGCCAGAGTCTGCAGCGTGCCCCCCGCTGCTCAGAGACCTCCGCCCTGCTCTCCGTGTTGCTGCCTGGCTGTCCCCGCCCCTGCCCAGGACTCCGCCTCCAGGACATGCTGTGCCCAGCACCTCCTCAGGCTCTGGGCGGAAGGCGGTGCAGGAGGGGCCCCTGAGCCAGTCCGGACTGCAGACCCCACGTGGCGGGGAGGCAGGTGCAGGCGGGACGGGGACAGACATTTTGAGAGCTCATCCAGCCATCCAAACACCCGGAGCACTTCCTGGGAGCGAGGCAGGGTGCCCGAGCCCCGGGGTCTTCATTCGATTGAGCAATCAGTGCATGCCCAGTGGCTTCAAACCACGGGACTTACTGCTGTCTGGCGTGGGCGGGTCCCGCCTGTCTGCTGTAGCTCCCGGAGCTCCCGGGCCCATGGCTGCCACTCAAGCCTCTGCACCTGTAGGGAGGGGCTGCCTTAACCCCATGGTCTCGCCTTGGCCTGGTCACATCGGCCACAGGCGCTGGGGCTAGGACTGGGGTCTGTCTTTTGAGGGGCCAGAGTTCGACCGGCTAAGGGGTCCAAAGAGGAGGACGGCAATGAAGAACAGGTGGGGACCACGCAGGCCCGGGCTGGCGAGGCCGGCGGGAGGGGAGCGGCCAGCCAGGGAGGAGCAGGTGCACAGAGTGTGGCGAGCCAGGGCTGGCTGCAGAAGGGGCCGGAATGGGCCCCCCAGGACCGGCCTCACTGAATCCCAACAGCTTCCACGCGGGAGGGCCGAGTGCAGGAGTGACGCCCTCAGCCGTGTTCCGGAAAGATCTCTGACCAGGGCCTCTTCACTCACTCAGAGTAGGGAGTTTAGGGGTGAATTGCCCTGTTCCCTGGCCAGGCCTGAGCGTGTCCCGCAGCGGGGAAGGCTCGGGGCCCCCCGCCTCGGTGTGGCCGCCGCAGGAGGGTTCGGGCACGGCACATCGCGGGCTGGAGACGTGGACAGCCGCCATGCCCGCATGGGGCTGTTACACCTCCCGGTTTAACGCATTCACACCAACGCCCGCCAATTACCGGACACCCCCCCACCCCGGCTCTCAATATTTTGATAGCTGCATTGCTGCAGCGCTGGCTTCCCGTGCAATCCTGCGTTTCATCTACGCGCTGTCACGTCCTGTGAAGGGGGTCCCCGGGTCCCGGGTGCCCATGTCAAAGATGACACGGCACCTTGGCCGGGGCGGGGCAGAGCTGGGCGTGGGCGCAGGTGCCCCTGTGGAGGGGAAGGGGGCAGGTTCGCGGGCAAAAGTGGAGCCGGCTTGGTTTTGTCATCAGGACGTGGGACGGAGAGGCTGGCAGGTCGGCAGAGTGGGGCTGGACGTGCCCTGCGGGTCTCCACACACACGAGGCGGCGGGGACCTCCCAGGGGCTATGGGGGCTGCCGCGGGACCCGGAGGTCCCCGCCACCTCCCCTGGGTCTTGCTCATCATGGGTGCCCCCAGGCTGAAGGCACCCAAAGAGCCCGCACCGCACAGCCCCACAGCTGGGTGCACCTGGGCCCGGGTCTCTGCCTCCAGCCATCAAGGTACCTACTGCCCCCTGTGCCGGGGCCGGGGCCGTGCAGCTGGGAGAGCCAGGCCTGCTGGCCAAGGGCCTCCGCCCTCTGTGCACCTGCCTCTCTGTCTCTTCCCTGGTGCCCGCTCTCGCCCCTCCCTGCACACACACACACTGCACACAGATACACACCGCACACACCCACACACACAGATACCTCACAGACACACACACACCACACAGATATACTGCACACAGATATACACCACACACACACACTGCACACACCCACACACACAGATACCACAGATACTGCACCTGCACACACACACTGCACACACACACCACAGATACAGATATACACCACACACACACACACTGCACACACACCTACACACACACCACACACACACTGCACACAGATACCACACACACACACTGCACACACACCCCCACACAGATACCACAGATACTGCACCTGCACACACACACTGCACACACGCCACACAGATTTACACTGCACACCTACACACACACTGCACACACAGATACACACTGCACCATACACTGTACATACATGCCACACACATCACACACACACTGCACACACAGATACACACTGCACACACACAACACAATGTACACACACTATACATATCACACACACACTGCACACACACACCACACAGATACAGATATACACCGCACACACACACACTGCACACACCTACACACATACCACACACACACACTGCACACAGATACCACACACACACACTGCACACACACCCCCACACAGATACCACACAGATACGCACCTGCACACACACTGCACACAGCCAGATTTACACTGCACACACACCTACACACACACTGCACACACAGATACACACTGCACCATACACTGTACATACACACCACACACATCACACACACACTGCACACACAGATACACACTGCACACACACAACACACAATGTACACACACACTACACATCACACACAGTGCACACACGACACACATACACACCACATAGAAACACACACCACAAATACACATCACACACACACATACACACTGCACACACAGACCACACACACACACTCCACATACTTACGACAGATTCTGCACACACACGACACACACAAACCACACACCACATATACACACCACACATAAACACATACCACAAAGCCACACACACAGGCACACAGACTATACACAGACACACCACACACAGGCAGCCCCGCCCATCAGACAGGGAGAGGGGGCGTGTGGTGGGTGTGCGGGGGTGGGCGGGCACGCACCACAGCCCGTCGCCACAAGTCAGGACGCAGGGCCAGTCACGCGCAAGGAGGCGGTTCCAGCTGCCGAGGGTGGGGTGTGAGCCCGGCCCCTTGCTCACCAACAGTGGACACACGTCCGCCTACCCCTGCTGGGCCCCTCTGCTCTCGGCCCTGAGCTGCGCACACGGGAGGTCAGCCCTGGCCGTGGCCTTGTGTCTGTCCTGGGGGAGTGAGGCCGTGAGATGCCTGCTCATCAGAGCCGAGGCCCCGGGGGCTTGTGGGAGTGGGGGGACCCGGGCTGCACAGGGGTGCCCACCATGGCGAGCTCTGCTCTGGGGACATCCAGACTTGGGTGGCAGGGCCATGTGCCCCTGTGGGAGTCAGCCCTGCATCGGGTGGTGGGGGCTCCGGAGGGGGGACAGAGGTGTGCAGACATGAGCTGGCCAAGGGCCCCTCTCTGTAGCTCGTGCTGATTCCTCGCTGCAAATACGGCCACTGCCACCAGCCGAGAAGCCACTGGCTGGGGACCAGAGACGCCCGCCGTGGGCCTGGCGGGCATCACTGCTCCACCCTCTGCCCCGCAGGCCTGGCTCCTGACCCCTGGCACAAGCACCCGTGCTCACCCTCTTCCTGACATGAGAACCCTGTGTCTGGGAGCAGGCAGGCGGGGGACCACGCGGCACAGCCCAGGGCCGGCCCCACGCCACGCCCCTTGGTGGGCCTGGAGCCTACCTCAGGACCTTGGTACCCGCTGCTCCCGACAGTGTCAAGTCTGTGCCCCACGCTGCCCTCCCGGGCTCCTGGGCGGCAAACGCTCCCCTCCGCCTCCTGTATCCTTCCTGCATCCCCCCCCCCTTCACGGAGACGCCCCCCCCCCCCAGAGCTCCTCCGGGCAAGCGCACTCGGAGGTCAGAGGATCAGTGGCCACAGCCAGGCCCAACCAGTCTCAGAGAACCCACCCTCTCAGGAAGACCACCCCAGGGCACGCCCCCTCCTCGTGACCCAGAGACCACCCAGAGCCCCGTCGTTAGCTCAGGGATCCATCAACCTCGGAGCTTCGGCAGCTGCATGCGATTTGGGGAGACGAGCGGCACCCCGTCTTCTGACTGGGCGGCACCATGCCCAGCCCCCGGGGCACCAGGGGAGTCATGTTGGGTCAGAGCCAGTCATGGTCACCACTTTCCCCTGGCCAGTGACTGGTCCAGGACAAGTCTTGGCCAACAAGGTGTGGAAACAAGAGGCTGGCCCACACAAAGTGGAGGCCCCCCCCATCTCCCTCTGCTCCCTCGCTCCAGGTTTGGGGTCCCAGCGAGTGAGGCCGTGATGTCTGGATCTGTGGCAGCCACAGTACAATGAGGAGGCAATGAGCTCGGCACGAGGAAGCAGGAGTTCCCCCAAGCAGGCAGTCTGGAAGGCTCCCAGAGCGGGGGCCGGGCCCCTGCAGGTGGACGTGGCTGTCTGTGTGCACTGTCCAGCTCACTGGCATCCTCACTGGCCCTCAGGCAGCCCCAGCAGCAATGCACCCCATGAGCAGGGCCCGGGCCAGGCACACGGAGGGGACGTGGCGAGGGCAGGACGGCACAGCCCAGCGAGACGTCCCGCGGTGGCAACCTCGATCATCGGCTGAGCCCAGGCCAGCAGCTGCTCACCCCAACACCTCAGGGGAACTGGGGCTCACCTACACCCTGGGCGCAGCAATGGAGAACTGCCCACCGTCCCACGGCCCCCGGAGCGGGCGTCCACGTCTGGTTGCACACACGGCTGACCAAGATCAAAGCAGGAAGATGGGGAGTCTAATCAGACCCACGACGAGCAGTGAGCTAGAAGCAGCACTTAGAAGTGCCCTTGCAGGCCGGCACTGCGGCACAGTGGGTGGAACTGCTGCCTGTGTCTCCGGCACCCCACACCGGCACCAGTTCGAGTCCCGGCTGCTCCACTTCTGAGCCAGCTCCCTGCTAATGCCCCTGGGAAAGCAGCAGAGGACGGCCCAGGTCCTTGGGCCCCTGCAGCCTCGTGGGAGACCAGATGGAGCTCCTGGCCTGTACCTGCACACAGTGTGCTGGTGTGGCCATCTGGGGAGTGAACCAGCAGATGGCTCGCTCTCTCTTTCCCCCTCTCCTTGAACTCTCAAGTGAGAAGCAAAGTCGCCCTTCAAAGAAAGCCCAGGCTTGACGCTTCACTACGGAATTCTCCTGAGCGTTTAGAGGGGCCAACGCCGACACCGCCAAGCTACTGCGGGTTACGGAACAGGATGCAACTCTGCCAACTCTTTTTTTTTTTTTAAAGATTTATTTATTTATTTGACAGGTAGAGTTACAGACAGTGAGAGAGAGAGAGAGAGAGAGAGAGAGAGAGAGAGAGAGAGAGAAAGGTCTTCCTTTACCATTGGTTCACCCCCCAAATGGCTGCTACGGCCGGCGCACAGCGCTGATCTGAAGCCAGGAGCTAGGAGCTTCCTCCTGGTCTCCCATGCAGGTGCAGGGCCCAAGCACTTGGGCCATCCTCCACTGCACTCCTGGGCCACAGCAGAGAGCTGGCCTGGAAGAGGGGCAACCGGGACTAGAACCGGTACCCACATGGGGTGCCGGTGCCGCAGGCGGAGGATTAACCTAGTGCGCCATGACACTGGCCCCACTCTGCCAACTTTTGGCACAAGGTCAGCATTGCCAAAATCAAACAGGGACAACAGACAAAAGGAAAACCGCGGCCCGGTCCCCCTGATGAGCTCAGACGCAGGGCCTCAGCACAAGACCGGCGAGCGCAGCCCGTCCCCGTGATCCCACGGCACCGCCGAGTGGGATGTACCCAGAGCGGCCGGCTGGGCCAGCCCCAGGAAGGCCACACACACGGTCCACGCGGGTCCGGAGAGCGTGACTGCTGACTCTGCACCTCCACAGACCGGGACAGAAGGGACGCACTCGAAGCCACAGAGGCCAGCTGTGATAAACCACAGCCCATCCGGTGTTGACGCGGGAGAGGCGGGCAGCACGCCGGCTGGGATCCAGGGTGAGGCAGGCACAGCCGTGTCCCCCCGCCCCCGCCCCCCCAGTATGGGAGCAGCAGCAAGAGAGGCACCGAACTGCAGAGGACATGGCCAGCACCTGTGTGCACGTGACGTGGGCTGTCCATGGAAAGCCCGAGCCCTACACACCGCCAGTGACGCTGCAGGCCCCGAGACCACACGTCCAGCACCCATGTGCACGTGACGTGGGCTGCCCACGGAAAGCCCGAGCCCTAACGCTGCCAGTGACGCTGCAGGCCCCGAGACCACACGTCCAGCACCCGTGTGCACGTGACGTGGGCTGCCCACGGAGAGCCGGAGCCCTAACGCTGCCAGTGACGCTGCAGGCCCCGAGACCACACGTCCAGCACCCGTGTGCACGTGACGTGGGCTGCCCACGGAGAGCCGGAGCCCTAACGCTGCCAGTGACGCTGCAGGCCCCGAGACCACACGTCCAGCACCCATGTGCACGTGACGTGGGCTGTCCATGGAAAGCCCGAGCCCTAACACTGCCAGTGACGCTGCAGGCCCCGAGACCACACGTCCAGCACCCGTGTGCACGTGACGTGGGCTGCCCACGGAGAGCCGGAGCCCTAACGCTGCCAGTGACGCTGCAGGCCCCGAGACCACACGTCCAGCACCCGTGTGCACGTGACGTGGGCTGCCCACGGAAAGCCCGAGCCCTACACGCCGCCAGTGACGCTGCAGGCCCTGAGACCAACACCGGAAACACGGCTGTCCTGCCGGGGAGGTGGGCAGTGGGGGCCTCTCCACGCCCCGCCCTCGCCCCCGCTTCCTCCAGGCAACGCAGGGACGTGGAGCAGCTGGGACTGGCCGGCGGGCCACCCGCTGCCCACGGCCCCGCCCGCAGGCCTGTCAGTGAAGGACACGCGACCACAGCCTGGGGTGGGGTTTAATGCAAAGGAGGCGGCGCGGCCCAGCCCGCGTGTGCCGCAGCCGCCTCACAGCTGGTCCTCGTCCACCCAGATGGTCTTGCGCTGCTCCTCGCTGATCTTGTCCTTGAGCACGCGCAGCAGCTCCTCCACGCTGCCCCACATGTCGGCCTCCACCGTGGCGTAGAGGCAGGGCAGCGCCTCCAGCTCCTTCTCCTTCAGCCGGCACACGCGCACGAACTCCTCCTCCGTCTCGGGCCGCGCCAGCAGCTTCCTGCGGGACACGGCGGTGGGCGGGCTGCGCCTGCCGAGGGCCACGCTGCCCCGCAGGAACTCGAGTGCCGCGCCTGCTACTTTGCAGTAGGACAGCGTACACCCGAGTCACCCTCACTCCACCCAAGGCCCCTACAGCGGGGCTTGGCCCAGCGGCAGCGTGGGGACTGCCGCCTGCCCACACACAGGCCGATGCCCAGGTCGGCTCCCGTCACCGAGCGGAGACTCCAAGGCTGCTGGGGTGGGACCAGGGGTCAAGAGGCGCCACACCCTGCGGCGGGGTCACCATCGGCATGCGGTCAGTGTGTGCTCAGCCCATGTCCCGTGTGCTGTTGCCCACTGATGGACGCCAGGGCGCGTCCGCCTTGTGGCTCTCGTGAGCCACAGGACCCTGCCCTGGGCCCTCTGCGTCTACACTGCAGGGTGCTGACGGGTCACAGGAATCATCCTCACAGCCGTGGCTCCTGGCAGTTCTGGGCCTGACAGGGGCCCTCTGGGGTGCAGAGTGCATGGGGACCCTCGTCCCGAGCACTCCGCAGTGGGCTCCCCAGGGCCTTGCACTTCACAGTGCTGAGAACGCCTGGCGAAGCACAACAAAGCGTTCTTGCCAGGCCAAGCCTCCGTTTCCCTAGCTGTAAAATGGGCTCATGCTGCTCGTGAGAGGCAGAGGGGATCTGGGGTCAGGCCGGGTCAGGGCACTGTCTGTTGCTGCCGGGCCCCAGATCTCAGTGCTGCCCTCTCTCTTCCCCACCCCGTGGCTGCAGCTCCACCTGGGACACACACCCAGAGTCTCAGCCCACGCCATCGTCCTTGTCGGGGTCACCGGACAGCCCAGTGCCCCAGGCACGGGGAGGCTGTGGCTCCTAAGTAGGCCGTGCCACCCCACTGGGAAAGGACAGCACAGCGAAGTGGGCGGTGATGCCCCCCGCCACCCTGCCCAACCCCGGCTGCCCTGGGGTGAGCCCCATCTTGGGCACCAGGCCCAGAGCTGTTGCCGCGTGTGCTCGCCCACCCCTCACTGCAGGGGTTTCTGTGTCCGCCCAAGCCCCCCCGCCCAGACCCCAGCCCATGTCGCGTGGCCTGCCTGTGCTCATCACTGTCCTGTGCATAGACTTCCTGATGGGGTGTGAGCACGTGCGCGTGGCTGCATGTGTGTGCACGTGTGTGTGAGTGCACACGCTTCTCTCTGCCCACGCACGCCCGTGTGCCCGTGTGCGTCTGGGGCGGAGGCCGAGGGCTGTGTGGGAGCGGCCCAGCCTGGTGCCTACCGGAACCTCTTGCTGTTCTTCTCGGACACGCGGATGAAGAGCACGATGGGGTAGATCTGGCACCGGATCAGGTCCCTGGCGCAGCTGATGCTGGCCTCCAGCAGGCAGTGCTTGTTCTGGGGGAGGGCAGCCGGCGGTCAGTGTGGGCCACACCTCCCCTGCTGTACACAGAGGCGGGGCAGCTGCCGGGGCGGGGCCATCA
This sequence comes from Lepus europaeus, assembly GCF_033115175.1. Taxonomy (NCBI): domain Eukaryota; kingdom Metazoa; phylum Chordata; class Mammalia; order Lagomorpha; family Leporidae; genus Lepus; species Lepus europaeus. The sequence goes on along the minus strand of NC_084847.1, from coordinate 58,600,856 downwards.
GGCAGCAGGAGCAGTCTGAGGGTCTGAGCGGCAGGCCTGCCACCCTGGGAGCCCAGGAAGGTGCGCTGGGGCAGGCGGGAGGCGGCGGCCAGCTTCTCAACCCCAGGCTCGTCTCCCTGCGAAAGGGCGGCCCTGCCTTGCCGAAGGCTTTGCTTTCACGACAAACTTCACACGGAAACACGGAGTCCGGGCGGGGGTGCGGCTCCAGGGACTACGCTGGACATGCCGGGCGTGGAAACGCTGGGAACAGACCCCTGTGGGCCTCCCGCTGGTCGCCACTCCCCACGCACACCTCCTGCCTGCCTGGCTGGCTGCTGCCTGGACTCCGGCAGCTGGGACCCCGCCCGTGACAGCGCCCCTGGTGCCCGCCCGCCCGCCCGCCCGCTCTGTGCACTCTGGCACCAGCTCTTCCTCAACTGCTCCAGCCCAGCCTCGACAAACAACCCGGCTGGCCAAGGCTCTGCCTCTGCTCCTGTCCACCTGGCACCATCTGCTGGACAGCAGGGCACCCGCCGGCACCTGCTCCTGTCCCTACCGGGTGCACTGCCCACCCCGGGGCCGGCCTCTGGGGCCGCAGGCCGGGAACTTCCCTCCTCACGCCCTGTGAGGAGACAGAACTGGGCTTCAGGCCAGCAGGGGTCACCGGGCTGGCCCCAGGGGCTGCCTGTCCCACGCCATGGCCAGCGTCCTCCTGATGTGCCATTCTCCCTGGCCTGGCACACACACCTGCCACCACACTCCCCCATCTCAGCCGGCTCCTGTTAGAGCCACACACACACCACCACCGCTGTGAACTCACACACAGACCCAGAGCGGCAGAGTGGAGAGCAAGCTGGCGCGGGGCGGGCGGCCACGCCCAGCCTCCCCGCCCTCACCTTGGCCGCCACTGCCTCGATGTTGGCGGGAACGATGCATTCGAAAGTGTTGGGGTTCTTCTCGCGGGAGTAGATGATGGTGTCTGTCTTCTGCTTCCTCAGGAACTCCTCTCTCGTCACGATATCTGCGGGAGAGGCCGGGCCTGAGGGCGCCGCGGCGGCACAGGGCCGCCTGGCCGACGCCCTGGCAGCCCCCTTTAGGCGAGTCCCCCTCCACTGGCCGGGGCGGCTCTTCGCGGGCAGGGCTAAGGCCCCATCTCACACCCCCGTGTGGGCCACAGGCCTGGCGTCAAAGACCCTGGGTTTCCCTCATCAGTTTCAACGGAAAAGTAGCTCAGGCACCATCGTGCAACGCCGGTCACCAGTCACAAAGGCTGTCCCAGTGCACTCGGCCGCTGATTCTTCCTGCTGCCCATCTACCCTCCCACCGCCCACCGCCCCTCAACTGCCTACACAACCCTTCCCCACGGCCATCCACCCACCACACACCCATCTGTCCACCCACCCATCGTCCATCCACAGCCATCCACCCACCACACACCCATCTGTCCATCCACCCATCGTCCATCCACCCACCACACACCCATCGTCCACCCACCCATCGTCCATCCACCCACCACACACCCATCGTCCACCCACCCATCGTCCATCCACCCACCACACACCCATCGTCCATCCACCCATCGTCCATCCACAGCCATCCACCCACCACACACCCATCGTCCACCCACCCATCGTCCATCCACCCACCACACACCCATCGTCCACCCACCCATCGTCCATCCACCCACCACACACCCATCGTCCATCCACCCACCACACACCCATCGTCCACCCACCCATCGTCCATCCGCAGCCATCCACCCACCACACACCCATCGTCCACCCACCCATCGTCCACCCCCACACCCACTCACCACCCACCTGTCCACCTCTCCGCCCCTCATCCACTTATCCTCCCCCTCAGCCACCCACCCACCCACCCAGGGTCAGGATGCAACACACAGCACTGAGGAATGCCGGCGGGGAGTAGTCTGGCAGGAGGCCCAGCTGCCAGAGGACGGGGAGGACCCTCGCCTCCCCAGCCCCATGGAGCCCACGCCACCAGGTGTGAAGACGGGGGCCCAGGCAGCGTCCTGCAGAGGTGGAGCCCGGCCACGCCTGGCACCGTCGCGGCGCCTGTGTCTGCCGAGCAGGAGTCTTCCTGGCCTGGCCCTTAGGGCCTGCGGCTCCTGGGGCTCAGGCAGGAGGAGGGCGCTGCACCCCAGCAGCTGGGCCTTGGAGGGGTAGGATGTGCCCAGGCCCTGCAGAGAAGGTAGGCGGGGCCGCGGCCAGCTCCCCTGGGCACCAGGACCGGAGCCCTGCCCCCACCCCCAGTCCCACCTCTAGAAGCGGCTGCCACAACCCTGGCCTTCCAGGGGTGAGATGCAGGGCCCACGCCTGGCCCCAAACTGGACAGAGAGTAGACCAGGGGGTGGGGGGGCTGGGTAGCGACTGCCCGGGCAAGGGAGCAAGTCCGGGGGCGGTGGCTAGGGCCGGTGGCTGCCCGAGGGGTGCACGTCCAGCCTTGTGCCCACAGTCCAGAGTGGGGTCCAGACTCCCGGCTGACCTGTGACCCCCACGCACAGGGCACGGGAGGCCGGGCCTCTGCACTCCCGGCCCACTGGGAGCTCAGGGCCGGCGTGGGGCCAGGCGGGCGGTCCCTGGCGCACCTGACTTGCAGATGGTGAACTCCATGGCGCCTCCTGAGTTGAGCAGCTTCTGCACCAGCGTCTTGGCCAGCGAGGTGGGCGTGAAGAGCACGGGCCGGCGGCGCTCGCAGTGGAAGGCGCGCACCAAGCTGTAGGGGATGAGGCTGAGGTTCCGGCCCAGCTCGCTCTCGGGGTCTAGCTCTGCTGGGGATGGAGGGGCTGCTGTCAGGAACCTGCCCAGGGCGCCGCTGGGGCGCACAGCCGCCGACCACACGGCTCTGAGCACCCAGGGCAGGGGCTGGCAGGGCTGAGCAACTGGCGAGGTGCTGGATGGCCCCTCACCCACTGGGGAATGGTAAAGGCCCTGGGTGGGAAAGAAACCAGGAGGCAATGCTCACGCTGAGCAGGGCCACGAGCAGGGATGTGCCCTTCTGAGGGGGCGTGGCTGCCGCCCAGTGGGGACAGGCGCATGTGACCAAGGCCAGCACGCACCTTCTGGCTTGTCCGTCAGCAGCTTGGTGGCGTCCAGCGAGGCGCGGGCCAGGCTGCCCAGGGGGCTCCCAGAGATGATGCGCACCCGCTCGTTGCTGTTCATGCGCTTGTACTTGTTCTCGGACCTGCTGACAAACTGCACAGACAGCGGCGTGAGGCTGGCCCTCTGCGCGAATCCCGGCTCTGCCCCGAGCCGCACACCCTGCCGAGGAGAGCAGGCCCCGGGCCCTCGGCACTGGCAGGAGCAGAGCGGACAGACGCCTGTGCTCACTGCCCTGAGCCGGCCCTCGCCTCGCTCGGGGCGCTGGGCTGACGAGCCCCAGCGGGCAGGTGCCTGGCGCCTTGGCCTCCCTTGCCCTGCACGCCTGCACCACGAAGCTCCTGCCAGAGCGGCGCCTGCTGCCGACTACAACTCAGAGCTGTATCATGGAAGGCAGAATGGCGCCTCCTTCTGCACCCAGGCTTGCGCCACGTCCCCAGGTGACCAGCGTCTCCACACCCCCTGATCCGTACGGAGGCAAGTGTGGGGCAGCCAGGGCCTGGCCGGGACTGGGCGTCATCGGCCACGTGCTCCGACTCTGGGAGACACGAGGTGTGACGCTGTGGCTGTGCCCTCGGTCCCGCCCTGGCCAGGCTTCTCTGCCACCTGTGTGGACCTGGCCTTAGGAGCACACTGCTGCCTTCCCTCGCCGTCTCCTCTCCAGCATCGGGCATCACACGTGCTCCACTGGGGTGTGCCAGTGTGGGGGCCGGCACTGGGGGCCCCTGCGTCCCCCATCCCAGGGCCCAGTGCAGGCCCCGCCTGTGCCTCTGCCCCAGCCCCCTGCTACTGTGCGCTCCTGGAGAGAGCAGCGATGGCCCAAGTACCCGAGTCCCCACCACCCACGTGGGAGACCAGCATGGAGCTGCGGGCTCCTGGCTCCGGCCCGGCCCGGCCCAGTCCTGGCTGTTGTGGGCGTTTGGGGGGTGAGCGAGGGGACGGAAGAGCTCTTAGAAACGAAATGAAAACAGAGATGCAGGAGCTAAGATTCTTCAGGTGCAGTTCCTGGAACCCAGGCAGCGTCTTCACCGCATGTCTGCCATTGCCCTACCGGAGACCCCTGGCTGCACAGACGGGACGCCCATCCCATCCCCACACCGAAGCAGAACCCGCGGGCGTGACGCCCAGCCCCACACCGAAGCAGAGCCCGTGGACTTCCCCTTCTCATGTCGGCTGTGGTGCCCCGGTGATGGGCACGGCTCCCGTTCCGATGCCACTCCCCGGGCTTGTTGGCCGCTCACAGGAAGCAGACACTAAGAGCCCTTCTGCACCCCGGCAGGCAGCACACGTCCTGCCACACAAGGCGCCCCGCATGGGGACCTGGGCAGGACCTCGACGGACACATCCGCACACACCCAGCAGCTGAACAACTTCCCGCTTTCCCTTTGGCTGCCAGGAAGCTCCATAGCTCAGCCGGGCCCAGACACGTGACGGTGTGGTTTTGTCTCCCGATGGAGCCCTGCTTCTGATTAACCACTAACAGCCCAGAAGTCTGACCGGTTACGACCACGCGTCTCCTCTGACCCCTCGAGGCAGCGGCACATGCCTCCTGCAGGCTCAGGGCCTGTCCGCCCAGCCGGCACTCGGGACAAACATACGTGCACACGTGGCGCCACAGGCGGGCACAGCTGTTCGCATGCCAGCTTCTCCCCTCCGTGGGCAGTGCCCGGGCAGCAGGCGCTCTGTGGGCCTTACCTGCAGGAGCTGGCCGAACAGGAAGCTTGCCCGTGAGAGGCGGGGGCTGACCCGGGGGTCGCTGGTGGACAGCAGCTCTTCGGGCTGCAGCGTGTTCTGGAAGGAGTGCACCAGTCAGCAGAGCTGCAGGAGCCAGAGCCCCGCGCACCTGCCTGTCTGCGGGCACGGATCAAGGCGTCAGCGCCGAGCAGCTGGGGGTGGCCAGGAGTCCCCAGGCCTGGGGAGGGCGACTGGCTCCAGTGGGGATGGGAGACGGACAAGCCGGGCCAGCAACCAGCACTCGGGCGCCAGCCTGCCTGAAGCCAGAGCATGAGGGGAGGGCTCCCCGTCGCTCCTCACCCCCGGTTCACACAGGGCTGTCGCGGGGCCGGGGCACGCCATGCAGCCGAGCTGCCGACCTACCCGGAGCGTCCTGAGGGTGTGGTGGCCGCCGTCCGCCTCCTCCCGGGCGCCGCGGTGCATCAGGCGCTGCAGCTTCACCAGGAGGAGCTGCTGGGCTCTGAGGGGCAAGAGGGGAGGCGCCTGAGGGGCTGCGATGGAGCCCCGGGGGCCGGGCAGGGGTGGGCGCGTGCCGGCAGCCATGCGGGCTGGCCCCGGGACGGCGAGGGCCCTCAGCTGCCTGTGTGTGCCTCCAGCGCTGCCGGCCCCATCGGTGAGTCTGGCCTGCCCGTGTTCACCCTGGTCTCGCCCGTGTCACGGCCTTGTTGTACAGATGCCCTCTGGACGCCTGGGCCGGTGCCTGCCCCTCTGCCTGGGCTCAGCTTCCTGCGTGTGCGTGTGCGTGTGCGTGTGCGACAGACACGGACTGCAAAGAACAGGCGACCAGCAGGCAGGAAAGGTGTGTGGTGGAGGGCCAAGCTGCGCTGGGCTGGAAGAGCTCAGTGAAGGGACAGAGCAGCATCCCGGGGGGCCTCACTGTCAGCCAGGCAGAGGCGCGGGCTCCTGTGCTGACGCGGCAGCGGCCCCAGGGCCGGGCAGCCTGGGCCCCTGTTGCTGCTGGCCTCACCGGCTGTAGCTGGGGATGGTGCCCGTGTCCAGGTCGTGGTCGGTGAACGGGTCGACGCGCGCACACAGCCACTCGTGCCTGTCCTGGTACATGGTGTCGCGCACATGCACGATGTCATCACACTTGAGGGACATGGAGCAGGCGTCCAGCTGGCTCGAGATGTTGAGGTTCAGGCGGATGTAGAAGGAGTCGCCGGACGTGATCAGGCCCTCCTCCATGTCCTTGAGCAGCCGTCGGTACCCTGCACAGGAAAGAGCCATTCCAAACGCCGGCCAGGCCCCTGCCGGCACAGGCTGCCAGCCGTGAGGGCACCTCCGAGCAAGCACATTTGCTCACCACCCCCTCGGGCAGCTGCCCGCACTGTCCACTGCTGAGCTCACAGACGGTGGAAAGGTTTCTTCCCTGGGGAACGGGTGGCTATGCCATTGACAAGCTTTCCTTTTTGCCCTGGCTGCCAGGAAGCTCCGAGCTGAGCTGCCACGACGCCCCCCCAGGCACTCCCGCCCCACCTCCCTGCCTTCTGCACGGCCAGCCCCCGTGCTTTGTCCACATGGAGGCTGAACTCGGAATACGGTGAATGGCACAGATTCTCCGGCCTTCGGCTCAGCGAACTTTCACGGATGTACGCTTGCGGGGCGCCATGGCGGAGTGCCTGCTGTCAATGCCTCCTCCTCCAGGGTGGCCCGTCCCTGGCCGCCACAGCCACAGGTGGGCTGTGTGACACCCCAGAGAGACAGGCCTGTCCAGGAGGGCCGTGCGTGACGCCGCAGTGTGCTGGTGGGCACCCCCTCTCCTGCTCTGGGCTACTGCGTGCCCCGGGTGCATAGCTTATGAACAGCTTGCAACGAGCGCTCTCTGCCTGCTCCCGAGAGGGCAGGGGCACAGCCTTCCCTCACTGCTCACCGAGGGCACAGCTAACCACACACAGCCAGCTCCGCTGTGGCTTCACACTCACAGGTTCAACCCAGGATTAAAAATGTCAGGGAAGGGGCTGGTGCTGTGGCATAGTGGGTAAAGTATCCCGTATGAATGCCAGATATGGGCTCCAGTTCGAATCCCAGCTGCTCCACTTCTGATCCAGCTCTCTGCTATGGCCTGGGAATGCAGAAGATGGCCCAAGTCCTTGGGCCCCTGCACCCACGTGGGAGACCTGGAGGAGGCTCCTGGCTTCAGATTGGCCCAGCTGCGGCTGTCTTGGCCATCTGGGGAGTGAAGCAGTGGATGGAAGACCTCTCTTTACCTCTCCTCCATGTAACTCTTAAATAAATAAATCTTAGTAAGGAAAACGTGCAAGCCTGGGCCTGTACTAACGCGTGGTCTCCCTCCTGTCGTTACTCCTGGCACCAACGCCGTGGCAGGTACCAGAGAAGGCTGGGGGGGGCACCTACGCCGTGGCAGGTACCAGAGAAGGCTGGGGGGGCACCTACGCCGTGGCAGGTACCAGAGAAGGCTGGGGGGGCACCTACGCCATGGCAGGTACCAGAGAAGGCGGGGGGGGGCACCTACGCCGTGGCAGGTACCAGAGAAGGCTGGGGGGGCACCTATACCGTGGCAGGTACCAGAGAAGGCTGGGGGGGGGGCACCTACGCCGTGGCAGGTACCAGAGAAGGCTGGGGGGGCTGGGGGAGGGCGCAGGTGAAGAACGTCATGCTAGGGCCTGTGCAGCTGTGGAGTCTGCTGTCCCGGGTGTCCGGGCGTCCGCGCCCCGTGGGCGGCGTCTCTCTGCAGTCTGTGTAGACGCCGCCGGATGGTTTCCGTGGGACACTGGGACCGCAGCCCACGCTGTGTTCCCCGACTTCAACACCACAGTCCTTTTGAGTGGATTTTTGCACATGCTTCGGAAGGAAGCCAGACAGGTGCTCGGAATACTCTGGACGCAGCAAGCTGGCCGTGACCGCACGGTCACAGGTCCCTCACACAGGCAGCACCCGCGTCACACAGGGGCAGATGGGCTCAGAGCCGGGCCGAGCCGCTCATCCACACACGCAGGGTCACGCCGGCCTGCGGGGGGCGCTCCCAGCTTCCCGCTGGTGCTTCGGGAGTCCAGCCTTTGCCCAGTGCACCCGACCCGCTCCAGCCCCCTAGCCGGGCTCACCCGAGATCCCCTCCACTAGCAAACTTTCTTTCCTGGGAACTCCCGAAGGCAGCGCTGTGCTGTGCAAGGCCGGGCGCTGCTCATCTTGCCCCTGGCGGCCCCGCTGCCCGGGGCACAGGGCCTCGTTCAGAGACTTCCTGCAGGGCGGGAGGGCCAGGCTCTGGGCCAGGGGCCGGGGTGCCATCCTCCATCTGTGCCCCAGCACAGCGGGGCAGTGCAGGGGGCGCACGCGGGCGGCACAGGGCAGTGGCTGTGTACGCTCTGCTGAAACATTCACGGGGCTGTGCTGAAAAGTCAGAGAACCACGCAGGAAAACCCAAGGGGAGGAGGACTCGGACCTGAGACGGGAAAGCAGAGCTCAGGGCCTGCTGCCCGCCGGAGGCCCTCTGAGAGGGGGGGGCTTTGATGATGAAAACCCTCTGGGGGCCACGGAGGGTGGGGGGCTGCGATGCGACTCAGCAGCCATGTTCGCCGCGAGGGCACCCTGCAACTGGGCTGGGAGCTAGAGGAAGGCAGCACACTTCACCCTTGGAGCTGGTGAGCCACGGCGTGGCCTGGGCTGCCGCCTCCAACGCTGCCCTTGTGGCTGGGGTGTGGTGTCCACCTGGCCCACCAGACAGCCCAGGACACCCTGGGGGAGTGGGGAGGTCTCATCCTTCCACTGAGCAGGGAGCAGGTAGAGACCTGGAGGGTGAGGTCACCTGTCCAGGGTCAGGGGCCGCCCTTGTGTGGAGCCAGTGCTGCAGGGCTCGGGCCTCACCTTCCTGGTTGACCTTGTAGTGCAGGGTGACGGGGCCGCTGCACCTCTGGATGGTCCAGTGAGCCTCCTCCTTTGTGCAAGAGTCCAAGGGCACGCTCTGCCTCTCGCCTCTGATGCAGCCTTCGAGCTGGGTACCAGAGACACATCGTTCCCCTCGGCTCCGCACCCAGGGAAGCCAGGAAGTGAGAGCTCTTCCTGGACAAAGGGGCAGCCCAGGGCTGCTGGGAGGGAAGAGAGCACCCCTCCCAGGGGGTATCCCTGCCTCCTGGCCACGCCCCTCCCAGGGGGTGTCCCTGCCTCCCGGCCACACCCCTCCCATGGGGTGCCCCTCCCAGGGGGTGCCCCTGCCTCCCAGCCACACCCCTCCCATGGGGTGCCCCTCCCAGGGGTGCCCCTGCCTCCCGGCTACTCCCCTCCCAGGGGTACCCCTGCCTCCCGGCCACGCCCCTCCCAGGGGGTGCCCCTACTTCCCGGTCACACCCCTCCCAGGGGGTGCCCCTTCAAGGGGGTGCCCCTGCCTCCCAGCCACACCCCTCCCAGGGGGTGCCCCTACTTCCCGGCCACGCCCCTCCCAGGGGGTGCCCCTGCCTCCCGGCCACGCCCCTCCCAGGGGGTGCCCCTACTTCCCGGTCACACCCCTCCCAGGGGGTGCCCATTCAAGGGGGTGCCCCTACCTCCCGGCCACTCCCCTCCCAGGGGGTGCCCCTACCTCCCGGCCATGCCCCTCCCAGGGGGTGCCCCTCCCAGGGGGTGCCCCTGCCTCCCAGCCACGCCCCTCCCAGGGGGTGCCCCTCCCAGGGGGTGCTCCTGCCTCCCAGCCACGCCCCTCCCAGGAGGTGCCCCTGCCTCCCAGCATGCTCTGGGAGCATGTTGTGTGTGCCATGTGCGCACAGGCTCTGGACACACAGGCAAGGGGCTGGGGACAGAAGGGCTCAGAGGTAGATAGCCCAGTGGCCCTCCACGTGGCTCTCTCTTCCTGGCGAGCCTTAGGGGTCCCCGTCAGAGCCCAGGGAGTAAGCTCCCAGCCCCCGGCCGGCCCCTCACCAGCAGCAGCTGGTGGCCTTCGTGCAGGCCCGCCTTCTCAGCCAGGGAGCCGGGCCTGACCGAGTGGATGAAGCTCCCGCGGGCATTGCCCCCCAGCAGGGTGAGCTGCGTGATGAGGTTGTCGCCGTTGAGTGTCGTGTGCTGCACCGAGGGCCCGGGGCCCCGCACGTGGCCCCCAGACGTGACCGAGGGGCGGAAGGGCCTGGGTCAGGAAAGATGGCGGCGTCAGGAGCGGCCGAGCCAGGAGGAAGCCCCACCCAGGACACGGTGTGTGTGGGGCCCCTGGGAACTGCACTCTGGGCCGCCTCCCTGGCCACGGGCAGTGAGCTCACAACCAACCCCCACTCCAGGAGACGTACGCGGAGCGGGCCGCCCTCCTGCTGCTGTGGCCGGGGAGCCACTGTCCAGGGTCTGGGCTGCCCATGGGCTTCACATGCCACGATGGGGCCCTGCCTCTGCCTCCACCCTGCGGGGCGCCCCGGGTCAGCCCATGTCTCGCCTGGCCAGCCAGGGCTCAGAGGCGGCGACCTCCGCCTCGGGCGTGCCGATTGCAGCAGGGACTCTGGGACAACCTCTGTACCTTTCTAGAGAGAACTTCCTGAACATGAGGTTGACCTGCTCCAGGTCATAGGCGTCCAGGCCCTCGGACTGGTGCGAGGAGGAGGAGGAGTGGATGGAGGGGGGTCCAAAGGAGCAGCGCTCGTGGCTGTCATCTACAAAGGAGCAGCACCGTCAGCAGCGGTGGGGGCTGGGGGAGCCCTGGGGACGGCGCCCACCCACCGTGAAGGCCGGGGCAGGCACTGGGGTGGCTGAACCCTTGCGTCTCTCTAACACAGCCAACCCCAGCCATCTGGGTTTTGAGACCGAGCGGAATGCAAGGCCTCGGTGAACAGTCCCCGGTGCCTCCTCTGACTTCCGCTCGGGGACTGCCGCAGGATGGGAGCTAGCCGGCAGAGCGGCGTGCAGGCCCCGCCTGTCTCCCCAGCCCGGCTGGACCCCGAGGCCCAGCCGTCCGCAGGCCCACGCCGGCTCGGTGCTGATAAGGCTTCTCAGTGAAGCTTTTCCCGATGCTGCAGACACCCTCTGGAAGGCTGCCCAGGGTTCTGCTCCCAGCCCCCCTCTCCAAAGCCCTTTTAGTTCTTGTCATCACCCTGCTCCTATAAGCTGCTCCCCCCTCACACTGCTTCCGATGGCCCCCAGTTAAGGACAGCCACCCATCGCTGGGGGCAGTGCTGGGGGAGAGAACAGCGGGGCTGGTGCCTCCTGGGGGCGGGGCTGCCGCTCCCTCTGCAGGCCGTGACCACGCCTCCTGTGTCCTCTTTGCTCCTGACTTGAAGTCACGGCCATCACTCCAGAGCCCCCACCCAGGCGAGGGCCTGGGGTGCGCGTCTGTATCCCAGGCACCAGCACTGGGCCTGGTGAGGCTGGCCGGGTTGAACTAGGCCTCCCAGCTCGTGAGGACTCCCGCTCTCTGCTCTCATTTCCAACCTTGTACCTGCCCTACTCCAGGCCGACGGGACGGCCTCGGGCCCCTGCGCTCCCTGCGCTCCCCATGGGGCCGGGGCCCCAGGGTCTGCCTCAGCCGCGATGCCCGCCCCTGGTGCCAGCCCCACCCGACGGCCCCTGCGCAGGACGCTCGGCAGCACACACGCGTTTGTCAGGGGCACTCCTGGTTGCTTGGCGTCTCTTGAGACTGCGCCCCTTCCTCTCGTGATGAAACTAACGGCAGCACTTCTGTGAGCAGCACCTGGGTCCGACTCCATGGGACCCAGTGGATGGGCTGGGCGTCTCCAGGCCTCGCTAAGAGACACAGGGACTCCTCTCTAGACACCCAGACCCCTGGGTGTGGCGCAGAGGCTCGCGTCCCGCACCCCAGGCCTGGACTGGGCGCCTGACTGAGCTCCTGTCTCCCTGCCAGGCAAACCCTGGAAGCAGTGGTCTGACGGCTCAGACCCACGCAGGAAATGTGGACTGAACTGCTGGCTCCCGGCTCTGGCCCCGGCTGGTGCGGGTACCTGGGGTGGAAGCACTCTGTCTGGCCCTTTGTATCTCTCAAATAAAAACAAAAGACGACCCAGGCCTGATTCTGCCCCCCCCCCCCCCCCCCCCCGCGGCTCTCCTCTGAGCACATTCCACACATGTCACCTGAGCAGCTACTATGTGCAAGCTTCCTCCTGGGCAGGCCCTGCTCTGACCAGACGGCCCGTGCGGCCACCGTTCCTGCGACACCTCGCAGACAGGTACGTACCGTCCAGGTCCAAGGCATCAAAGCCGCCACTCTCGTTGTCTTCTTCGACTGTGCTGCAAGACACGAGTGGGGGCAGGGGAGGACACTGCGTGACTGTGTGCAGGTGGGCGAGGGACGGACGTCCTGGCATGTTCTAGCTGAGAGGCCTCGCTTCTGAAGGGCATCGTGGGCAGGATGGTCAGCGGGTGGGGCCAGAGCGTGTAGGGTGAGGGCCAGGCGGCTGCTGAGCCCGTGTTCCTCAGCAGCGAGCAGGGGTCCCGACAGCCCTGCCCGCTCTGAAGGCCAGCGTGTGGCTGCACTGGGTGACAGGTACACAACAGCCCAGCGTTCTGGCGACAGGAACGGAGGGGCAAGGGTCCAGGGCGGCAGGTGCTCGCCGTCTACATGTGCCTCTCGCAGTGGGCATCAGGTGGAGGTGGCTTCCCGAAGACCCTGGAACCCCTCCGCACGCCGGCCAGAGGGAGCCGGCTGTTCAGGAAACCTGCTGGGCTGGGGATCCCACAGTTGGGCTCGAACACGGTGGGTCTCTCCTGCTGACCCTGCACCCACTCTCCAGAGCTGGCCAGGCAAAGTTGGGCTCCCCGGCACCCCCTGCTCTCAGGACTTCTGGGAGCCACTGACAATCTGACTCGGAACACCGATGCCAGGTGCACCTCGACCGGGGCCTTCCTGGCTACGGCACTAGCGTTCTGGCGGGGGGAGGTGGGGAAGATGTCCATGGGCCTCTCACATTTAGGCAGAGAAAGCCAAGTCCTGAGGCCATGGACCTAGGAACCCGGTTTCTGGGCTGCATGGAGCCAAGACACAGGCTTTGGCGTCTGACGCTCCTGAGGTGACCTAGGAAGGCCACTTCCGTGCTGGAGCCTCTGCGTCCTTGTGGGCACAATGGGTGCCACCCCCCCAGGTTGCTTCCAAGACTGATACAGAGCCGGGCGCGTGGGAGGGCAGCGGCCATCCCCACCTGCGATGCGGCGCATCTTCCTTGTAGCGCCTGACGATGGAGTCGTTTCCGGGGGGCTCCGCCGTGATGGACATGATGCTGCTCCGGCTGCGAGGGGGCTGCTGTAAACACATGTGCACGGGCGCCTTACGGGAGCCGGGCACGCACAGCCCACGCCTCCACAGTGTGGGCGTCCCACACACGGGGACCAAGGGTAACTCGGAGACAGGCACGCACAGCCCACGCCTCCACAGTGTGGGCGTCCCACACATGGGGACCAAGGGTAACTCGGAGCCGGGCACGCACAGCCCACACCTCCACAGTGTGGGTGTCCCACACGGGGACCAAGGGTAACTCGGAGCTGGGCACGCACAGCCCACGCCTCCACAGTGTGGGCGTCCCACACAGGGACCAAGGGTAACTTGGAGCTGGGCATGTACAGTCCACACCTCTGTGACATGTGTGTCACACACGGGGACCAAGGGTAACTCAGGTGGCAGCACGGAGGCAGCCGGCTGGTTCTCAGTGGCCACCTTGGCCGGGAGAAGGCTCGGGCTCAGCCTGGGGAGACGCAGCCGCAAGCTTGGAGCACATCTGCCCACACAGCTGCTCCCAGGGAGGGTGCCAGCAGGAACTGGCCCAGGCTCGGGACGACTGGGCAGAGCTCCAAGTCCCCAGGGCTGTGCCCGATGCAGGCACCTGCTCTGGACACAGCGGGCCTGGGGTGAGGTGGGGACCTCCCAAGACAGCACAGCCGCGGGTGGGTGGCCTCTGGCTTCTGTGAGGAAGAGCCCTGGGTTTTTTTGCCACGTGGAGCCATCAGTAGACAGGACTCATTCATTATCAAGGGCCTGGGCCTGGGCCTGCTGTTACGGCCTGGGGGCTGGGACCCTACCCTCTGCCAGGCCACAGCTGAGCAGTGTGGGATGCTGGGTCAGGGGAGGGGTCCTGGGCCTCGGCTCTGCAGTGTGCCCATGGCTCCAGCTGCCCGGGCTGAGGAGCTGTGGCAGAGTTTGCAGCAGCCCCTCGGAGGCCCATCTCCTCCTCCCACCATGTGTACACACATACACTGTGTTAAATTGGGAGAGGGGGCGGAGAAGAGGTGTGAACACCCATGAGGCCAGGGAAAGCTTTCAGCAAGGCCGAGTGCAGGCTGCAGCCCCGGGCTGAAAGTGCTGCCGCTCACAGGCCTGGCTCGGGAGGAGCCCTATGGGTCCCAGCCTGGTGGGGCTCGCTGGTGGCTCTGGGGCAAGGCCCCAGGTCGGGGGGCCGGGAGGGGGCCACGGCAGCTTACCATCTTGGAGAAGGAGCTGGTGACGGGCAGAGAGCGCGAGGAGCTGGGGCTGACATCGGCGCCGTCCTCCTCGAGCCCCTTGGCTACCCCAGACCCGGCAGGGAGCCAGCGCAGGGCCGGGGAGGGTCCGAGGTTGGAGGGAGAGAGAGAGAGAGGCAGGGAAAGGAAGTGAGAGCACAGGGCTTCTCTGTCCCACTGGGTCCCAGCCCCCTTCTAACACGCGTGGGGATGAGGGTCCCTTTTCCAGGCCCAGCGTCAACACATTCTTCTCCTATCTCCTCTAAGCACTCCCTCCCTTGGCCCTGCCTCAGTGCGTGGGCTCTGGGGGTGTCTTCCCACACCTAGCAGGTGCCTGATTCACCTGGACGAATCCTGAGGAGAGAGGACAGTGCCTGGGAGAATGAGGGGCTTAGGATGAATGGGCTTTGGCCCGTGGCCATGTGCCCAAAGCAGCCCTAGGATGAGGGTCAAGGTCCCACCGGCTGATCAGCTATGAGGCAAAGGGCATGCTCCAGCGGCAGAGACCCATGGGCAGGGCCGGGGCGGGGGGTGGGGAGCCACAGAGGTGATGTCCCTATCTGGACCCCGAGGCCTGGCCCAGGTTTCCCGTGCAGCGTGGTGGTCGCTGCGGTGGGTAGGGAAAGCAGACGGGCTGCGAGAGGCAGAGAGACACACGACACAGGTGAGAGGGGGCCGGGCTCTGGCTCACCTTGAAAATCCGACGTGTGCTTCATGCTGATGGGGGATTTGGCTCTCTGCAGCTGAAAGAGGGGAGAGAACCCGACAGAGCACACAGTCAGGTGAGGCCCGCGATGCATCACAGAGCTGAACACGAGCCCAGCAGGCCCTCGTCCTGTGGCCGCCTGGGCTGGCACACACACACGGCTGTGCCAGCGCCCCTGGCAAGACGAGACACAGCAGCCCCCGGGCCTGCATCAGGCAGCTGTGGGGCACACAAGCCACGGCGGCAGGGAGCTGCAGGGGCCGAGGGGAGCTGCGTGTGCCGCAGGGGGTGAGTGGGGCCACGTGTGCCATGGGGGTACGGGAAAGCAGGCTCTGAGGTGACGGCCTCACCCCGGGAGGTGGGGGGAAGGCAGAGGCCTGGCAGGCCCTGACGAGACAGCCTCATGCATTCCGCTCCCTCACGTGTTCACCACCTGTGGCCTGCTCAAGACACGGAGCCACGCGACAGGCAGAGGACGGCGCCCGACAGGCGTGTGACACTGGCACAACAGGCACTGTGTGACCAGGTAAGGGAACAGCCGAATCTGGAAGGGATGCTGATCTCCTCCTGGCCTCAGCTGTGACTGTGTTTACTGGATGGAAGGACCCTTATGGGGGAGAGGGACAAGAAACTAGGCCTGGGCAGATATCAGGGGCTTCTTAAGAGGTTAGATGTTCCCCAGAGTCCAGCGGGCAGGACGTTCTCTGGGAAGGAAAAGTCAATCCCCTTCAGAGAACCTCTAGGCATGCCCAGAGCAGAGCTGCCACTCTCCTCAGCACTCTCCTCAGCACTCTCCTCAGCACGTTCCCTCAGCACTCTCCTCGGCACGTTCCCTCAGCACTCTCCTCAGCACGTTCCCTCAGCACTCTCCTCAGCATTCTCCTCAGCACTCTCCTCAGCACTCTCCCTCAGCACTCTCCGATATGCTAATTGTCCCTCCGAACCAGCCAATCCCGTGTTGCCACTGCATCCCATATGCTAATGGTCCCTCTGAACTGACCAATCCTATGCATGCGCATTAGGAATATGCTAATTCGTTGCCTATATAACCTGTGTGAAACTGCCGCTCAGGGCTCCTCACTGCCTGAGGTGGGGGCCCGTTTGCGCAAACGTACAATAAAAACCTCGTGCTTTTTGCATCAACTGGTCTGGAGTCTGGATCTTTGGGCGTCCTCCCGAGCAAGTGGGCATCTCTGCAACTGAGAGGTCCAACATTTGGCGCCCAACGTGGGGCTTGAAGTCGCCCTCAGACCCATTCTCTGCAGGACCAGTTGGAGGTATAATTAAGTGTTTTCTGTCTGTTGTTTTTTGTCTTGAGTATTCTGACTGGATTCTGACTGAAGTATTCTGACTGGCCAGTATCTGACCTGACTCTGTGGGACCAGTGGGGGAGGCAGGCGTGCCCAGCAACCCCTGGCCCGTTCCCCGGAGGACGCTCCGGGATGAGAGGGGAAACCCTCGGTCTGTTCCCCCGGAAGACGCACCGGGGTGGTCTGGAGGTGGGTCGGAGACCAAGTCTCCCTCCTTCCCGGGGAGGGCTGGTCAGGCAGCCGCTCCCAAAAATAGCGCAATAGCGTTCGATTTGTCCTAGCCATGTGTTTTGTCTTGCTTACTGTATATGTCTGTGCATTGGCTGTTCTTTTTGTTTGGGCTAAAATCCTTGCACACATGGGTCAACAAATAACCACCCCTTTAAGTCTCACTCTAGATCACTGGAAGGACGTTCGAGAACGCGCGCGCCACCTCTCAGTGGAGGTTAAAAGGAAACAATGGGCAAAATTCTGTTCCTCAGAGTGGCCGGCCTTCGAGGTCGGCTGGACAAGGAACGGCACTTTTAACCTTGATATTATTTTACAGATTAAGGAACGAGTCTTTCAGCCAGGATCCGATGGACACCCTGATCAGGTGCCCTACATTACCACGTGGGAGGATCTTTCACGTAACCCCCCTCCCTGGATAGAACCCTTCTCCTTCCCGACGGAGCCCATACGTACCCCGATACCCCCTCCTCCTATCCCGGTTGTGCCAACCTCCTCCCTATACCCTCTGAAGGAGATTCGAGATCCAAAACCTGACAAGCCACCGGTTCTTCCGGCTGATCAGGACTTTCTGCTCTTTGACTCTCCCCCACCCTATCTTCCCAGCCAGCCTGCTCCCCCGCAGGAACCCCCACAACAACCAGAGCGGGATGTGCAACCTTCTGCACCATCCCCTGATTCCACGAGGGCAGGGGAAGAAGTCTCAGCGCCTTCCCCGCCCTCCAGCTGCCTGCGCCTCCGTCGGGGGCAGGCAGGGGGCTCGGGAAGCGTCTGGACTTCGCAGGCTTTTCCTCTTCGCTCGGTGGCTGGCCAGATGCAGTACTGGCCATTTTCTGCTTCCGATCTTTACAATTGGAAAACCCATAACCCCTCTTTCTCTCAGGACCCCCAGGCTCTGACTGGGCTGATCGAGTCAATTTTATTGACTCATCAGCCCACCTGGGATGATTGTCAGCAGCTTCTGCCGACCCTCCTCACTACTGAGGAAAAGCAGCGCGACTACCTTGAGGCACGGAAAAACGTCCCTGGAGCAGATGGCCGACCGACCCTACTGCCAAACGAAATCGAGGAGGCGTTTCCCTCAACCCGTCCTGATTGGGACTACACCACCGTTGCTGGTAGGGAGCGACTTCGTCTTTACCGCCAGATTCTCCTTGCGGGTCTCAGAGGGGCTGGAAAGCGCCCCACCAATTTGGCCAAGGTACGTGCAGTAGTACAGGGGGCTGAGGAAACGCCGGCAGGCTTCCTAGAAAGATTAATGGAAGCCTACCGTATGTACACCCCGTTTGACCCCCTGGCAGAGGACCGGCAGGGAGATGTAATCATGTCCTTTATAGGACAGTCAGCGCCGGACATCCGCAATAAATTGCAGCGGCTAGAGGGGCTTCAGGGGTATACTATACAAGATTTAATGAAGGAGGCAGAAAAGATTTACAACAAAAGGGAGACCCGAGAGGAGAAGGAGGAAAGGATCCGCAAGGAGCAGGAGGAAAGGGAAGACAAAAGAGACAAAAGACGTAATCGAGAGCTTAGTAGAATTTTGGCCACCGTAGTGCAGGATACAGAAAGGAGTAGACCAGGACAGAATAGGGACTTGGGAGACAAACGAAAGCCTCGGGTGGAAAGAGATCAATGTGCCTATTGTAAAGAAAGAGGACACTGGGTCAAAGACTGCCCGAAGAAAACACAGGGACCAAAGAAGAGACCAGTTCCAATCCTGTCCCTGGAAGAAGACGACTAGGTGAGTCAGGGCCAGGAGCCCCCCCCTGAGCCCAGGATAACCCTTGAAGTGGGGGGCAGACCGGTAACCTTCCTGATTGACACGGGAGCCCAGCACTCGGTACTGACTTCAGAAAAAGGGCCTTTAAGCTCCAAGACTTCCTGGGTTCAGGGGGCAACTGGAGGGAAGTTATATCGCTGGACTGCCCCTACCCCCTCCTGGGCAGGGACCTACTCTCGAAGGTAGGAGCCCAAATTCACTTCCATGAGAAAGGAGCTACCATCACAGACTCAGGAGGGCGGCCCCTCCAGGTATTAACACTACGCTTGGAGGACGAACACCGATTATTCGAGAGGCCCTCGTCCACCATGGCTCCCATGGACCCCAAGTGGCTCACAGATTTTCCTCAGGCCTGGGCAGAGACTGCGGGAATAGGGCTGGCCGTCATCATAGATCTGAAGCCCACGGCCATTCCCGTGTCAGTTCGTCAATATCCGATGGGCAAGGAAGCTAAGGAAGGTATCCGGCCACATATCCAGAGACTGTTACACCTAGGCATTTTAAAACCTTGTCGTTCACCTTGGAACACCCCCCTACTACCAGTAAAGAAGCCTGGTACGGGTGACTACCGCCCGGTACAGGACTTGCGGGAGGTTAATAGGAGAACGGAGGATATGCATCCCACAGTGCCCAACCCCTACAATCTGCTAAGTACCTTGCCTCCGACCCACGTATGGTACACTGTGTTAGATCTAAAAGATGCATTCTTTTGTTTAAGACTGAGCCCTCAGAGCCAATCCATCTTTGCTTTTGAGTGGAAAGACCCAGAGACCGGGTTTTCAGGACAACTCACCTGGACAAGGTTGCCCCAAGGATTTAAAAACTCGCCTACCTTGTTTGACGAAGCTCTGCACCTAGATTTGGCCGACTTCCGAGTTAACCATCCGGACCTGGTCCTCCTGCAATATGTGGACGACCTCCTCCTTGCCGCTGAAACTGAGCAGGACTGCCTAAAAGGTACCGGGGCCCTGCTACAGAGACTGGGGGAATTGGGCTATCGAGCCTCCGCGAAAAAAGCCCAAATATGTCAGAAACAGGTGGCCTACCTAGGCTACCTCCTAGAAGGAGGGCAACGGTGGCTGACAGAGAGCCGAAAAAGGGTGGTTGCTCTAATTCCACCCCCCACCGATGCCAGAAAGATGCGGGAATTCCTCGGGAGTGCGGGATTCTGCCGCCTTTGGATTCCTGGGTTTGCGGAGCTGGCAGCCCCATTGTACCCCCTCACGAAGTCCAATGCTCCCTTTCAATGGAGAGAAGAGCAACAGCGGGCGTTTGACAACATAAAAAAGGCCCTATTGTCAGCCCCAGCCCTGAGCCTCCCTGATATGACCAAGCCCTTCACATTATACGTGGATGAGAATAAGGGAGTGGCGAAGGGAGTGCTAACACAAATGCTTGGACCCTGGAAAAAGCCGGTGGCATACTTTTCAAAAAAGCTAGACAATGTAGCGGCCGGCTGGCCTCCGTGCCTCCGCATGATAGCGGCCGTGGCAGTTCTGGTGAAAGACTCGGATAAATTGACTCTAGGCCAACCTCTCACCATAGTGGCACCTCATGCTGTGGAGACAGTTATCCGCCAGCCACCAGATCGGTGGCTCTCAAATGCTCGGATAACTCATTACCAGACTATGTTATTAAACTCAGAGCGGGTCCGGTTTGGGACTGCCACCTCTTTAAACCCGGCCACCCTGCTCCCGGAACTGGGGCCCCAGGCCCAGGTAATCCATAACTGTCATTAAATCCTGGCTGAGGCCCACGGCACCCGAAAAGACCTAACCGACCAGCCTCTGCCGGATGCCGAAATGACCTGGTTCACGGATGGGAGCAGCTTTCTACAGAACGTTTTTGTAGACACCTTCTCCGGATGGACTGAGGCATTCCCCACAAAACGGGAAACCGCCCAGGTGGTCGTCAAGAAGATCATAGAGGAGATCTTCCCCCGGTTCGGCTTGCCTAAGGTAATCGGGTCCGACAATGGCCCAGCGTTTGTCTCCCAGGTAAGTCAGTTGGTGGCCAAAGCATTAGGCATAAATTGGAAATTGCACTGTGCCTATAGACCCCAAAGTTCAGGACAGGTAGAAAGAATGAACAGAATAATTAAAGAGACCTTGACCAAATTAGCGTTGGAGACTGGTGTTAAAGACTGGGTCCAACTCCTCCCTATGGTGTTGTTCCGGGTCCGAAACACGCCCTCTCATTGCGGGCTGACACCATACGAAATCCTTTATGGAGGGCCCCCACCAGTAGCAGGCTTGCTTGACCTTGCCAGTGACTCTGTTGCCGATGCCCCTAAGTTACAGGCCCGGTTGAGAGCACTCCAGATCATCCAGAACCAGGTCTGGAAACCTCTTGCAGCAGCCTACCAACCCAAGACGACAACCATTCCACATCCTTTCCAAATCGGTGATGCTGTGTATGTCCGAAGGCACCAATCTAAGACTCTAGAGCCCCGGTGGAAAGGCCCCTTCACTGTGCTGTTGACAACTCCCACCGCTCTCAAGGTCGACGGAATCGCTGCTTGGGTCCACGCCTCACACGTGAAGCGAGCACCACCTCCCCAGGGCCCCGAGGATCCGGACAGACCAGCCAAATGGAAGCTCCAGCGCACTCAGAACCCACTCAAGCTAAGACTTTCAAAAACTGTTTAATATTTGTGATGTTCCTGGCCTTTCCCCATTGTTTTTCCAATCCCCATGCTCCACAATTGTTAACGTGGAACCCAACCCAGTCCAGCAAGAACAGAGTTCCCTCCCTCCAGTGAGGCAGGCTCTCCCCAGGCCGGTCCAATAGATTTTAGGATTAAAATCTTTGCAAAAAGAAAAGGAGGGAATGAAGGACCCTTATGGGGGAGAGGGACAAGAAACTAGGCCTGGGCAGATATCAGGGGCTTCTTAAGAGGTTAGATGTTCCCCAGAGTCCAGCGGGCAGGACGTTCTCTGGGAAGGAAAAGTCAATCCCCTTCAGAGAACCTCTAGGCATGCCCAGAGCAGAGCTGCCACTCTCCTCAGCACTCTCCTCAGCACTCTCCTCAGCACGTTCCCTCAGCACTCTCCTCGGCACGTTCCCTCAGCACTCTCCTCAGCACGTTCCCTCAGCACTCTCCTCAGCATTCTCCTCAGCACTCTCCTCAGCACTCTCCCTCAGCACTCTCCGATATGCTAATTGTCCCTCCGAACCAGCCAATCCCGTGTTGCCACTGCATCCCATATGCTAATGGTCCCTCTGAACTGACCAATCCTATGCATGCGCATTAGGAATATGCTAATTCGTTGCCTATATAACCTGTGTGAAACTGCCGCTCAGGGCTCCTCACTGCCTGAGGTGGGGGCCCGTTTGCGCAAACGTACAATAAAAACCTCGTGCTTTTTGCATCAACTGGTCTGGAGTCTGGATCTTTGGGCGTCCTCCCGAGCAAGTGGGCATCTCTGCAACTGAGAGGTCCAACACTGTGGCCTGCTCAAGACACGGAGCCACGCGACAGGCAGAGGACGGCGCCCGACAGGCGTGTGACACTGGCACAACAGGCACTGTGTGACCAGGTAAGGGAACAGCCGAATCTGGAAGGGATGCTGATCTCCTCCTGGCCTCAGCTGTGACTGTGTTTACTGGATGGGGGCATCAGGGTCTCAAGCGTGTGAAGAGGGGCGGCTGGGAGGGTTTCTGCGTGCAGGGCTGCCTTCCGCTGAGTGGTGCCTGGCCCCAAGGCCACGGCCGTGGGGGCTGCAGTGCCGCCCTGTGCACCCTGGTACCTGGATGCCCTTCAGGTTCATCCTGCGCCGGGGCGGGTGGTAGGGCAGGAAGTACTTGCTGTCTTCGGGCGACTCCTCCGAGGTGGAGGAGTCGTCAGCCTCTTGGCCGTTGGTCCTGGGGCCAGCGTCCCCAAAGTTCTGGGAGATGATGGTGGCTGGCAGGTTCCTGGGCAGACTCTGGGGACAGAGACACGGGAGCTGGATGAGCGAGCAGCAGCCGCCAGGTCGGCCCCAGGGGCTTGTAGGGCCCCTGACTCCGCCACACACACCTCACTGCAGCTCCGCAGTGCCCTCCCTGTAGGCCTCCTGCCCCACCCCGTTCCGAGCCGGCCCAGGTGACAACACCCAGGGGCTCCCCTTCCTGTAGATGCACCACCAGTGCAGGCCCAGCCGCTAGTGCCGTGCCCGCAGCAGAAACACAGGAAGCACTGTAGTGCGGCTGAACGAGGACCAGGAGCAGGCGCCGCGGGAGCCCCGCACGTTCCCTTCCGGCCCAGGGCTGCAGCAAAGGTCTCCAGCCTGCACCCACCCCAGCTGCCCGTCGCGGCTGCCAGCCGCCAGCCTGCTGCGGAAGACCCCCGGGCAGTGCCAGGCCGCCGCCTGAGTGTTGTGCACAGATTGAGCCGACGCTAACGGGGTCTGCCCTGTGCCTGGCGCCATGCGGGGAGTCGGGAACCGAGCTCATGTGCGATCACAGACCACATAACATCCTAGGGGGTGGGAAGAGCCTATGGCACAGGCTCAGGTTTCTACTATGGAGACCAGTGAGGGCCTCCCTGAGGGAGCGTGAGGGGGAGACATGGCCAGGGGAAGTCGGGAGAACATTTGAGGTGGAGAGCCCTCCTGCTGGGAGTGCTGGGCCTCCTGCCTGGGCTCCCGTGGCTGCCTGCGACTTGGGCTCCCAGCCCTGTGTGGCCACACCACGGCCCCATATTTGCTGCTGCTGCTACGTGCTGAGCTGGACCCTCAGCAGGTGCCTCGGCGGCTGGGATGTGAGGAGCAGTCAGAGCCGGGCACCTGCCTCGCAGGACAGGCCTGCAGGTCAAGTGTGCACTACACGCACAAATGAGGCACCTGTGGGGCCCACGGATCCCACGACTGCAGCATCGTTTACTGCTGTGGTCTGGTCCTCTGCAAGTTCACCTGTGGGACACTCCATCCCAAACCTGTCATCAATCTCTAGTCTTTGAGGGCGGGGCCTCGGCAGGTGCACAGGGTTAGGTGAGCTCCAGGAGCACGGGGCCCCCAACACGGCATCAGCGGTTTTCTCAGAAGAGGAAGAGAGGCCCACACTGGCAGCGGCATGCTGGCTCTGACCCGCCGTGGGGGCCCTGCCACGTGGGATACAAGGCCACACCAGACACTAGCACCCTGATACACAACCGCACCAGACACAGCTCTGGGGTGGTCTGCTGCAGCAGAGAATGGACCAGGACGGCCACCCTGAGGGCGCCTTCGTCCACCCCAAGGCCCAGCAGCTGCAGCGAGAGAAGGGAAGGGGCCCAGCGGGTGGCCACCCTGGCTGTGGCCGGCCGGCAGCCGCGAGGTCAGCAGAAGGCCCTGTGAGGGCGTGGCTGGGGCAGGTCTCGCCCTGTGTCCTCTGACGTCAAAAGGAGCGCTTCCTACTCCTCGCCGTGCAGACACTCGCGGCGGGCTCAGGAGGCAGGCTGCGCGGCCCGGCGCAGGCGCACCTGGTCGAGGCTGCCACTGTCCTTGGAGAGGCGCCGGAGCTTGCTCTCCAGGTTCACGATGCAGGCTTCCCGCCGCACCATCTCGATCCGCATCTCGTCGTTCTTCTCCTCCAGCTCGCGGATCTGCTTCCTGTACTTGTCCTTTTCTATTAAGCACTGCGAGTACTGGGTCTGGGCTTCGTCGCGGGAGTGGAAGGCCTGTCGGGGAGAGGCAGAGCCAGGCCTGCTTGGGGCTCCCCCGACTAAGCCCAACGCCCAGGATGCGGGAACGGACGGCCTGTCGGGGAGAGGCGGGGCCAGGCCTGCTTGGGGCTCCCCCGACCAAGCCCAACGCCCAGGATGCGGGAACGGACGGCCTGTCGGGGAGAGGCGGGGCCAGGCCTGCTTGGGGCTCCCCCAGCCAAGCCCAATGCCCAGGATGCGTGAACGGACGGCCTGTCGGGGAGAGGCAGGGCCAGGCCTGCTTGGGGCTCCCCCAGCCAAGCCCAACGCCCAGGGTGCCCCACTGCCTCCCACTCTGCTGTCTGCCTCAGAGGGTGCCGTCATGCCTGCCTGCCTGCCTGCGTCGGTGCTCCCCCAGGGCAGCCTGGCAGCCCGGGCTCCCTGCCAGCAGCGTGTGAAGAGCTCCGATGCGGGGCAGGCATCAAGACGCTGGGCTGGGACACCTGCAGCCCCTCGGGAAAGCTGCGTTCCAGTCCTGGCTTCACTTCCTGTCCTGCCTGCCTGCTAATGCGTGTTCTGGGGGGCAGCAGAGGATGGCTCCAGTGACTAGGCCCCACCCCAGCGTGGGAGACCCGGATGGAGCTGCCGGCTCCTGGCTTCAGCCTGGCCCAACTGGCCTATCGCAGGCACACGGGGAGTGAACCACAGGAGCTCAGCCTGTCTGCCTGCCTCTTACACAGAGCCTTGATTCAGTGGGGGGTAGTGCTACTGTGCTTACACGCGGGCACCGAGGCGGCAAGGGACAGCTCACAGGTGGGCACACGCCTCTGCCTCGTGAGTGCCGGGCTGGGATCTCAACTGTCTGTCTCGCCCGTGGACCTGGCCTGGCGGGACCGTGCTCTGCTACGGGAGACATGAGCTGCCGGAGCCCAGCGTGGGCTCCCATGGACTCGCACGTGGCGGACACAGGCCGTGGACCCCCGCGTGGCCATGCTGGCTACCTGGTCCCGCTCCCGCTCCACCTCGTCCAGCTGCAGCATGACCGTGCTCATGCGGTGCTTGTACATTTCGCAGTCCTTCCCCAGGGTCGAGCACTTGAGCTCCAGGTCCTCCCTCTCCTCCAGGTACTGCGAGCGACAGGGAGGCAGCAGGGCCACGCGTCAGGCCAGCCGGCTTCTGCCTCCCGAGCCTTCCCACTGCCGGCTGGCTGCAACGGCTTAGCCCCACGCCGGCATGGCCGGGACGTGGCCTGACGGGAAGGGACATGGAGCCGAGGCGGCCAGCTGAGGCCTGTTGCGGGCCAACACCAGGAGTAAGGGCGAAGGCGCGGGATGGCGGTAGCGTCAGACCTGGCCCCAGGCCCAGAGGTGGGGGTCCGGGCTCCCACCTTGTCCCGCAGCTCCTCTGCCTGCCGGACCTCCTCCTGCAGGTTGTAGATCTTGTTGACGAGCTCCTGCCGGTCCTCCAGGGCCTCCTTCCGGTCGTGCTCCAAGATGTCCAGGATGGCCTTGTCCGAGTCTGGCAGGCTGCGCTTCCCGGCCTGGGCGGGTGCGGAGGGGGGCTTAGGCTGCGGGCGGGGGAGCAAGCTGCACCCAGAAGAGTCAGTGACAGAGACAGGGCTGGGGCTGGCAAAGCTAGGTGAGAAGAGCCAGCTCTCATCTCTAAGCAGCTTATCGCTGAAGAAGTTTATCACCTGTACGAGGCAGGAGACCCGGAGTCGGCCGGGCCCATTGTCTGCCGCAGCTCTTATCAGAGCCCAGAGAGGAGCGGCTGCGCCTCAGAGCACACACAGGGACGACAAAGGGAAGGCTGATCTGCTTCCAGAAAGAGCCATCAATCGGCTCCATTAAAGCAGGCTGGCTCGTGGGAGAGCTCTGCGGGCGGGGTGATCAGCAGGTGTGGGAAGCTGACGCGCTCTCCCTGCAGAGACGTGCTCTGGGATCTCAGCCCTGGCCCCGCACACCGGGCTGCGGTGACACAGGCCGGGGCGGCGGGGTGGGACTGCAGAGGTCAGGGACGGTCCTGCAAGTGCCCACTCGTGCAACGTCACGGCGCTGACAGGCGGTGGGCTGGTGTACACAGGCAGTCACGCTGTCTGCAAGCACAGGCTCTGGGACTCACACCAAGCAGGCAGGTGTGTCTGCACTGCTCTACCCGATCCCCATGCTCACACTCGCCTCTGCCCACACACTGTTCTAGGCCCTCACCTGTACACAGGGCTACAGCCCCGCCCTCACCTGTGTGATGGATGTGGCCCCACCCTCACCTGTGCACAGGGCTACAGCCCCGCCCTCACCTGTGTGATGGATGTGGCCCCGCCCTCACCTGTGCACAGGGCTACAGCCCCGCCCTCACCTGTGCACAGGGCTACAGCCCCGCCCTCACATGTGTGATAGACACGGCCCCGCCCTCACCTGTGCACAGGGCTACAGCCCCACCCTCACATGTGTGATGGACACGGCCCCGCCCTCACCTGTGCACAGGGCTACAGCCCCGCCCTCACATGTGTGATAGACACGGCCCCGCCCTCACCTGTGCACAGGGCTACAGCCCCACCCTCACCTGTGTGATAGACACGGCCCCGCCCTCACCTGGATGATGGACACGGCTCCGCCCTCACCTGTGTGATGGACTGTGGCCCGCCCTCACCTGTGCACAGGGCTACAGCCCCGCCCTCACCTGGATGATGGACACGGCCCGCCCTCACCTGGATGATGGACACAGCCCCAGCCTCACCTGGATGATAGACACGGCCCGCCCTCACCTGGATGATGGACACGGCCCCGCCCTCACCTGTGTGATGGACTGCGGCCCGCCCTCACCTGTACACAGGGCTACAACCCTGCCCTCACCTGGATGATGGACACGGCCCGCCCTCACCTGGATGATGGACATGGCCTGCCCTCACCTGGATGATGGACGCGGCCCCGCCCTCACCTGTGTGATGGACTGCGGCCCCGCCCTCACCTGGATGATGGACGCGGCCCCGCCCTCACCTGTGTGATGGACTGCGGCCTGCCCTCACCTGTGCGATGGACTGCGGCCCGCCCTCACCTGTACACAGGGCTACAGCCCTGCCCTCACCTGTGTGATGGACACAATCCCGCCCTCACCTGGATGATGGACGCGGCCCCGCTCTCACCTGGATGATGGATGCAGCCCCAGCCCCAGCCCCGCCCTCACCTGGATGATGGACATGGCCCCGCCCTCACCTGTGTGATGGACGCGGCCCCGCCCTCACCTGGATGATGGACACAATCCCGCCCTCACCTGGATAATGAAGCCCCATCCCCGCCCTCACCTGGATGATGGACTGTAGCCCCGCCCTCATCTGGATGATGGATGCAGCCCCAGCCCCGCCCTCACCTGGATGATGGACTCAGCCCCAGCCCCACCCTCACCTGTGTGATGAACACGGCCCCGCCCTTACTTGGATGATGGACAGCCCCAGCCCCACCCTCACCTGTGTGATGGATGCAGCCCGCCCTCACCTGTGTGATGGACGCAGCTCCAGCCCCGCCCTCACCTGTGTGATGAACACGGCCCGCCCTCACCTGGATGATGGACTGCAGCTCCTGGATCTTGGTCTTCAGCATCTCGTTCTCCCGCTCCAGCTCCAGCACCTGTTCCTTCTTGGGCCGACTCTCGATGTCATTCTTGAGCTTCAGCGACTGGTTTCTCTCCAGTTTGCACTCCTCCTCCATCTTGTTCAGCCGATGCTTCAGCTGATCGATCTGAAACCCCCAAGCACGTGGGAGGGCGATGAGGTGGGCAGCGCTGCCCGGATCCTGCCAGGGGCCCAGCACCGCCCGTGTGGTGGTGGCTGTGGGGTCTCCCAGAGACCCTGTCCAGGAAAACAAACCGCACCTCACTCTGACACAGCTCTCGACCGTAACTTAGGACGGCTCTGAAGGGCTACCTGTCTCAGAACCTCCTCCCAGTAACTCGTGGGGTGGACAGGCCATGGGACATTGCTGTGACCCCTCTCGGAGCCCTGAGGAACCCTGGGGCTACCAGAAAAATGAAGAGGAGGCTGGGAAGCCGGGGTCCAGGTGGCCTCCCCGCTGCTCCCTGTGCTGGTCTCCTGGGTTCCGCACAAGATTTTATCTGAGCAAATAGCATTGCCACAAAAGACAAACAAGACCAAAGAACGGCTTGCGATCCACTGGGCTCTAAGTTTGCGGGCTCTCTGAAATTTAGCACCCAGAAGAGCGGCTTCCTGGGGCACGGAGCCTGCCCCCCAAGTTAGCATCAGGCCCTGGGAGCTGTGGAGGACCTGCTGGCCTCCTGTGACTGAGCCCGGCTGCTGCTCCACACCACGTGGCCTTCGTCAAACTGCCCACCCATGGAAACAGGGCTCGAGGGCTGCACGCCAGGGGGCACCAAGGCAGTGGGGTATTTCTGTAAGCGAGGCTCGTGGAGGGGACGGCTCTTGCTTTGGCAAGAGGTGGTGGTGTTAGAAAGGAAAGGCCTGCTGCTGCACCACCGTGGCATGGGCCACGGAAGACAAGGGCATGCTGGGAAGCAGCCCGAGCTGAGAAACGAGGGGCATGGGCGCCGGCGCCAAGGTGCAGGAGGTTAATCCTCCCCTGTGGTGCTGGCACCCCATAGGGGTGCCTGTTCGAGTCCCGGCTGTTCCACTTTCCATCCAGCACCCTGCTATGGCCTGGGAAAGCGGAAGATGGTCCAAGTGCTTGGACCTCTGTACCCAAGTGGGAGACTGGGAGAAGCTCCTGGCTTCGGATCGACACAGCTCCACCCATTGTGGCCATTTGGGAAGTGAACCAGCAGAGGTGCACTCCCTCTGTCTGTAACTCTCTCAAATAAATAAATATTAAAAAAAAAAAAGAAGAAGAAGAAGAAGAAACGGGCTGAGCCGGGCAGATCACCATGAGTCTTTCTTCAGGGAAGCAGCGAGGAGGCGGCGTGAGCCGGGGGCCTGGCGTCCCTGCACAGGTTAACTCCCCAGACGGGGCAAGGCCAGCGGAAGCCACTTGTCCTGGCTCCTACAAAGCAAAGTGCTCAGCGTCTTCGAGCAGCAACCCAGTGTTTCTTGCAGGTCTTGACCTGTAGCCCCACAAGCGGGCAGGGAGGCTGGCACTGCAGGGGGCTTACCAAAGGTGTCCGGAGCAGGGACACAGAGGCCGGGGCTGGCGTGGTAAGATCAACACCCCACTTGCAAGTCAGAGACTAGAGGCAATGCCAAACTGGTGGTAAAGCTAAAAACCAGAATTTGACTCAAATCTGTGGGACTTAATAGCTCATGCTCTTCTTACAACGAGTTAATTCCTGAATTAATTTCGCAGAGAGAGCGAACGAGAGGAATCCCGTCTACTGGGTCACTCCTTAAATGGCTGCAATGGCTGGGAACGTGGAACTCAATCCAGGTCTCCATGTGCGTGGCGGGCACTAGCGGCGTGAGCCGACGCCTGCAGCCTCCCCCGGTGGAGCTGGGACTCAGATCTGGCACCGTGATATGGGACAGGGGTTTCCCCACTCAACACCACCCCGTCTGCTGTGCCAGGACCTCCATCTAGCGGCCTGCGTACGATCCGGCTGCTCCACTAAATTTTCAGCGACTTATTTATCTCTGTCCCCCGCAGTGTTCAGCACAGCGCCGTACACGTGGCAGGTGCTCAATAAATATTCCGAGCGTCTTATCTTCCACCCAGCGGCCGGAGCGAGCCTTCCGAGACATCAATCAGCCGTCACCGCCGGCCCTCAAGCCTGCCGTGGCTTCCCTTCGCAGCTGGAGTCGGCGCGGGAGTGCCCGCCGCGGCCACCTGGCTACCGCGCCCACCCCGCCCACTGTGCCCACCGTGCGCCCGCGTCCACCACGGTCACCCCGCACGCACTGCGGCCTCCACACCCACCACGCCCACCCCGCCCTGCGGCCTCCGCGCCCCATGCCCACCGCACCCACCCCGCACCCACTGCGGCCACCACGGTCACCCCGCACCCACTGCGGCCACCACGGTCACCCCGCACCCACTGCGGCCTCCACACCCACCACGCCCACCCCGCCCTGCGGCCTCCGCGCCCCATGCCCACCGCGCCCACCCCGCCCACTGTGCCCACCATGCGCCCCGCGTCCACCACGGTCACTCCACACCCACTGCGGCCTCCACACCCACCACGCCCACCCCGCCCTGCGGCCTCCGCGCCCCATGCCCACCGCGCCCACCCCGCCCACTGTGCCCACCGTGCGCCCACGTCCACCACGGTCACCCCGCACGCACTGCGGCCTCCACACCCACCACGCCCACCCCGCCCTGCGGCCTCCGCGCCCCATGCCCACCGCGCCCACCCTGCCCACTGTGCCCACCATGCGCCCCGCGTCCACCACGGTCACTCCACACCCACTGCGGCCTCCACACCCACCACGCCCACCCCGCCCTGCGGCCTCCGCGCCCCATGCCCACCGCGCCCACCCCGCCCACTGTGCCCACCGTGCGCCCACGTCCACCACGGTCACCCCGCACGCACTGCGGCCTCCACACCCACCACGCCCACCCCGCCCTGCGGCCTCCGCGCCCCATGCCCACCGCGCCCACCCTGCCCACTGTGCCCACCATGCGCCCCGCGTCCACCACGGTCACCCCGCACGCACTGCGGCCTCCACACCCATCATGCCCACCCCGCCCTGCGGCCACCGTGCCCCACACCCACCCCTCCCGCCGCCCACCGCGCCCCGCCCCCCCCCACACCCCTCGTCCCCCCGGGTGGCCCTCAGCAGGGCTGCGTTCCGGCCACGTAGACTCGGCGGCGGCAGGGCCCCCGTCCGGAGCCCGTGGCCCAAGGACGACACACGGTCCTCCGGCTCTCGTTCTGGGGCCGCTTCCCCTTGGTGTCCCGACCGGGCGGTGGCCGCTCACGGACACGCCGCCGGGACGAGCACCGCGCTGAGCTGCGAGCCTCCCAAGGGGCTCGCGCCCGCAGGACACAGCTTCCTTCGTTTCCTCAACTTTCCTGACAGTCAGGGCCCGGCACCCGGCGTCTCCCGCTTCCCCTCGCGCCCACCATGGGGCCCGGCCTCAGCTTCTCGTTCGCACGTGCTCAGAGCGAGCCCAGCAGCCCTGAGTGCGCATGTGCGGACATGCGCAACGCGAGGCCGGAGGCGGCTGTACTCTGCTCATGCGCAGTGTGTCTCCCGGGTGGAGCTGGCGGTTGCGCACATGCGCGCTGCAGCTCCCCGGCGCCCCGCGCCCTCACCTCGAGCTGCAGGTCTCGGCTGCGCATCACCGCCATGTTCTTCTCCTCGCTGAGCTGCGCGTAGCGCATGGCCAGGTTGTAGTTGTCGTCCTTGACCTTGACCAGCTCGTCGTTGTAGCCGTCGCGCTCCTCCTTCATCTTGTAGTAGCGCTCCTGGAAGGTGAGCAGCTCCACGCGCGTCAGCGTCAGCTGCTTCTTCTCGTCCTCCAGCTGCCGCGACTTGGCCAGCAGCTCGCAGCGCTGCAGGTCCTTGGCCTTCATCTGCTGCTGCAGCTTGATCACCTCGTTCATCAGGAAGTGCGTGAGGCCCTCGTGGCCCTCCTCCACTGCGGGCGGGGGCGCGGGTCAGCCCGGCGGGGCAGCGGGAGGCGACCGGCCACGCGCACGCAGCGGGAGACGGCGGGGGCGAAGGCCGCAGCAGCGCCGCGGCCGTGGGCGAGCGCGGGACCAGGCCACGCTGGCCGGGCGCAGAGGCTGGCCCGGCTGGCCGGCAGCGCGTGGGATCCTCGTGGCGCCTGGGGAGCCAGCGGAGGGTTTGCGACAGGGAAGGAAGGAGAAACAGTTGCGGCAGACCTGGAGTGGATGTGGGGAGGTGCTGGGGCCGTGGGGTCTGGCCTGGAGAGGCAGAGAGAGGATTCCAGAACGTGCAGGCAGGCGGATGAAGACAAGGTGCCCGTGGGCGGTGGCCCCTGGACACTGGCAAGGCACAGGCCAGGCGAGGACAAGGGGCAGAAGGCGCCCTGCAGGGTCCCACCCCAGCGCTGCTCGCGGGGAAGCGCGCGGGCACTCACGGCTCTGCCCTGCTGTCACCTGCTCCCTGTAGCAGGCAAAACCCAGCGAGGGTGAGGCAGCCCGGAGTCCACGGCACACTGCCGGCCTTCGACGCCCCTCTGCCGGGGACACACACCCCTCCCGCGAGAGTCCGGCGCTCCCCTGGCCGAGCCACTCACCCACGATGGTGGAGAACCTCCGGGTGGGCTCCTTCCCGGTCACCAGCTTGTACAGCTCTGGGTAGTAGAACTCCAGGCTCTCCAGGAAGACCACGTAGCCCCTTTGGCCCTTGGTGTGGAGGATGTCGAGCAGCCGGCCTGGAGGCAAGGCCAGACCACGGGTGAGAGGCAGGCAGGCAGGCAGGCGTGCCGGCCGTGGCGCCACACCCCGACTCCTAGGCGTGTGCCCCTCAGCCAGCAGTCTGGGGGCAAGGCCAGACCATGGGTGAGAGGCAGGCAGGCAGGCAGGCAGGTGTGCCGGCCGCGGCTCCACACCCCGACTCCTAGGCGCGTTCCCCTCAGCCAGCAGTCTCGTCGCATCCTGTCCCTCCCGAGCCGTGTCCTGGAGTCCAGACAGTGCACAAGCGCCAGCCCTGGCAGGCACTCGTGGGGTGCCGTCGCCTAGCCAGGACAAACGGAACCACCACGTCCCAAGAGCTCCCCAGCTGACCGGGCCCAAATCAACCACACAGGGCCGGCCTGTCTGCGATGGACGGAGCTGGAACCCCGGGAGCAGGTATGGAGCAACACGTCCCTCCAGGCTCCAGGGCAGGCAGACACTCGGGAAAGCCGCAGGAATCCCCACAGCTTCCTGCTCGCTGCAGTCACCGTGTGGTCCGGGAAAAGTCCTTAACCTGAATACAACATCAGCGGTTTGTTTGTTTCTTTTTGAAAAGATTTCATTCATTTATTTATTTGAAAGGCAGAGTTATATAGAGAGATCTGCCATCTGCTGGTTCGTTCCCCAAGCCAGGAGCTGATCTCCATCCGGGTCTCCCACATGGGCAGCAGGGCCCAAGCCCTTGGGACCTCTTCCACTGCCCCTGCAGGCGTGTGGCAGGGAGCCAGACTGGAACTTAAACCAGCGCTGAAGTGGGACGCGGGCATCGCAGGCGGCAGCGGAACCCCTGTGCCACACCAGTCCCAGTTGGATTCCGGTGACGCTTCACACTGCTTGGCCCTCCTTACACACTGTTTCCGGGTGTTTCTTCCCTGGAGGAAAGTCGGGGTACTGGCTCTCTGGGACACAGTGGTACCCCGCTTTCATCTGGAGCACCGTGTTGAGCAGGGTTCCAGCTCAGTGGGGAGACACGCTGTGACTCATGGATGACGCGTGCTGTGGATGCCCCAGGGAGGGTCGGTGGGTGTGCCACGGGTCCCCAGCCAGGCCGTGGGACAGCAGAAACTGACCCACAGGCAGAGAAGTACAGCCCCACACACAGACAACACGCACGTGTGTAGGAGGCTACTTCAGAGGGACCCTGCGAACAGGAACGGAGAGATGCTGATTCCGGTGCAAACGTTTGCTGAAATCCACCAGTCGTCTTTCGTAATATGCACCGAGGGCTCTGTGAGGACCCCCCGCCTTTATGCGTGGATTTTTTATTTTTTGCACCAAAAGGAACATCTCCTAATTGCATTTCCACAGACTTCCTGAAGTATCCTCGTGCTTACATTCACACATAGCACTCTTAAGACCAAATCCGCTTTCCAAAGCAGCCCAGCACCTTCACGGTGCCATAAAGTGCCGCAGCCCGCGGCCTAGGAGCCTGTCTCTACGCAGATCAAATCCATCAGTACACGGGGAACCGGTTAAGACAAAACAGCTGTCAGGTGCTGAGTCTGCTCAGCGCCAGGGCTGTTCCTTCCCCAGTGTGTTCAGTAACGAGGGCCCTGCTCGCTCACGACTCCTGGGTTTCCAAGGGCAGCGCGAGGGCAAGGCCTGGGGAGAGCCTGCAACAGCAGTCACGTGACGTGAGGACGCTGCCGTCCTGACTGTCGACAACGTCCTGGGCACTGCTGATCACTGCTGCCGCTCCTGCCCTGACGCGAGCGCCAACACTCACTTTCAGTTTAGGATTGTAAAGGAAAGATGTAACCCCCTTCGGCACCCCGAGTACGCAGATGCTCTGAACTGTGTCCACGGACAGCTTGGTGGGGGCGCTGGCGGCGGGCTATGGTCTAGGGACCCCTGTTTAAAATCCGAGCCCCCCTGAGAGCCCGCCAACCACGGGGCAGGTCCTGAATGGCTGCCCAGGAGCTCGCCCTCCCTGCAGGCTCACCTGCCCGGTTGATCTTGGACGGCAGCATGGGCGCGCTGAGCACCTCGTCCTCATCTTGCTCGTCGATGACCTTGCACTGGCGCAGGTAGGGGGTGAGCTTGGCCGGGTTGATATAGCGACTCAGCATGTGCCGGTTGCACTCCACGTTCTCCCACAAGGCGTCCTCCTCGTCCTTCAGCGTCTCCATGTAGTCGTCCATCTCGGGCCCGCCTCCTGTGGACACAAGCCCCAGCAAGCTTAATAAAGTGAGCCTTGCCCTCCTTCACGGCGGCCTCTGGGCAGCATGGTTAAGTTCAAAGTTACCGAGCGGGCACCACGCCTCGTGCTGAGGTGCTGCTTACGATGCCGGGGTTTGAGTCCCAGCTCTGCCCGCTGACGCCAGCTACCTGCTAGTGCAGACCCTGGGGGGCGGCAGGGGTGTCTCCAGTAATGGGGTCCCTGCCGCCCACATGGGAGACCTGGCTGGAGCTCCTGGCTCAGCCCAGGCCATTGTGGGCATCTGGGAAGTGGACTGGGAGATGGGAGCTGGCTCTCTCTGCCCCACTAATTAAAAAAAAAGAAAAATAACTTATAAAGGTGTACAGTAAAGTCTATGTAGCATTTTACCATTAAGGAAGAGGATATGAACATGTATGGATGTGTATATGCTAATTATAGACAACAGAAAAACACATCATAAAATCTTAGATTATTTATAGGGGAGAGGCGAGACCCTGCTACTGCCTTCCCATCCCATGTTTCCGTCTAAGAATATTCAGGCATCTTTCTCAAAACAACACGTGCCATCGCGCCTTTTCAAATCGAGCATCAGCAGTGCCATGCTGCCGGTCTCCTGTTCGTACCTCGCTTCCTCCCCTCGGAACGTTTCTGGGACGCACCTGCGAGGGTACCTGTATTGGATTCACTCGTGTTAATAAACTGCTGTGTGAGACCATGCGACTACCCACGGAAAGTGCACAATCATCTTTTTAAACACACCCGTGGGGTTAGGTGACTATCAGCAGTCCTGTTGTCTCTGAATATTTCTGTCCTTCTAACAG
This sequence comes from Lepus europaeus, assembly GCF_033115175.1. Classification (NCBI taxonomy): domain Eukaryota; kingdom Metazoa; phylum Chordata; class Mammalia; order Lagomorpha; family Leporidae; genus Lepus; species Lepus europaeus. Next base: position 58,565,728 of record NC_084847.1, on the reverse strand, counting down.
AAACTCCATGCCCACTGGTGGCCCCTCTGGGGTCCCCCACCATCTCTGTCATTAGCAATCCCCAGTTTACTGTCTCCGCCCACGTATGTGTTGTGGACACACAGACTCCTGATACACGTGGTCTCCTGTGACCGGCTTGTACTTGGCATGATGTTTTCCAGAAGTGGCCACGTCGGAGCAGGTGCCACCGTTTTTATGACAGCTGTATGAAGACATAGTGCACGCGGCCCATTTCACCCTCTCAGCACGCACACAGTGGATTCCATGGATGCACAGGGCCGTGCAGTCATCGCTACAACGTTCAATTATTTAAAAGAAAACCAAATACTCTATTCGTGGCTCTGGGCTTGCATCTCACCCCGGCCCCTCCAGCCTGAGCTGGACAGTGAACATGAAGGAGACCGCGTTCCTGATTATCTCTGCCATCACTCAGCATAGGTTTTCAGCGCGTATCAGGGCCTCACTTAGAACAGTGCCCACCTGCCTTTTCACGGCATGGATATACCACATTCTGTTTACCCATTCACCTGCCAGGGGACACGCGAGTCGATCCTACTTTGTCAGGTGTAACGTTGCCGTGGCTGTTCACGGACACGCCTTCGTGTGGCTGTGCACCGTCCTCTTTCTCGAGCACACACTCAGAGTGAAATTCCTGGAGCCGCGCGCTACCCCTCCGTTCAGCGCTGAGGAGCTGCCACACGTCTGTCCCGGCGGCCGCAGCGTTTCGCACGCCCACAGCGATGTGTGCGGGTCCTGATTCTTGCCAGCACTTGCAGAGAGCACAGCTCTCCTCCTGGGCGGGAAGCAGGTCTCTGCGGTTTCGCTCCTTAGTCTCCCAGGGACGAAGGCTTCGCCCACCTGTTCACCTGCACACTGGAAATCTGTGTGTCGAGAAGCTTCCCTCCTTAGCTCACTTGCGCATTTCAAAATCGCTTGTCTTTCCTACTGCGTCCCACGGTTCCTTCAGCGTTTGGGATGCCAAGACCCCCGTGCTGCAGGTGCCTGCTCTGTGTGTCACCTTCTCAAAGGCGGTGCTGATAACCTACGCCCTAAATTCTGATCTGGTCCCGTGTCTCACTCGTGCTTCCAGCCTGCCTCAGAACAAGTTGTGTGCCTAGGGCGATGGGAACGTGCTTCCGGGACTTCTCAGAGCTGTTGGTTCGCTTTCCCCTTCTGGCCTGTGCTCTGGGGAACACAGTGTCTAGCTGCATCCTTGTACCGTGGACGACGGGTGTCCCAGCTCCCCATTCTTCCCCCAATGGACGGTCTTGGCCCCCTTGCTGATAGTCAGCTAAGTGCAAAGTGTGGTCTGCACACTCAGTGCCATCCACTGGCTCTGTGCGTCTGTCCCGACGGCAGCGCCGCGTTGTCTTGACCAGACAGCTGCAGTAGGTTTCAAAACTGCAAAGTCGGAGGCCTTCCGGCTCCTTGTTTTTCCTTCGCAGGATGGTCTTGGCCATTGGCTGCCTTTCACGTCACACGAGTTTTAGGGTCAGTTTGTCTATTTCTGCAGAAAGGGAGCTGGCATTTTGATAGTGAACCTGTCAAACGTGTAGGTCGCTGTGGGGAGCACGACCATGAACAGGCAATGTCTCTCCACTGACTTAAAGCTGCTCTATGTCAGCAGTGTTGTATAACCCTCAGGGTACAAGTCCTGTCCTTTGTTAAATTTACTCCGAAGCATTTTCATACTTTTAAAAAGTGTTCATTGGATGAGAGGCAGAGACAGAGACAGATCTAGCCACTGGTTCACAGATTCAGTCTCGTTACAGATCTGTTCATCTTTTCTTTTCTTTTTTTTTTTTTTTTAAAGCCAGTTTCAATAGTTTGTATCTTTCTAGGAATTCATCTAATTGTCTAATTTGGTTTGTCTAGCTTACTGATAACTATTGCTTAAGGTTTCTTTCCTAAGCCTTTAAAAAAACCTAAGGTCAGTTCTAATGTCTTCCCCTTCATTTCCTAATCTAGCAACCCGCGCCTTCCTGCCACTCTAGTTAAACGTTTGTCAAACTTCTGCATAATTTAGAGCAGCGACCTCTGATCCTCTCTATTCCCTTTTGTATCCCCAGGTCCACTCCCTCCTGGTCTGGTTCTTAGCTCCTTCCTCTGCTCCCTTTGCGTTATGGTGGCTCTTACTTTCCTAAGATGGGAGGCTGGGTTACTCTTTGTGCTCTTTTACCTGTTAAAATCCTTGTGGCTGTAATATTTCCTCTGACCACTGTTTAGCTGGTAGTTCGTGCTCCGTGTGTGTCTGTCTTGAGATTCTCTTTCCCTTGTGAGTTTTTTCTTTGACTCACTGGTTGCTCAGGAGCACGTCGTTTGATTCCACTCCTCCAGTGGCTGCTACATCCAGGGCTGAGCTGGGCTGGGGCCCAGAGCCCGGACTCCATCTGCATCTCCCACACGGGTGCAGGGGCCCAAGCACGTGGGCCATCCTCCGCCGCTTCCGCAGGCCCCAGCAGAGAGCTGGATGGGAAGCACCGTAGCCAGGAGTCACACTGGTGCCTTATGGGATGCGGTCTTCAGTGTCAGCTCGACCTGCTGTGTGGCGACGCTGCCTGCCTTGACTTTCAACGTCTTTGTATCTCAAACTCAAGTGTGTCTACTGTGCATAGTGGTTTCTTTTCAAAAAAGCCAACCTGACAATCTCTGGCTTTTGATTGGATCTTTCTTTTGTAAACTGTTGTATATTTTTGCATGATTAAATAATTCACAATTTATTCATCCATTCCCCTACTACTGGGTGTAGTCCATTTTCCCTGTTTCACTTGGAACATTTCATACTGTTGTAACAGGAAAAAATGAAAACCTAACTGCCTATCAGTGGTTATTCCTGGTCCTTTTGAACTGCACTGTATAACCTACTAAAAGGAAATAGCGACGTGAAAACATTCCCAAGACATACTGTTTTAAGAACAAATACATTTTAGAATATATCCAAGAGGCCCTCAGAGGGTTCATAGAGAGCGTGCACCATGAAGAAACCACTCATGGAATGCAGCAAATGCAGAATTTTCTGCAACAGAAACTTGGCTTTTAACCCTATTTTTCCACAAAGGATTTAAAGTACCTTGTACGATATAAAATTATTTATATAACCCAACCCAAAGCAAGGCTTCCATCGTGGAGGGGTGAGTGTGTGAGATCCGGAGCGAGGGGCGGGTCTAAGGATTCGCGAGCCGTGCTCCTACGCAGGGAGATGCCCGAGTGTCGCTGGTCAGCACCGTGCACTGTTTTACAAAAACCACATGCTGAAGGGAATACTCGAGCAGCTTGGGAACAGCAGCAAAGTTAACACAGAAGAAGCCGAGTTCGGGGCAGCAGATACGCCCACAGGCACAGCCGTTTGCAGGCTGTGGCCCCTGGCTTGCCAGCCCCACCCGGAGCCCTCCGGCCACAGCCAAGCGTCCTGCTCCAAGGAGGATCATCGATCCACAGGTCAGGCAGCAACAGCCAAAATTCCTGCCCCTGGCGATTGCCTGTGGGGCCCAGGGAGGATGGGCTGGGCCGTGGGAACTGAACCAGCAGGTGGCATGAGGGCAGCCGCGGAGGCTCCAGCCGGCACCCAGAGAGCAGGAACACAAGCCGAGGCGATGGGGGCAGAGAGGGGAAGGGTGCAGGGGCGGCCGTCTGCAGGAGGCGACCGGGAGGGACCATGGGAAGCAGAGGGCGGGGTCGCTCCCTCTGTGCAGGGCCAGTTCCTGACCCCATGAGCCCTGGCATGGTTCTGGTGCTTGCTGTGGCCCTCCCGTAACCTCCCCAGAACCGAGCTACTTCGGGGCTTCCTGTTCCATGCACACAGAGGGCCTCGAGCTTGCTGTGATGGGAAACCAGGACTCGGTTCCCACTGAAGCCCGTGAACTCCGCAGGGCAACAACCCTGCCTCATGGGGTTTGGTTCTCACCCCTGCCCCGCTCTGTGCTGATCCAGCTGGGGCGCCTGCTGCGCCTCCCACAGACGCGTCCACACAGCGGTCAGTATGTCCACACGGTCACCCTCACTCACAGAGCAAAGTGCACCTGCCCGCATTACTCTCCGAGTTGACATCCCAGGAATTCGATTTCACGCGTTATTTCCTGAGCGTGCTGCAGACAAGGCTGTCACAGACCCACGCCGCCTCCCATGAACACCACAGAGGGCATCCCAGCGCTTCCCCCACCGCCTCCCGTGAACACCGCTGAGGGCGTCCCAGCGCTTCCCCCACCGCCTCCCGCTAACACTGCAGAGGGCGTCCCAGTACTTCCCCAGGACCTGGCGGCTGCTCGCTTTGGGGCAGCTGGCATCTCCTGGCTGCAGAGCGGGATCTCACTGGTCTCTGCACGGTTTAGGAAGAAGCATGGGTATGTCCCCTAGGGGTGGTTCTGTGATCTCCCCTGATCTTTGCCAGGGACACAAGGAGGGGACCCTGCCATCTGCTTCTGGGTGTTAGTGTGCGGGAGGTATGGGATGCCTGTGCCTGGCCTGTGCCCTTCCAATGGTGGGGCACAGAGATGGGAGGTCCTGGCTCCCTGGGGTTGAATTCTTCAACCCGGACCCCTCCCACCTCTGCACCCTCACCTGTAAGATAACAAGTGCCCTTTGCCCTAAGCTGTGCAACCCTGGGTCTATCATAGTGGGCAGCGCAAAGCCTCCCAACTGGAAGGTGCATCTCTTATGTGGGGAGTCGGATCAGTGCCTCGTGTGCAGACCGCCCGCCCAGGAGCTGGCTTCGGGCTCCCTGGGGCAGGAAGATGGACAGACACGGAGGCACTGAGAAGCATTTCTTTCTATCTTTTTTCCTTGGATTGTTTTTTAGTTTATTTATTTGAGAGGTAAAAAGACATTAAAACAGAGAGACAGAGAGAGCTCCCCCCTGCCAGTTCACTCCTCAAATACCGGCTGGCTGAAGCCGGGAGACAGGAACTCCATCCGGGTCTCCCACACGGGTGGCAGGGACCCAGCTACCAGAGCCATCACCTGCTGCCTCCCAGGGTGTGCGTTAGCAGGAAGCAGGAGCTGGGAGCCGGACGTGGGTACAGAACCCAAGGTCTCTGTGGGGGACGTAGGCGTCCTAACTGCTCAGCCAGCCGTGCACCCCCCGAGGAAGCGTTTGTCATGGACAAGGTGCTGGTGGTTGGCACTGGGGAGCTGCACAGGGCCGTGAGCTCCGCTTCCCCCAGGGCCTGGGGTGGCCTCAACCAGGCAGGGACGCCTGGGGCAAGACCTTCCCAAAACGGAGTTGAAGGGGACCCTGCAGCCGAGAGGTGAGGAACTCAGACCCTTGGTCTTGCAGACGCCTTCCCAGGAATGCTCGGGGCTGAGCCTGCGGGGGGCATAGGGCGTGGGGAACGCGGAGCTCATGTGCGTCCTCACCCCAGGGCCGGCGCTGGGCTGGGAGACAGGCTGCGGCGATGTTTCCGACCCAGCGTCTCCCCAGCGGTGGGAGCTGGCTGCCCACGCAGACGATGGCAGCGTGTCCGGAGGGCAGTGTCCTGCACGGCACTGCGCCCCACCGGCACGGCAAGAAGTGTTCCTGCCTTGGGCTGCCCTGTGTCTCAGCCTGCGTCAGAATTGTCTCCTTTAATTTTCCCAGAGATTGAGAGGCACACGTGATCGACCCAGCTTTGCGGGCAAGGAAGGGGAGACAGACACCCCGAACAGCACACTCGAGGTCGTGGCCCGAGTCCGACTGGGATCCTGCCCAGACCTCCCCACGCTAACGCTCCCCTGGAGCTCCTTGGAGAGCGGCAGCAGTCTGAGCTGGAGTTTGCAGGGCACAGCGAGAGGGGAAACCGAGCAGCCAGGTGAGGGGCTGCAGTTCACGCGGCAAAGACCCTGGGCTGCAAGGAATGATGAAGTGGCCAACCTACGCCCACGAAGGGGAAGGGACACACTGCCCATTTCCTCGGGGTGGCTGCCCACGGACATTTGCAAGGGGCCGGGAAATGCGTGAGGATTAGAAAGCAGAGGGCCTATGACCCAGGCTTCCCGCTTGATCCCTACAGGAAATCTACCTGTGTGCATCAGGACACCTGGGCAAGAGTGACCATGGCAGCATCGTCTGTGTGCACACCTGGAGACCACACACGTGCCCTGGTGCCCAAGAGGGGACAGCACCTGCCTGTTCCACAGGGGCGAACTTGACAGCAGTGGTAATGAGGAAAGACAGCCACGAGCACCTGCGCCGGCACAGGCACAGCTCAGGATCTGGGGCAGCCACGACCACCTGCGCCGGCACAGGCACAGCTCAGGATCTGGGGCAGCCACGACCACCTGCACCGTCACCATCGCACATGCGGCTCGGGATCTGGAGGCCGAGTGAAGAAGCCAGCCATGGAACACAGACGACACAGACTGTCCACATGCACTTTAAAACCACGTGATGCAGAACTCTGGTGTTAAGGGAACATAGCCACCAGATGCTGGGACCCAAGGGGACGAGCTAAGCCTGAGGGGGTGCAGCCAGGCAGAGGTGACGTGGGAGGGATGCCCGGGGAACCATGCTACCGCCAGCTGGGGACAGGGAGCCCGTGTTACTGTTCTTTATCTTATAGCTCTGCTGCGTGTTTAGGAGAAGGAAATGTTTCATGGGTGGAAACTACAGAGCGCGCAGCCAGGCTGAAATAGAAGAGACGTCCTGGACGTGGTTTTGAGTATCGTCTGCCTCCCTGACACCTCAGGGCACCTCGGCTGGACTCAGCACAGCGGCCCATGTCCTGCTCCAGGCAGCTCCTTGGAAATGATTTGTGCTGCGGTGGGCTCTCCCACGCTCAGACTGACCAGCAACAGTGGCCCTGGGCTGGCTGGCCTGTCCCTCCCCTCGGCCAGAGCTGCTGGAAGCCCTCACCTAGCCCTCGGCAGGGTTTGGCTTCCGGGCTGAGTTAAGTCTAAACTCACCAGTCTTCTCTACAAACAATCCAAAAGCAAGTTCGAGGCTGCCGGGCCCAGCTCTGGCGCAAGGGCTGCTTCGCCCACCTTCTCGTGGGAAGCAGAGGGCAAGGAGACGGCCTCCTGTGACAGCTGCTCGGCTCCCTCCGCTCCCCTCCCCACTGAAGGCATCCAGCTTGCAACCACAGCCCTGTGCAGGGTGCCTTCAGCCAGCCCCCGGGTCTCTCCACGGCCGAGCTGGGCATGCTGGCTTTTCCTCCGCCAGGCCCAGGACTCGGACCCTTCCAGCTCAGGTAGCCCCGCGCTCTGTTTTTCTGCACACGTCACGTACCTGGCATGCAGCAGGTGTCTGACGGGCAGGGCTGCTATCCTGTTACAAGGTCGAGGTCCGGCCTGCACACCTTCTGGCTGGGTCACGCCTTGTCTCGAGCCAGGCTCCCGCAGGGTCTGCACCGGAGATGCTGGGCTCTGAAGAGGGAAAGAGAATCAGACATGGAGCAGGGGCAGAGGCCAGAGAGAAAGGGAGCCGCCCAAGCAAAGGGACGCTTGCTCTGGAAGGAAAGAGCAGCATGTCCCAGGTGCCCGTGTCTCCAGGTGACAATGACAGGGCACATGGTGCCACCAGTTGCAGGGGGAGAAGGGCTGGAGGCCATGGTCAAGGTGGGAGACCTTCCCGGGCCAGACAACCTGACATAGCCACGGTTAAAGTCAGCTTGGTGCTCCAGGAGCTGGGGCTGTAGGTTTTTTCTTTTTAGGGAAGTGCCACTTCTGCAGGCCAGGGAGCGGGCAGGTGAGGAAGGGCCTCCCTGCTCCCTGACAGCTGCTCCAAGGAGTGGCGGGGACACTGAGAACCTGGTCGGTGTGGGCTCTGAGGGTTCATCACAGGCAACATCAGATCTCCCAGAGGTGAGAAGCCATGCCCGCAGGGCGGGGGCCAGGGCCACTGTTTGCTGGCAGAGACCCACTGCTCCTCTGCAGGCTGCGCCGGGCTCCATGGCCTCCTGCCTCGTGGCTGGGTGAGCAGACAGTCCAGCACCACGTGCCAGGGAAGGCGGCAGGTGCGCCACCCTGAGCACGCACGAAGGGAACGGCAGTTCCAGCACTTGCATTTAGAAGAAGAAAAAGTGCTGCCTTGTCCTCAGAACAGGACAGGGAGCAGGTTTGCAGCGCCGCCCTTGCTGCCCCACCTTCCTGCCGCGTCGGCACAGCTCAGGCCGCAGGCACAGGCAGTCAGTACACGAGTGTGAACTCCCCGCTTCTGCACACAGTCTGACCACAACCTTTGAGGCCTTGGTCTGAAGCTCAGGGAAAACTTGCTGGCTGGATAAGTCCGTCTCTCGGTCACTTGAGAGATCAACTTGATCACTCACAAGTGTAACACCCAGTGGGCCCGGCATCATCTCTAATGCTTGCATTCACTGTTAAAGACGTCTGACAAACCATGGAACTCTTCCCCTCTGTGGTGCCATCAGCACCCCCATCACCATCACCACCATCACTGTCATCACCAGCATTATCACCACCCCCATCACCATCACCACCGAAACCATCATCACAAAACATCTCCATCCTCATCAACATTATCACCATTACCACCAACACCATCATCATCACCAACATCCCTAACACCATCGCCATCACCATCACATCTCCAAGATAACCACCACCAACACCACCATCACTGTCATCACCATCACCATTCACCACCATTAATATCACCACCACCATCCCTATCACCATCACCATAAACACCAAAACATCATCACCACCCCATCACCGTCACCATCACCATCCCCATCAACACCAAAATCATTGCGAACATCTCCATCCCCATCAACATTATCACCACCATCACCATCACATCTCCAAGATCACCACCACCACCACCACCACCATCACCGTCATCATCACCATCACCATCACCATCATCACTACCACCATCATGGTCATCACCATCAATATCACTACCACCATCCCTATCACCATCACCATCATCACCATAAACACCAAAACATCATCACCACCCCATCACCGTCACCATCAATATCCCCATCAATACCAAAATCATCACGAACATCTCCATCCCTGTCAACATTATCACCACCATCAATACCACCGTCACCGTCACCATCCCCATCCCCATCTTACAGCCAAGTAAACAAAAACCAGAAGTTCTAGGTCACATAATTTACACCAAAGGTAGGGTTTAAACCAAGGTCGTCTGGTTCCCTCTCCATCGCCGCTAAACGGCCTCTACCAGAGCAGCGCTGGCTGAGGCCTGTAACCAGACGGTGTGCACCAAGCTCCCCGCAAGCTCGCTGCACCACGCAGGCGCAGACAGAAAGGAGAGCAAGGCTTGTAAGTGGCAGCTGCTGGCTCAGGGTTCAAAACCACACCTGCTGCTTCCCCCAGAGCCCCAGAGGTCTCAGCTGCTGAGTGGACGCTAAGTTCCCTGCCACTGAAGGTAAGCAGGCCCAGTCGGTGCCCCTCTCCCTCCAGGGAAGCCCGGTGGCCGACCGGAAGAACGCTGGCCTCCGTCACCTCGTACTGAAGGGCACCTAGAAGAGCCCACCCTCCACCACAGCCTCCTGCTGATGTGGCCCCTGGGGGCAGCGGTGATGGCGCCAGTGCCCAGGCCCCTGCCGCCTACACGGGAGACAAACTTGGGCTCCTGGTCACTTGCTCCAGCCCTGGCCGCTGCAGGCATTTGGGGAGAGAACCAGTGGATGGAAGCTCTGCCTTCAAAAAATAAAGAATAAAACTAAATGAAGGCCGGCGCCGTGGCTCGCTAGGCTAATCCTCCGCCTTGTGGCGCCGGCACACCGGGTTCTAGTCCCGGTCGGGGCGCCGGTTCTGTCCCGGCTGCCCCTCTTCCGGGCCAGCTCTCTGCTGTGGCCAGGGAGTGCAGTGGAGGATGGCCCAAGTGCTTGGGCCCTGCACCCCACGGGAGACCAGGATAGGCACCTGGCTCCTGCCATCGGATCAGCGCGGTGCGCCGGCCACAGCGCGCCAACCGCAGCAGCCATTGGAGGGTGAGCCAACGGCAAAGGAGGACCTTTCTCTCTGTCTCTCTCACTGTCCACTCTGCCTGTCAAAAAAAAAAAAAATGAAAAACACAGGGCCAGGGATCACTTGGTGTTTTAGCAAGGCCTCCACGGGAAGAGCAGAGATCAGAAGAGACAAGAGGACAAGGGGCGTCCTGCAGACAAGGCCAGAGTCAGAGAACACACAAAGACCAAACCTAACAAAGCAGCCCAATAAACCTGACCCTGCTGGAGGTGCGCTGAGATCCTGCAGCCACCAAACAACAGCTGCAGGCTAAGGACAGGGAGCACCCAAAGAAGAGATCTGGGAGATTAAGAATACAGCAGCAGAAACTGAACGTCTACGGAAGGCAGGGAAGACAGAAGCTGACTTCCCAAAAGTTCAAGAGCAGGACCGTAAGTAGCCGGGCAGGGCTTGAGGTCAACCTAGAAGGTCCAGCACCTACAACACAGAATCCTGGAGAGCACAGATTGTGTCTCCTTCCTTCTTCTTTTCATGTTTTACTTATTTGAAAGGCAGAGTGAGAGAGAGAGAGAGAGGGAGGGTGAGCGAGAGAGGAGAAATCCTCCATCTGTTGGTTCACTTCCCAAATACCTCCCATAGTCAGGGCAGCGTCAGGCTGAAGCCAGGAGCCAGGAACTCTATCCTGGTCTCTCACAGGGGGCAGGGGCCCAAGGACCTGGGCCGTCTTCTGCTGCCTCCCGGGGAGCATCGGCAGGGAGCTGGGTCAGAAAGGAATGCCCTGGGACCTGTCACTCCGCTGTGGGTTGTGAGCGTCCCCGGCTGCAATTAACACACCGCACCACAACGTCTACCCCGTGTCTCCTCTCTTATGTATACCTGGGATACATGTAAATTAAGGGACGAAATTAGCAGAGAAATGAGGACACGGATCTTCCACTGTAAAGGGCCCTTCGAATGCTCAGTACAGTCAGCGGGAGAGAATCTTCTCAGAGCACGACGTTCTGACATTTCAGACCACCAGGAAATGACGGAAGACCCTAGAAGCTTCCAGAAGGAACACCTCAGACCACAAGCAGGGACCGGGAAGCAAGGGTGGGACCTCTTACTAGCAATCCTGGAGGCGGGGGACCGCGAGGCAATGTCTGCCCTCTTTTTTGATGGAGGAGACTTTAAACTCAATTTCAGCCTAACCAAGTGTGTGAAAACTTGGAACTCTTAGGAAAGGCAAGGACTCTAAGCATCTAGCTCCTCCTCGAGGGCACGCTCCAGCAAGATGAGGGAGCAAAGCCACACAGCGGAAGGAGAGGAGGCCAGGATGGAGGCCAAGCGGCACGGGGCGGCTGCCCACGGTCCTGGCAGGCTCAGGGGCTCCCACCACAGGGAGGCTGCCGGGAAACACCGAATGCCTACGTGACAGAGTTGATCATCGCCAGGATGGTACTGTGAGGCAAATGATGGATCTGACAGTCAGGAGGGAAGATTGGAATTGAAGATGTATATATAAAAGTAACAGCATTTTTTTTTTTTTCAAAAAAGAGTCAATATTAGCTCTGGGAAAAACAAAATACAGATGGGAAAGGGAACAATCAGAACACACAGGTTGCCTCGACGTGAACGATGCTGACCTGGTTACAGCACTACAACCACGCTGGTCACAGAAGTGACGGCCTAGGGGCCGCTGCTGTGGTGTAGCAGGTAAAGCCACTGCCTGCAGTGCCGGCATCCCACGTGGGTGCCGGTTCTAGTCCCAGCTGCCCCACTTCCAATCCAGCTCTCTGCTATGGCCTGGGAATGTAGTAGAGGATGGCCCAAGTCCTTGGGTCCCTGCACCCATGTAAGAGACCTGGAAGAAGCTCCTGGCTCCTGGCTTCAGATCGGCTCAGCTCCAGCCATTGTGGCCATCTGGGGAGTGAACCAGCGGGTGGAGGACCTCTCTCTTCTCTCTCTCTCTCTGCCTCTGCCTCTCTGTAACTCTGCCTTTCATGGCCCACTGTGATTGAGCATGGAGGAGGCTCAAGTGCTACGGGGGAGGTGTTGCATCTACTGCATAGTTACGAACTCCTAAGGTCTCAAAGGTAGTAATCTGAGCACCGGCAGTGCAAGCACAGTGTGGAGAAGTGGGTGAACCAGAGGCTGTGGTGGAACGCCAAAGGAGGGTGCGTCTCGGGGCTCAGGCTGGGGGAAGGTGGCAGCTGGCTTGGGAGCCACACTTCTCCGTGGAAGCCTATTTCCTAACTCTGCTCGACTCCTGTATGGCTTTGGTTAAAAGGACCACATGGCAGTCACTGGAAATACAGACAACACACCTAGCACGGGGGATCCGAAAGCTACCCCAAGCTCTGCACAAACACGTCGGCCTTGAGTGATGCTGGTGAGAAGTTCGTTCCTTCGTGAACCAGAAGGGCTGAGCATGTGTGCACCTGGCCCATCACACACGGCCCCTCCAGCGGCCCTCCAGGAGCTCAGTACTCCCAGCACAGGTGCGGGGTGGGCTCGGAGCAGGAAGTGGAAGGGCAGAGATGCCGCCAGTCCTGAGCACTCACTGATCTTAGTGAAACTGGGGCTGTCACGGTGACGGTGAGCAGCCTCAGCCTCTCGCCTAAGCGTCAGGGCTCTGTTTCCTGGGGTGCGTTCCTCCCTCGTCTTCCTGGAGCACACCCTCTAACAGCAGCCATGAGAGGGGCAATACGGCGGATGACCCCATCTGACCCCGCGACGACCCCCACTCCACAGACCAGGAAGCAGAGGGTCCGCGAGGCCCAGCCCTGCCTCGTCTCTGGATCCCCAGAACATAGCACAGGTGTTCAGTAGACACGTGCTGGGGGAATGAACAAAACCAAACAAAACCTTGAGTATCTGAAACATGAGGTGGCTACTGCTACAAACCCGGCACACGCTATGCCCTTTGCAAATGAGCCTGGGGGGCGGACACCTGCTCCTCTCCAGGGGCTGCCCCCCCCCCCAGGAAAGGCTGTGGGGGCAGGAAGAGGGGCAGGGTGGCAGGGCGGACATCTGCTCCTGTCCACAGGCTGCCCCTGCAGTGCCGGCATCCCATATGGGCGCCGGTTCTAGTCCTGGCTGCTCCAGTTCTGATCCAGCTCTCTGCTATGGCAGTAGAAGATGCCCAAATCCTGGGGCCCCTGCACCCCTGTGGGAGGACCAGGAGGAGGCTCCTGGCTTCAGATCAGTGCAGCTCCGGCTGTTGTGGCCAGTTGGGGAGTGAACCAGCAGATGGAAAATTGCCTCCCCGCCCCCTGCCCTGCCTCTCCTTCTCTCTGTGTAACTCTTCCAAACTAAATAAATAAATCTTAAAAAAAAAGAAGAAGAAGAATGACTAAATGGGATGCTACAAGAACTTTAGGTCAGTGAAGGCCGCCTGGACAGCTGAGTAAACGGGCCAGCTGAAAACAATCCTGACAGATGCTCATGGTGAGTGAGACCCACACTGGTCCCACTGGTCCTCGCCACCCACTTCTGAGCCAAACATCTCCAGAATGAGCCCCTGCCCGGGAAGGCCCAGGCTTCAGGGCACACTGGGCCCCTCAGTCCAAGCAGCCGCCTTATCCGTCCGGGTGTTCCCATTTCTCCCAGCTACAGACATCAGCATGGACTCAGCACTGCCCACCAGCACATGGTGTGACCGACGGCTTGGCATGCCAGGACCAGACAGGAGCAGGAACTAAGGGCTGGCGCCAAACCCTCATGCTGAGCCGCGGCCTGTCCCAATGTACCGGCAGCGCCACTGGCTTCGCCCTCGCCCCTCAGCCACGGCAGTCACTCCCCGGCCTCTGTGGTACCTGCTGCTCTCCACCTCTTCCCCCACTAGCCCTCCCACTGGGCACCTGGCCTCCTCCCTCGGCCCCTGGGACAGCCCCGCTTCTCACCAGCATCCCGCACAGAGCTGGCTCCAGCCCAGGGCAGCCCCTGCCACCCCCAGGCATCTGCACGAGCACTGGGCAGCTGCCACATGGACGCCTGAATCCCCTCCAGGGGCTACTCCCATGCATTCAGGCGACCCCGGCACATCTGATATCTTCAGAACAGAAGGGAGCGCCGGGAGGGACGGGGAGAGGGAGGGAGGGTCTTCCCTGAGGCTGGGGATGGGGACCAGTGTCCACACCAGCCCTCGCTCCCCCTCCCCCCCCGCCAAGCACCGGACTCGCATCTGGCAAGGAGCTTTGGGAGCGTAAGCACCCTTGCATCGCCAGAGGCCGCCGCTCCACCGGACCTCGCTCTCATCTTTCTACACTGCTGCAGAAAAGCTGTTGAGAAAGGCACAACTGGGAGCGATGCACCTGGACTGCCCGGAGATGCGTGCTAATCCACCACGTCGGCTCTTTAAGGAGCGGTGGCCACGTCTGGGTTCCAGGGCCACATGGCACAGCCAACCGAGCTCTGATGGCCGTCATGAGCCCAGCCACACCACCAGCCAGGGCCGGCTGCGGACACTGGCAGGTGTGCCCTGCTGCAGGCCTCTGTGGCTCTCAGATGCCGAACCCTGCTGCTGCTGTTGCTGCCCCGGAGGCCTGGTCAGTGGGCCCCCGCTGCGGGAGACCTGGCTGGAACCACCCACGTGCTTCCCACGACAGCCCGCAGGCTTCATCTCGGGCCGCGTGGAAGTCTGCTTGGCTGGCATGTTCTTCCACGTCGTGGCTGTCTTACTGAAACCCGGGGAGCCCACTGTTCTGTCTTTCCACGCTGTGTGTCACTCTGACTCGTGGAGTGCCACGCAACATGGCGGGCCACGGCCTCAGCACACGTTTGCTTCACCGGGAGCTCAAAATGCAGGAAACACCCTGCTGCCACACAGTTACAGCATCTGCTCCCAGGCCGCATCGAACGGGCCGGCACGCACAGGGCCTGGGCAGCCTGCTGGCCGTGTGCTGTGACGGCTGTGGGATGATGGGGTGACGCCTCTGTCCCACGGCCGCTGGCTTGCTGGGCTCTGGGGGGACCTTCCTGCTCGTCTGTCTGCCACCCGCGGCCGGGCATGGTGCCACAGAGCCAGTGCCCACCTGGAGACCCGAGCCAGCGGCAGCCCCAGAGGGGGACGCAGGCCTGGTGTGCATACGCCACAGGGACCCAGGGATTCTGGAAGGATCGGGAAGGGGCCCTGGCCTACGCGGGAACATTCGCCAGGTGAACCTGCTCCCGGGCCCTGCGGGGCTGGTGCGGGCTGGGCCCTGAGGCCCTGAGAATCTTCCCGGAGACCAGGTCAGCAGTGCCATCAGGCCAGAGCTCGGGCCAGCAGCCACAGCCGTGCCCTCAATCTCCCCTTGACCTTTGGCCTCCTGGCCAGCACACGAGTCCCCAGGCGGTGCGTGATGAGGTTAGAATGAGGGACCCGGCCCGGAAGTGCCTGGGCCTCACCCCGGGCAGTGCCTGCTGACGCGGTGTGCAGGCGGCTCCACGGTGGGCTCAGGCGGACAGGAACCCACCCTTCCAATCCCCCGACTCAGCAAGAGAAGCCAGACGGGGAAGGCAGGACGGCACCGGCAGAGCCGACTACAGCGGGGTTCAGGAACAGACCCAAGTCCAGGACAGGTGGCAGGGAGACCCAAGGGAAGCACCCACGGCCAGCAGACAGCTGAGCGCACCCACGAAGAAGGAAGACGCGGCTCGGGGTGTCGTGGCGAATGGGCCACGCTGCTGCGTGCAGGGCTGCCGTCCACATCAAAGCACTGTTAGAGCCCTGGCTGCTCCGCTTCTCACCCAGCTCCCTGCTGATGCCCCTGGGAAGCTGCAGATGGCCCAAGTGCCTGGGTTCCTGCCATCCACATGGGAGACCTGGACTGAACTCCAGGCTCTGGACTTCGGCCTGGACCAGCCCCAGCCCTGGCTGTTGTGGCCATCTGGGGAGTGAACCAGTGGACGGAAGACCTCCTGTACTTCTCTCTCATTCTACCTTTCAAATACATACACACGTAATCTTAAGAAAACACCAAACAGAGCTCCCGCACTCTGGTGAGCAGTAACATTGCCCCACACCCTCCCCACCATGTGGGGCTTCGGGGAGGGGCTGAACAAAGACAAAAGCAAACCAGGAACATCTCTGCATAAAGAGACAACAGTGAAGCTTGCCCTGTCTTGAAGGTTTATTTGCATCTACTTGAAAGGCTGAGACAGGAACAATCTCCCTCCGCTGATCTACTCTCTCAAGGCCCCCAAGAGTCAGGGCTGGGTCAGGAGCTCCATCTGGGACTCCCGCGGGGGCTGACACCGGCTGCTTCCCAGGAACACCAGCAGGACGCGCATGGGGCGTGGAGCCGGGACGCCAACCCAGGCACCGTGAGATGGGTGCAGGCATCCCACGCCGTGGCATCACCTGCCTGCCCACCCTCCCCACTGCTTCTAAGCAGAAAGGGTGCAACCATGAGCAGGAGAACCCTGGGTGTGAGCTCTGTGTCTACCACCCGCTGCTGCTGCTGAGTGACCCTCGACGCGTCACTTAACCTCTCTGGGCCCCCGTCTGTAAAACCAGACAAGCAGTGCCAGCATCTTCAGGCTGCTGTGTCCCATGAGGGGGCCACGAATGAATACCACCAACCTCGAGAAAGCAGCAGCGAAATGGAGACAGAGACACACAGTGCCGCCTGGCGCTCAGGGTAGGCGCCTGCACGCCCGGCACAGCAGAGAGCCAAGCTCAGGATATCTCCTCAGCCCTTGTGCCGGGGCCGTCACTCCGCCCAGCGATGCCTGGCACGAGTGGGAGGCGGACATCTATTAGGGAGTGATTTCGATTGGATGAACTCCGGCCTTCTTCTCCATGCGACTTTGTCCCTTCAGTGAGAAGCCCTCTCTGCGGGCGTCTGCCGAGTTCTCGCCAAGGCAGCGGCTGGGGGGCCCCAGCGCCCTATGCGTGGCCCCAGCTGGCTCCGCTGTCCCTGCAACCTGGAATCAGCGCCTGTCCATCCTGCGCTCTCCATCAGTCACCGGCTAGAAGCCGAGGGGGACGTCCATACACCCTGACCAGCGGGGACAGAGCTCTTTCTGGGGGAAATGTGGGTGGGCGCTCCACTTGCTGGTGTCCCCAGATGGCCGCCACCTGCAGTGTGCACGAATCCTTAGGGGCTCGTGACACAGGTGCACCCCATGTGCAGCCCCGTTTGTGGAGTTCAAATTCTCTGAAAGCTGACAACCTGGGGGCAGCCAGCATTTGTGGGATCACGTGAAACCCGCCAGTCCCTCGTGACGTCCTCACCGGGGGGCTCGCGGAGGAGAGCTGCCTGCAGAGCCAGGGTGTGCGGCCTTCCTGGGGAGCGTGCCTGACCTGCGGGGTCCTCAGGCTCAGAGGCCAAGGCTGCGATGTGCAGCAACGCATCCCAGCAGGTGCGCGGGGTGAGGGGTCGCGTCTAGGAGGGTGGCAGGCAGGAGAGCTGAGAACCGCTGGGGGCCTGCGTGGGCCATATGCAGCCTAATCTTGGTCAGGGCTTGGCTCTCTGGGAGCAAAGCAGAGCCAGGACACTCTTTAACAGGTCTAGTGTTGTCGCACAGCAGGTAAAGCTGCCGTATGGGCACCGATTCACGTTCCAGATGTTCCTCCTCCAACCCAGCTCCCTGCTGACGGCCTGGGAAAAGTGGCACAAGATGGCCCAAGCATTTGGGCCCCTGCCACTTGTGTGGAAGACCTGGGTGAAGCTCCTGGCTCCCGGTCTCAGCCTGGCCCAGTGCTAACCATCTGGGAACCAGTGGATGGAAGACCTCTCTTCCTACGTCTCTCCGTCACTCTGACTTCCAAATAAATAGATAATCCTTTAAAAATATAAAACACAGGCACGGGCATAATCCAGAGAAGGAAAATCCTGAAACGACGCAGCATGCAGAGGGCACACAAGGCCACGCGTGGCTCCCCCACGATGTGCGGGAAGGAACCCGAGCAGCTGCAGGCTTCAGACCTGCAGGGGGTCCCAGGGCTGACCCATGCCGGAGGTCCATGCCCGACCGGCGGGCAGCGATGGAGGGAGTGACCGCTGGGGACCTCTGTGAGGAGGCAAGCGGGCTGGAGCCTGACGGAGCGCGGCTGCCCAACACTGCGTACGCACTGAAAGGCACAGGTCTGTGAGCTCACAGACGGCAGTTCCTACGTGACACGCATTTCCCTTCAACAAATAAAATAAATAAAACCAGCTACAATCCCTTGAGTGCAGGTGAGCAGGGGTCAGGCCTTGAACCAGCAGTAACTCCAACCCTCAAACTCCCAGCCAGGGTGGTGCCCTCGTCACTGGCCAAGGCCCAGGAGGGACGGGGTCGCGGGACTTGGGTGCGGGTGGCAGGCTTGCAGCTGTGCGTGGGGGTCTCCGAGGCCGAGGGAGACAGCACTCTGCGTGACAATGGCAGGGAAGGCCTCTGAGGACGCAGGGTCTGTGGGCGTAGAAGGCAGAGGAGCCGGGTGAGAGCCGGAGCAGAGGGCGGGGACGTGCGGCTGACGACAGAGAAAAGGGAACAGGAACCGGGGTTTATTTAGTGCCCCAGGTGCAGAGCTGAGAGGGAGAGAGAGGCGAGGGAAGGCAGCACAGAGGGAGGAGAGGAGGTGGGGGCCCTGAGAGAGGTGGGGGGAGGGGGGAGGGAGGGGCCTGCCTGGAGGGATTGCTCACAGCCCCCTCCCGGGAGTTCCAAGACTGCAGGCGCCTTGCACATGAACTTGAGTGATTTCCTGCAGGCCAGCTCACCTGTCTCAAAGCCATCGTGATCCTGAAACTCAAGACACTTCGACTCACACTTTCCACATTCGTGTGCAGGACAAGAGGGGTCGGGAGCGGGCGGCTGGCAAACACCCCCACCGCACCATTTCCTTCAATGAGTCCGTCAGCGCCGGGAGCCAGCGGGGTTTCGTTTCCACTCCCCAGGCTGCGGCAAGGGCCCTGTCTCTCCGAGGCTTCACCCTCCTCTGCCTCAGCTGTGATGCAACACACGCCCAGTGCTGGCAGGACAGGCGCTAGCACGCTGGGGCTCCTGACCACGGGGGTGCGATGACAAACCAGGCATGGGTGCCGAGCCACGACTGTGCCGGAATCCGCAGCCAGCACCACTGAGCCCGAGGCTGCTGGGCGTGGAGTGGCCAAGTGTAGCCGGACTCTGCTGGGCTCACCCCGGTCCCCGAAAATGTCTCGGACCATGTGTGCATGACTGTGGTCCATATTGTGGGCTCTGCTTCTCTGAGGCCCGGCTGACCGACAAATGTGGGTCATCTCTCCCAAGCCTCCAGGCTCTGGGTTGGCTCCAATTCCTTCAGAAACCATCTCGCTGCCTTCACAAGACTGGGGGGGTGGGGTGTGTGACCTTGCCCCCAGGGGTCCACGTTGTACTGGGTGCTCCCGGACCCCCAGTGCTTGCGGGGGCTCTCCAGGTCTCCATCTTGCTTGCGGGCAGGGGCGGGAGGGGGAGGACTCTTGGACAGCACTTATCTCTTGGCATTTGTGACTTCCAGTACCCAGGAGACAACGGTGGAAGATGCTGGGGTGGGGGAGGGGCAGTGGGGGTTCTTCCCAGGTGCAGAGGGGGCCACACAGCGGGGCTGCAGCTCCCTGAAAAGCCGGGCCCTGCTTCTGCACACAGACGCTGCACACGGCGCCCCTTGCCCAGCCGGCCTGCGTCATCACAGAGCTTCCACGGGATCTACTCTGCGCTCTGCCACCATTCCTGGTCCAGGACAACCCAGGTGCCTGGTCCCTGGAGGGGCCTCCTGTGTGTGCGCGCGCGTGTGTGTGTGTGGTGTCCTTGTGGGTGTGCATGTCTGGGCTTGTGATATATGTGTGAGCATGTGCCATGTGCTGTGTGTTGTAAGTACATGTGGCGTGTACACATGTCCGTGAGTGCTGCACCTGTGTGATGTACCGCATGGGTGCACATGTGTGGTATACATGTGCACACACAAGAGTGGCCTGTGTGCATGTTAAGTGTCTGGTGTGTTTGTGTGTGCTCATGTGTGTGCAAACCTCCTGTGGCCAGCAGGAGCTGCGGCCCTGTCCCACTGTGCAGTCGCGGGTCCGGTCAAGGAAGTCGACAGACAACAAGAGCAAGCGGGAAGCCATCATGACCCCGGGCTCGGAGGAGGGCGGGGACCGCGGGCACAGCTGGAAAGCTGCCTGCGTGTGTGCCCAGCGGCCACTCCGGGTCTGGCCTGCGGTCTGCTGCGTCCCCTCTCCTCCGCGGTGGCCTGGGAGGCCCCGGGAGCCCTGATGCGGTGGGCTGCAGGCGCCACCCCCGGAAGCCCCAGCGGGCTCGCCCTCGCAGGCGCCTCTATCTTTAGCCGGGCATGGGGGCTGCACACTTCCCTTTTTCTTTCTTTTCTGAGCAAAGTCTGTACTGACTTCCCACCCCAGGGAGGGGGCGGCTGCGGAACAGAGCGGGGGCTGCGGAGAGGCCGCGTCTGCCCCAGGGGGTCTGGAACAAGGCAGGTGTCCCCAGCACTCTGTGCACACACACACACACCCCCCCCCCCCGCCCCGGGACTGCAGCCTCGCTCTGCTCTGCCTCTGTGCTCCACTGGAGGGGGCTGGGCCGGCGGGAAGACAGGGCCTGGAACGCTCCAGGGAAGATCCTTCCAGAAGTCCCCGAGTGCTACCTCCCTTCCTCTCCTCCACTCTCGAACGAATGTCAATGCCTTGGACGCCCCGTCTCAGCTGCCACCTCCAGCCCAGACTTGGCCCGTGGACCCCCACTGCCCACCTGCCTCGGGGCTGTTTCTCCCCTTCCATAGCAGGTGGCCCCTGGACCCTGTGGGGAGACACCTGGGGGCGAGAGGGCTGCAATTACCCCGTGTGCAAAGTGCAGCAACAGGAGCTGTAGCGGCTCCTGTGTGTCTGGGCCTAGCATCTCCCCCACTCAGTCCCACACGACAGGTGGCCGTCTCTAGTGCTAAGCCCGTACCGACCCCAGGATGACTTCCTTTTCCCAAAAAACAGAGGAGTGCCCAGAGGGCACACGGATCCCAGGACACGGCTCAACATGCCCAGAGGCCCAGGCGCCCAAGGCCCGACCCCCCAGAGGGTCCTCCAGAGGCTGGGGTCCCTCCTGTCCTGTCACCCACACTCGGGGTCCACAGTGCCTGGGATCTCGCTGTTTGTCTCTGAGCCTCAGAACGAGCCGGCAGCACAGGAGGCGCCGCAACGGGCCTAGCTCCCCTGTCCTGCGTTCTGGGGTGCAGCCATTGGTGGGCTGTGAGGTCACTAGCTTGCTCGCTTTGTCACGGAGCCACACCCCACGTCCTGGATTCTGCCTGGGGGTGGACACTTGGGTGCTTTCTCATTTGGGACGTTTTGGCACAGGACTTCCCATGGATGCAAGCGGTCATTTCTCCCTGGCAGGTACCCTGGCGGAGGGCCGCGGGTCACACAGTGGCTGCCCACGGCCTCCCGCGGGTCACACAGTGGCTGCCCACGGCCTCCCGAGGGTCACACAGTGGCTGCCCACGGCCTCCCGTGGCAAGCCTCAGCTGTCTCCCGCCAACACTCAGCCGTGTAGGCTGGGATGCTGAGGCTGCCCCTTGACTTTGCACGCGCTGCCCTCCCCCTCAGCTTGCACAGGGCCTCCCACCCCCCGGGGCCCCTCCCTTCTTCTGCTACACCCTTCCCACCTCAAGTCCTGTCTGGGGGCTGAACAGAGTCCTCCCCAAGCTCACGCCTACCGGCAGCCTCAGAAAGTGATCATACTAGGAAAGATGGCCTCGGCAGAGGTAACTGAGTTGGGACGCGATCTCCCGGGATGCCGGGGTGGTCCTGAACCCAGTGGCAGGTCGCAGGTCTCATTATGGGCTGTGGAGATGACAGACACCAAGAAGACAAGGCGATGATGGGGAGGAGCCGCAGTGAAGGCGCCCTGAGCCACGGACGCAGGTACTCGGGCCCAGACATCTCGAGGAGAGAAGGCGCCTCCTTCCAGCTGTGGGGGTGGGGGGGGCGTGGCCCTGCAGGCACCTTGGCCTCAGAGTTCCTGTTCACACAACTGTGTGAGGACGAACCTCTCTCATTTGCAGACAGAGACCAAGCCCAAAGGGGAACGGGGGCTGCAGGCTTTTTCTGCACCCAAGAGCGAGGAGGTTCCCACAGGGCCAGGCCAGGGGTCCACAAGGGGCTGTCCCAGCAGCTGCCCAGCACAGACCCAGGAGAGGAAGGCGCTGGGAGCCCCTGGGAGGAGGGGCAGCAACTGTCCCACACAAAAGCATACGCCGGAGAGGGTGGCGTCCAAATGCGCGGCGGACGACGGCTTTGCTACAGTACGGCCACAAGATGAATCGCGAAGTAGCTCGCTCTGCCACGCCACAGCCTCACGTGGCCGGAGTCCCTGGCCACGGAGCCGACCCCACTTGTCCCAGGGGCTTCAGGGCACGAGTGCCCACCCCAGCGCTTGGTGAGAGGAACCCCCTGTCCCATGCTGCTCCCAGGGTGTACATGGATCCATCCCCCTGGAGCCCCCTAGCTGCGCAGGACCAGGCTGCCCCAGGACTTGGGATTCAAGCTGGCCCGCAAGGTCTGTTTTATTTATCATAGTTGTGAGCCGTGCGGGCCCCGAACTGCTGACTCAGCTGCCCAAGCCCCAACCGTAAAACCTGATTTCAGGAAGGTCCAGCGGTTTTATTTTCTGATCATAAATATGAAATTTAATTAGCAGCTTGCTGCCAATGAAGTCACCATGGAAGCCGGCTGGAGACGTCAGAGCAGGCCACACAGCACGTGCGACTGTTAACCCTTCCCGGCCCAGACCGGCCAGGAGCTGGGGGATGTGGGCGCGTAGCCTCAGGCCTGGAAGGAGGTGTGGCTTGGGCATCCCCACCCCCCCGCCATAGGGTCCAGCAGTGTCCTTCTGTGTCAGCGATAGGGCAGGGCAACGCGTCCTGGGCTGTCCACTGTGACCTAGCAAACAAGCACAGAAAGTGACCCCCAGTCGAGGGGACATGACCACCCCGGCCGCCCAGGCCTGGTTAGCACAACCCCACAAGTCTCTCCTCCACCCCAAATGGGGGATGCGTGTCCGTGGTGGGAGGGCAAGGCCAGACCCCAGCGAGGGGCAGTGAGCCCGGCACTGCTGTGTCTCAGAGGCCAGGAGGCTGGGAGGCAGGCGGGGAGGGCACAGCTGCCCCGGAGCCTCCTGCGGGACGTCCCTGAGACCCCTGGGGTCCCTCACCCACACGCAGGATGCAGGGGAACCCAGCAGCTGCCACTCCTCCAGCTGCACCTGCCTCAGGTCCTCAGACCGCCACGTGGTGGTCACCGTGCCTGTGGCCCACGGTGAGTGTTGTTCAGAGCTGGCCGAACACGCTTGGGAAGCCCACACCTGCAACACGGCGGGCAACTGGCACACGGGTGCTCTCATGGCTATCGCCCGGGTCCTCGCTCGACACCCACGGGCCAGAACCCACCAGAAGGCCGGGGGTATGCCACGGTGGCCCACTCCCCACTCCTGTGTGTGCCCGCGGGGTCTCAACGTGCTCACCGGGTGCCAGGATGTCCTTGTCTCACCGTGTGCAGCTCTGCCCATGGAGCAGGTGCAGCAGGAGGGAGAAGCACGCCCCCTCCCCAGGGGCTCTGCGGGAATCACACCTAATCAGAAAGGGTCATGCATCAGGCAGCAGGGTTCCGAGGGATTTCGTTCCTGCTTCCGCTCCACTGCGGCACACTGAGCTCGGCACGCCCTCGGGTTCCAGCCCCGAACGTCTGAGATGAGCTCACACTGCGGCCAGGCACTGCGGCACAGCTGGTTAAGTCGCGTCCTGCAGTCCCACAGGGGCACAGGTTCAAGTCCGGCTGCTCCACCTCTGATCCAACTCTCTGCTCATGCACCTGGGAAAGCAGCAGAAGACGGCCCAAGTGCTTGGGCCCCTGCACCCACGTGGGAGACCTGGATGGAGTCCCTGGCTCCTGTGTTCGGCCTGGCTCAGCTCCAGCTCCTACAGCCATTTGGGGAGTCAACCAACAGATGGAAGATCTCCCCCTCCCTCCTTCTCTGTAACTCTGTTAAACAATCAATAAATCAATCTTTAAAAGAAGAGGAGCTCACGCTTGGCCCCGTGTGGCCCTGCAGGCAGTTCTCCTGGGGCCACCTCGGCGGCTCTGGCACACAGGAGCTGAACTCCGTTTGGTGCCATCATCCACCCCAGCAGGTGCGTCTGGAGTCAACGCTCTGTGTGAGCTGAGTCTGGATAAATGCATCCCCCTTCTCTCACCTGCTGGGTTGAGGGTGGCTGGCTCCCACGGGAGGAGCTGCCCGGGGCGAGCCACCCTCAGACCTTAATTCCCCAGCAGCCAAAGCGGCGGTGGTGAGCTACAGCCTTGGCATCCCCACCGCAGCGCCTCCACTGGAGCCACCTCCCCAGGCGATTCACAAGCGCATAGGGGCGGGCATGGTCCTCACACAGGGGCGGGCACGGTTCTCACACAGGGGCGGGCGCGGCTTGTGCACTGCAGTAGATGCGGCTCGTGCACAGGGACAGGTGCGGCTCCCGCACAGGGCTGGGCACAGCTTGCACACAGGGGCAGGTGCGGCTCCCGCACAGGGCTGGGCACAGCTTGCACACAGGGGCAGGTGCGGCTCCCGCACAGGGCTGGGCACAGCTTGCACACAGGGGCAGGTGCGGCTCCCGCACAGGGCTGGGCACAGCTTGCACACAGGGGCAGGTGCGGCTCCCGCACAGGGCTGGGCACAGCTTGCACACAGGGGCAGGTGCGGCTCCCGCACAGGGCTGGGCACAGCTTGCACACAGGGGCAGGTGCGGCTCTCACACAGGGGTGGGCACGGCTTGCCACCTGTCCTCCCTTGGCTGCATCTTTCAGGACTCTGGTTTGAAGCAGGCACTTGCCCCTCTCCTGGCTCCTGTCCCTGCCTGGTCTCTGTCTTCCTGTCTTGGCCCCATGCACTCAAGAATCTTCTCGGGAACCGCGCCCCGAGTTGGACCACGTCTTCCCTCTGTATGCTCAGCCTTGCTGGCAGCCGACGTGGGGGCACGTCGCAGCACTTCAGTGCGCCTGAGCCTCGCTCCTGACCGAGCATGCCACCTGCAAACACCTGCCCACTGCTGACCTCTTGCCGCCCACCCCCTAAGGGGTTAAGGAAGAACATGGCTTGCTCTGTTTGTCAGTGACGTGCAAAACAAAGGACCAAGCGAGGCAAATGACACACGTGTCCTGCAACCAGACTGCCGGGCACCCTCGAAGTCTCCTCAGGGGACAGGTGCCTGGGGAGTCCAACCTGAGCCACCTCACAGCCCCTGTGACCTGGTCTGGTACGTGCACGTCACTTGTGAGGGGTGTGCAACCTAACACTTCGCAGTAGCAGTGAGAGCGTCACACGACTGTAACGTGGGACAAGACCTCTGGAACGACTGCCCGCGGACACTGGACGCTGGCAGCTCAGAAGGACGGAGCGCGCTAAGCACAGGTGGGGGTGGCACCAGCACCTTGCTTGTTGACCGGATTCTCTGTAGTCATCAGGGGCAGGGTGAAGGGAGCCCAACGGAGCAGAGATGAGGACCACAGTTCAGACAGAGCTCCTGGCTCCTGGCCTGGAGTGGCCCAGCACGGGCTGCTGGCAGCACCTGGTGAGTGACCCACTCACTGGACAGTGGGCCCCTCTCTCTCTCTCTCTGCCTTTCAAAGAAAAATTTAAAAATGCAACCAAAATGTGATTTTTTTGAAAGCAATCAACAAAAGCAATACACTTCTAACTATACTATGAAAAAAGAGAAAAAAAATATTAAGGAATGAGAAGAGTGAACACTACCAATCTATCAGACACTTAGAGTATATTACGAGATTATAGAAAAAACATTTTGCTCACAAATCCTACAACACAGATGATAAAGAAGGCATTAAGAAGATTCAAATTCCCAAACTCAACGTAAGAGGACACAGACAATGTGAATTAGCCCTGTACCCTTAGAGAGCTGGAAGTCATCATCCGACACGCTCCTACGGGGAACACTCCAGACGCACGTGGCGTCACTGGTGAATCTGATCAACTACGAACAAGTAGCACCGATCTTATACGAACCCTTGGAGAGAACAGAGGGAGAACTGCTCTCACTGTATGTGGCCAGCACTGTACCAGTTCCAGAATCAGACCAAAAATCTAACGAGAACAGTGAACCAGCATCTTTCACAGACACAGATTCAAAGATCTGTAACGGAATTTTAGCTAAAATTTCAGAAACGTGTAGAGAGGACGATACGTCCTGACCAAGTGGGTCTTATTCTTGGAATGCAAGACGGATTCAACGTGCAAACATCAGCCAACGTAACGGGGGACCGGCATTATGGCGCAGCGGGTTAGGCTGTCACCTGTGACGCTGGCATTCCATCTGAGTACCAGTTCGAGTCCCAGCTGCTCCACTTCAAATCCAGCTCCCTGCTAATGCACCGGAAGACGGTGCTAGTTCATGGGTGCCTGCCACCCACGCGGGAAATCCAGATGAAGTTCCCAGTCCTGGCCGCTGCAGCCATGTGGGGAGTAAACAGTGGACGGAAGAGCTCACTCCCTCCCACCATCCCTAACTGTGCCCTTCAATACATAAGTAAATAAATCTTTAAAAAAAAATCCAGAAGAATCTATAGAAAATCTACTAGAATGGTAATTTATTACTAATGACTATTCACTCTATTAGCAAAATCACAATACAGTTCACACAGAAAAAGAAAGTCTAATATCCCAAAACATAAAATACTGAGACTTAAATATAATGAGACGTGTAAAATGTCTACACTGAAAACAGCAAAACCGCTAAAAAGTTAGAGAAGCCCTATGTCAAACAGAAACATCTTACGTGCCCGGATGGAAGATCTGTTAGTCGTGTTACAATACTGTGACGTCAGGCCCAAGCCGAGCTCCAGGCTCCGCGGACTCCAACAAACCCCGACGAGGTTTCCTGGGAGCGCAGGAGCAGCCTCCTCTCGAGGTTTAGAAGGGAAACCCGGGGACTGGGAAGAGAGCACAGCTCCAGAAAGAGCAGCATGAAACCCAGGAGTCCAGCGCAGGGGTCACCGTGGGAGACGTGCGGGGACAGCCGAGGGCCAGCAGTGAACTGGCGACACAGGGCTGAGCCACTCACTGTCCCATACGAGTCAACACCTGGCGCTGGGGTGGGCGCCCACCACAGGGACAGGGGGCTCAGTGCCCTGCACTGGGAAATATTGTTTTAGACATCTGGTTATTTGGAAGGCAAAGTAACACAGAGAGGTAGAGATGGGGGTGTGTTGTGGGGAGAGAGATAGAGATCAACCTTCTATCTGCTGGTTCACTCCCCGATGGCTCCAACACTCAGGGCTGGGCCAGGCCAACCAGGAGCCTGGAGCTCCATCTGGGTCTCCCACATGGGTGGCAGGGCCCCAAGTCCTTGGGTCATCTTCTGCCGCCCTCCCAGGCATATTAGCAGAAAGCTGGGATGGAAACAGCAGCCGGGACTCAAACTGGGGTTCCGCCAGGGGACGCTGGTGTTGCGGGCAGCCTGCCTGTCTGTGGAAGCCGTCCCTCAGGGTGCAGGGCCAGCCCTGTCTGAGCTCCCCGCAGCTTTGCGCCTCCCAGCCCCGCTTTCAGAACCGCACTGGTCAGGCTGCACGGGGCTCGCTGCCCACATTCTGCCTCTCTTCCCATCGAGAGCTTGGACCTTGCACTGGGCTCTCTAAGTGACCGACCCTCAGAGCCCCGGGCAGGTGTCTGGATGCAGACCCGACACTGCAGCTTCCACTTCCACACCACGCTCCACGGAGGCGCTGGCAGCCGGTGGAGAGAAATGAGGTTCCCGGCCCTCATGCCCAGGGCGCCAGCTCCTTCCCAGCCTTGAGTGCGCCATGTTGACCGTGGGCACCGCGGCCTGCAGGGCAGCTGCGCTGTTGGTGGCACGTGCAGCAGAGGCCTGTCTTCCCTGCCAGGCTGTGCCCACTGCACACATCCAAGAGCTAAGTAACCCGGGGTCCCTGCTGGCTACGGTTTGGTCCGTTGTCCCCTCCACAGCTGGGGCTGGAGTCTAACCCTCACTGTGCCATGCCAAGAGGTGGACACTAAATCCAGCTGCGGGGGCTGGCGGTGGGGTCTCAGAGCGACCAGGACGAAGCCCGGCCATCAGCGTGGAGCCCCATGATGGAACATGGGGGGAACCGGAGGAACAGAGAGCAGAAGACACGCCCTCCACACACGCGCCGCTCTCTGCCACATGGCGCCCTGCACCCCTGGGGCTCTGCCACACAGAGCTCCTTGACCTCAGATTGCCAGAATCCTGAGACAAAAAAGTCCCTTCCTTTTCTGTTTAAATTACTTGGGAGGCAGAGAGACGGGGGGAGGCGGGAGAGAGAGGGAGGGGAGGGGAGGGAAGAGGAGGGGAGGGTGTGAGCCTTTCCATCTGCTGGTTCACTCCCCATGCCTGCCTGCAATGGAGGGGCTGGGTTGACTGAAACCAGGAGCCACAAACTCCACCCAGGTCTCCCCCGCGCGTGGCAGGGACCCAGGCACTTGCTCCACCACGGCTGCCTCCCAGGGTCTGCATCAGGAGGAGGCTGGGATCAGCAGCCAGAGCCAGACTCCATCCCAAGTTCTGAGACGTGAAAGGCAGGTACCTTAACCAGTGTCCTAACTGCTGGGCCAAACACCTGGCCCTCTTCCCGGCAGCTCACGCAGGCGGAGGTACTGCGCGTCAGCAACAGAAAACGTCCCAGTGCAGTGAACTCGGCCACCAGGCCGGGAGAGGTTCCTAGGCGGCCCACGGCACGCACTTGCTCTGGGAAGAGAGGGCGCCCAGCACACCCTCTCAGTAGGAAGGAAGCTGTATCCTAACACACTAACATCTTCCTTCAATGCACAGGAACACGCTACGTCACCACTTTTTTTTTCTCTTTTTATTTGAGAGCAAGAGAGAAAGGGAAGGAGGGAAGGAGGGAGGGATCGTTCACTCACTGGTTCACTTCCCACATGCCTACAACATCCAGGGTGGGGCCAGGCCCACGTCCGGAGCTCAGGGGCCAATCCCTGTCTCCCACACGATGGCAGGGCCCCATCGAGCCATCCCCTGCTGCCTCCCAGGGTGCGCACCAGCGGGATGTGGGAGCAGAAGTGGAGGAGTCGGGACTTGAATCAGGCACTCTGATATGGGATGCGGGAGCCCCAGGCAGTGTGTGAACATGGAAGCCCTGAGAAGTCCGACACGGGGCAGGGGTGAGGGTGGGGTCAGAGAGGGGCCTGGGCATCGGCGTTGTCCCTGACAGACTATGAGTAGCAAGGCCCCCAGGTCTGTCCCCAGCAGCTGCCACGACCTGTGGGGTCAGCCACAGGAACTTACAGCTCCATGAGGAAGGTTCTAGAACCTTTGTCCTTTACAGACTGGAGACCTAACATCCAGAGAGGTCAGGTGGCTGTCCGTGTTCACAGAGAGTGGGCAGTGTGGCCAGAGCTTGGCCAACTTGGTCAAAACCCGTTCCTAGAAGCTCCTTCCCCCGTGGGCCTCCCCGGAGCCCCAGGTGACTTGTGATGAACCACTTGCTTCTTATTCTTCCCCTTGTGTTGGCAACCGGGAACCGGGCAGCTGGGGATGCCCATCCATCACGGAGGACGTGGTGGGGACCGGGCACACAGCGGGAATAACAAAACGGCGCTCACAGACAGAGGTGACTTTTCCAGGCTTCCTCTCTCCAGCCGTGATTAATCTACAGCCTTTCCCATGCTAATGTTGTCCTGCCTTGTGCCAGTAATAAATAACCAATAAGCCCTAATACCTAGTTATTATTCATCCCTCTCAAACACTCGGATCCTGACTCTTCCCTGCAGTTCAATCACATTGAATTTCTTTAATCAGGACAGCTCCATTACGAGCGCCCGACAAGGACGCCCTGGCAGGGCGCGGACAGTCATGGATAGTGGGTGACACGAGAGA
This sequence comes from Lepus europaeus, assembly GCF_033115175.1. Taxonomy (NCBI): domain Eukaryota; kingdom Metazoa; phylum Chordata; class Mammalia; order Lagomorpha; family Leporidae; genus Lepus; species Lepus europaeus. Next base: position 58,536,003 of record NC_084847.1, on the reverse strand, counting down.
TGGGAGAGCCGCAGTGGGAAATATTGGCAGACACAGGGAAAAGAGGAGGAAACCAATAGAGATCACCCCCAGGCTCAGAGAAGTGACCTCGGGGTCATGGCGCAGACCAGCAAACCCGGACACTGGCCCTCTGTGGCTAGAATGGGGCTTCCTTCATCCCCTCCGTGCCACCCAGAGCCCTCTGGCACCACCCCAACAGTGCACACAGGAAGTCAGCAGGAATGGCTCCGTTGAAGAGCGGCTAAGTATTTTTCAAGTCAAGGCCAAGCCCATAGAGAAGCTGCTCACGGAACTATTTCCTTCTAGAAAAGTCTGTTCCTTCTCCCACAGTCTGCCACTTCCAGCCATCCTGCCCTCCCCCCAACACGCCCGCCTGGCCCCATCCTTCCCTGCGGCTGCCGTCCTGACGTGTGCGTCAGTGCCCGGTGTGCCAGTCACAGGCCGGCTCCTCCCTCCACCACCACCTCTGGACTTCTTTGAAACCACCTGCTCTCCGGGAGCACTTCCAGAACCCAGCTCCAGGAGCAGAAACGGCAGACGCAGGGCCGCAGAGGGAAGCAGTCCCACGGAAACGCGGCCTCCCTGGCACACCTGCCTCACCACCAAACACGCACCTGTGACCGGTGCTTCTGAGACAGCTCTCAAAGTGGACGCGAGACGAAAATAACCCCTTTGCATTCTGTCGGTGACAAAGCCACAAGCACTACTGACACCGCTGGGCTTGTATGTCACATGCAGCGAGTGTGCATGAAGATCAACACGTGCCCTCCTCGTCCACGTCCACAGGCCTCCTGGCGGCCTGGGCTCCAGGCTGAGGTCCCTGCCCAGGGCTGCACTTCCCTGCAGGTACCTACAGAACTGCCCGTGCTCCCTGTGGCCCTCAGAGGACAGGAACCCCAAGCGCCTTATTCATGGCAACCACACAGCGCCTGGCCAAGCGTGCAGCACCTCTGCAGGTGTGTGACCGACAGCTGGCGGCTGCATGACGTGGCTCAGCCTCGCATCTGTGCACAGTGCTGCTGGCGGCTCCTGGAGCAGGCTGCCTCTGGTTGTCTCACCAATCAACATAGTATCTTTTATTTCTATTCAAGGTTTATGTATTTACTTCAGAGGCAGAGTTAGAGAGAGGGGGACAGAGAGAGAGAGGTCTTCCATCACTGGTTCACTCCCCAAATGGTCGACCCAAAGCCAGAAGCCAGGAGCCAAGAGCGTCTTCCAGGTCTCCCACGCGGGTGCTGGGGCCCAAGCACTTGGGCCATCTTTTGCTGGTCTCCCAGGCCATCAGCAGGGAGCTGGATTAGAAGTGGAGCAGCAGGGACTGACCCAGCGCCCACACGGGATGGCAGTGCTGCAAGCAGATCCTAAGCTTCTACGCCACAGTGCTGGTCCCTCAGAACAGTCTTCACACTGAGGGTCTCTGGACTGCAACGCACATGCTATGGAGTTCGCCACGTAAGAGGGAGCGCTTCCACGCACAATGACCATCTTCACACGGTCACATGATCAATCCACCACGCAGCGGGTTTCCATCCCTCCAGGAGATGCTCTGCCTACCAGTTCCCCACGCCCCTGCTGCCCCAGCCCCCACTACCAACCTCCGGTCTCCACGGGGTCCCTCCCTGGACCATTCACAGAGGACGGCGTGCCACCTGCGTCCTTTTGGGTCTTGCTTCTTACCGAACAAGATGCTCACAAGGCTCACCCACGTGGTGGTATGCGCCAGTGCCTCACTCCTTTTTTATGGCCAAATAGTATTTCACGTAGACACAACGCATTGTATTTATCTGTCGATAGTTATTTTAATTTATTTGAGAGACAGAGACAAAGAGCTCCCATCCACTGCCTTACTCCCCAGACGCCCATGGCAGCTGGGGCCAGAGCCAGGAACACAGCCCAGGCTGGCCGAGTGGGTGCTCCCAGGGTCAGCCTTAGCAGGGAGCTGGGGTCAGGAGCACGAGTGGGGAACGAACCCAGGTACTTGGATATCACTGCAGGGGTTCTAACGGCTAGGCTGAGCACCCACCCCTAAGCCTCTCTTACTTCCACCTTTATGAACTTTTATGAACTTTTTTTTTTTTTAAATTTTTGACAGGCAGAGTGGACAGTGAGAGAGAGACAGAGAGAAAGGTCCTCCTTTGCCGTTGGTTCACCCTCCAATGGCCACCGCGGTAGGCGTGCTGCGGCCAGCGCACCGCGCTGATCCGATGGCAGGAGCCAGGTGCCTCTCCTGGTCTCCCCTGGGGTGCAGGGCCCAAGCACCTGGGCCATCCCCCACTGCACTCCCTGGCCACAGCAGAGAGCTGGCCTGGAAGAGGGGCAACCAGGACAGGATCGGTGCCCCGACCGGGACTAGAACCCGGTGTGCCGGCGCCGCAAGGTGGAGGATTAGCCTAGTGAGCCATGGCGCCAGCCTATGAACTTTCTTAAGTACCCTTGTATGTGGTGTTTCACCTAACAGATCCAGGAGATGACATTTTAACACGTGGTCAATATGACAGTCGTCAGAGACATTCCGAGTCCCCTTGTCTCATCCTGTCCTGGAAACCCGCCGTCTGTTTTACAACAGCATCCTGACTTCGGCTTCCCCGACAACCTGAGAAAGGACTCTGGGCGCGGGCCTGGCCGGTCTCCCTGCCGGGCGGCGAGCAGCACTGCCTAAGGAGGACCGGCCACGCTGCGTTCCTCGCGCGGGCTGAATACATCAGGACCGCCCTGGAGAGGGCCTCAGGGGGAGAGGGCCAGGAGCCCACGCCGGGGCCCCACTCTGCTCAGCACTGTTTGCAGCGACGAGAGCGACGACGCAGCGGGACTCATCAGCCCCACAGGTCACACAGAGCTGGGCAAGACGGTTACAGGACAGGTGCGCTCATCAACAGCCGACCAGACTCGACAGGCGGGAACACGGCCCACAGCACAGGACACCGTCAGTGGGAACACATGGAAGGGGCTGATGTCTGCCGTGAAAGCCGGCATGAGCACAGGATGGCGGAGAACTGGTGTGGCAGAGGCCTGTGCAAAGCAAAGCTGAAAGGGAAAGGAAGAGGGTGTGTGTTGTGGCACAGCGGGTTAAGCCAACACTTACGACACCTGCATCCCATATCCGAGTTCCAGTTTGAGCCTGGCTACGTGGCTTCTGCTCCAGCTCCCTGCTAATGCACCTAGGAAAGCAACAGAAGATGGCCCAAGTGCTTGAGCCCCTGCCATCCCTGTGGGAGAGCCAGATGGAGCTCCTGCCTCCTGGCTTCGGCCTGGCCCAGCCCTGGCGATTGCAGACACCTGGGAAGTGAGCCAGAGGACAGAAAATGCCCCCCCACCCCCACCTCATGCTGCCATGCTCCTGCTGTCTCTCACTCTGCTTACAAATAAATAAATCTTTGAAAAAAAATAAAGGGAGAGAAAGAAAAAAATGGAGAGAAAAAGAAACGCCATGGACTTTTCATAAATTAATGTTCGGTGTGACCCAACCACGTGACAATGAGTTGGTTTTTTAAAAAAAAAAAAATGTATTTATTTGAAAGACAGAGTTACAGAGAGAGGTCGAGACAGAGATCTTCCATCTGCTGGCTCACTCCCCAGATGGCCACAACAGCCAGGGCTGGGCCAGGCAGGAGCCAGGAGCTTCCTCCAGGTCTCCCGTGCAGGTGCAGGGGCCCAAGCACTTGGGCCATCTTCTACTGCTTTCCCAGGCCATGAGCCATCAGAGGTGGAGCAGCTGGGACACAAGCCAGCACCCATATGGGAAGCCGGGGTTGCAGGTGGCAGCTCTACCAGCGACGTCCCAATGCTGGACCCACAAGCTGAGTTACATGAAGACAACAAACTCTTTAAGTGCTGTAGTTTCTGCCCCTACTCCCAACCCAGTGGAAAAGAAATGATGCAAATTCATCCGGGATCCGGCAGAGGGAGCAGCCCAAGAGCAAACGGAGGCCCCACAGGACTGTGGGAAAGGGCCGCAGGGAGGGAGGGGTCAGCTGAGGAGCCACACCTGCCTGAGCAGCAGCGCACGGGGCACCCCCAGGGTCATCCCCAGGGTCTGCCCTGGGGGCTCAGGGCAGCCAGGCAGCCAGCGCTTGGGGAGGGAGGAGGTGCAGGCCTTGCAGGCTGGAAGCAGCACCTTCTCTGTAGCCCAGGGGCGCTCGTCTGGGCTCACAAGGAAGCTGCTGGGGACAGGGGCCATCGGTGATCTGGCCTAGGTATTTCAACATTTCCCAAGTGAGAACAGGACTTAGTTAGCAGGGTGGCCACTGTGGGCCACCCCACACAGAGACACCCATCGCGAGGGCCAGGAAGCTGCATGTGGGAGCAGAGAGAGAGAGAGCTGTCTCCCGTGGGTGGGAGCAGAGAGAGCTGTCCCCCTTGGCGTGCCCCACAGGACAGAGCCCACTCCCTGCTCCCAGCCTCTCCATGAGGTGGGGGCGGTGCCTCAGAGAACAACTGTGGGGGAGGGGCTCAGTATGCATCCTGGTTCCAGAAGACACACAAGTGCATCCTGGGAAGGCGGGCATGTCAAGCTCAGTGAACTGACCTGACTGCCCAGGCAGACCACACCAAGGGCAGAGAGGCGGCAGACCGTCCCGTGCGAATACAGGCAATACCGTGAAGGAGGCAGGGCCAGGTACACAGAGGGACCCTCACGGAGGAGGGCGCTCCCCGCCCCCAGAGCAGGCCTGGCATCTGCAGGAGCCTGGTGACCCAGTCACTGGGCTGCAGGTTGAACCGGGGAGTTCTCCAGGGACCCGGAACCACCATCGTTGTCCTCACAGGAGGGGGACAGAGCAGAGGTCAGTCACCAGGATGAGGAGGTCTGGAAGTCCCGGCATCTATCTTAGAGGTGACCCCACAGGAGAAAACTCCCAGAGTGGAGGGAAGCAGGGAGGCGGCTCCAAGGGCGCACAGTGGCGCAGCCCCTCCCTGCGGCCCCGTGGCAGGTCTACTGCCACAAACCACACAGCCAGACCCCGCGTGGCTGCCAGCTGCACCCCGTCATGACCTGCACTCACTATCAGGTCAGTGTAGTAAAACTCACAGCCGACACTCCACACCCATCGACACTCCACACCCATCGTGCACCTGACACCATGACACCTGCAAGACTGCCAGAGAGACCAAGGAAATGGGCGGGACTCAAGCCCTGCCCTAAGCCCCGCCCCTTATAAATATTCAACGAAACTCTGCCCAGACACCACCCTGTGCCTGTCCAGGGTCTTATGCACGGGGAGCCCGGCTCTCTCCTCGGTCTGTCCACATGCCTTCCTGGACGCCTGCGTTCATTCTGCAGGCGGATGAGCCTTCCTCTCGGCTGGCCTTCACCTAGGACTTGTCCTCCAGGTCTTTCCTGCATCGAGACAAGGACCGGGACCTGGCCACCCAGGACAGCATGGAGAGGAGGGAGTGCCCGCAACACCGGCACAACAGTGAGCACACGGCCTTGGGTTGCTCTGTCCCACACCGACGTGCCTGGGTTCCAGTCCCAGCTCTGCCTCCGGTCCAGCTTGCTGTGAACGTGCCCCCCGCGAGGCAGCTGGCGATGGCTCACGTACTGGGGCCCCGGACGGCGTTCCGAGCGCCTGGCTCCAGCCTGGCCCAGCTCCAGCTGTTGCAGGCCTTTGAAGAGCGAAAAGCAGGAGGAGGATTCTGCTTCTCTCTGCCTTTCCAATGAAATAAATAAAATTTTAAAAAATGAGAGGAATGTAAACTCAAATAAATTCTAGGGCAAAAAAATGCCTAGAGGTGAACAAGGATGTAACTCCTGAACCTGAGAGCCCGTGGAGGACCAGCACAACACAGGAGGAAAGATGGGGCCAGGACTGTGGCAGAGAGGACTAAGCGGCCGCCTGCAAAGCAGGCATCTCGCGGGCACCGGGTCAGGTACCCTGGCAGCTCCACTTCCCATCCGGCTCCCTGCTGATGGCCTGGGAAGGCAGTGGAGGATGGCCCAAGCGGCCAGGTGGGAGACCCGGATGGAGCTCTGGGCTCCTGGCTTCGGCCTGTCCATTGTGGCCATTTGGGGAGTGAACCAACAGATGGAAGATCTTTCTTTCTCTTTATCTCTCTCTCTCCCCCTTTTCTCTGTAAATCTGCCTTTCAAATACATAAAACAATTAGATTAAGACTGGGACACAGGCCAGTGCTGTGGTATAGTGGGTAAAGCCACCGCCTGCAGTGCTGGCATCCCATATGGGCGCTGGTTCTAGTCCCGGCTACTCCACGTCCTATCCAGCTCTCTGCTGTGGCCTAGGAAAGCAGTGGAAGACGGCTCAAGTGCTTGACCCCTGCACCCACACGGCAGACCCGGAGGAAGCTCCTGGTACCTGGCTTTGGATGAGCGCAGCTCCGGCCGATGCAGCCAACTGGGGAATCAACCAGCGGTAGAAGATCTCTCTCTCTCTCTCTCTCTCTCTCTCTCTCTCCCCTTTTCCTCTCTCTGTGTAACACAGACTTTCAAATAAATAAATAAATCTTTAAAAAAAAAAAGACTGGGACACGGGGTTCTCAGGGAAAGCTGAAAGCCAGCAGACTTGTCCACTTGTCCCCTACAAACATAAAGAGCCGGACAGACCCAAGGGTGACCCCAGACGCACACAGACCAAAGGGCAGCAGGAGAAATCACTTAAAAACTAGACTACTTTGTTCCGCTAGACAATGACTCAGTGTAAAAAAGGAACAAACACACTTGTCACACAAGTAAGGGCTCACAGGTCTATGGCCCCGGGGCTCCAAGAAACCATCACCAAAGCCACGCGCCCGTGAGGAGCCCAGGGGACCGTGGGGAGGGAAGGGCGGGGACGGCTGTGAGGACGGCGGACGGAGGGTTCCACCACGCGGCTGCCCAGCCCCCCCCCGCCCCCCGTCCAAGTCTGGCCCCAGGAGCCCGGGGTCTGGGGACGCCCTGATCTGACAGCACTGCCGTCCTTGGACAAGAGAACAGAACACAAAGGAAGAACGCGCAGAGGGACCACGAAGAGTTTATTCTGTGAAGAGGGACTCTGCCTGCCACGACCGGTGCTGAGCAACCCTGGTCCCTGTAGGAGCAGGGACCGGGAAGACCCGTCCCAGAGAGCCCCTCCCTAGAGGGGCAAGCAAGCCCCGACACACCATCAACCGTAACCGTGCGGGCTGGAGCGGGTGGAGCGGGGTGCAGGAGCTAAGTGAGGCTGGAGACTCCCACATCCCACAGGAGCACCACTTCGAGCTCAGCTGCTCTGTGCCTCCAAACCAGCTTCCTGTTCGTATGCCTGGGAGCCAGCAGACAGTGACCCAAGTCCTTGGGCCCCTGTACCCACATGGGAGACCCAGACGCAGCTCCCGGCCATGGCCTGGCCCAGTTCTGGCTGTCACAGCCATTTGGGGAGTGACCAGTAGATGGAAGATTCCCTCTCCATCACTCTTTCAAATAAATATATCTTTTTAAAAAATTGTTTGCTCTAAGAGATCCACAGAACTCTACTCAAAGACAGAATTCAAATTCTCTTCAAACACACGTGGAAATTTTACAAAAATTCTCCATGTATTAGCCACAAAGGAAATTTCAAGCTGTAATGAAAAGTGCAATTAGCATATGGAATATTTGCTGGCAAAAACTTAATACAGCTTTAAAAAACACTGCCAAAGACATCCCCAGCCGATCTACTCACCGGAAAATTAAAAGACAAATTAAAAATTATTTTAAAACAAACAATAATGAAGGCATAAACTGCTGGAACTAGCAGCCGAGTTCAGCAAAGTAGCTCAGCACAAGGTCAACTTCTCCCTCCAGATAGGAAACCAGATTCAAAATGACAACAGGCCACAGCCACACACAAACAGCTAATGAGCTCACCGTACAAACGCCTAACAAACAACCCGCATTCGTGTACAGGCGCAGGGTAGGATCAGGGCGAAATTTCAAAGCCATGTGGGGCATACAAGGAGTATTCAAGAACTATTGGTTAATTTGGGAAAACCCATACTCCCACCTGCCCCTTGGTAAACATAACTAGCAAAGCGATGAATGATTTAAAACTTAAAGAACACACTCTCAAAGTATTAGAAGAAAACCATTTTAAATGCACTTACAACCGTGGGATGGTAAGGTCGTGTTCATGAGGCCTAGTGTGCTGATGTCGGGGAGCGGGTGACTGGCAGGTGCGCAGGTGAGGCCCTCCTGTGTGGGACTCTGACATGGGCAAGGCCGCACAGCAGTCAAAACACAAGTCCCAGTGCACGGAGACACCTGCTGTGCACGTGCTGACCAGCGACAAGCAAGAGACCAGGAACGTGGCAGAGCGGCCAAGAGGGAAGAGGCTCTGTCTCCAGGACCGACAGACAGGGACGGATAGTGAGGCTGAGACCCCGGGCACGGTGGGCACACAGCGAGAGCCCCTCTGCACCCCAGGCTCCCTGCCGTGGAGTGGGGACGATCGGGGTTGCTGCGGAGTCAGTGAACATAAGGAAAGCTCTTGGACCAGTTCCCAAACAGGATCACAGCCGACAGGCACCAGCGGCTGTCGCCGTGGTCACCAGTGTGGTGCAGTGGCTGAGCGCTCAAAAGGACCCGGCTGGGTCGTGTTCAAGGGCATTTACGCCAAGTTCATACGGAAGAGAATTAAAAGGTTTGTTTCAGCGCAGAGAGAATACGGAGCTTCTGCGTAGGAGGGGTCTTCCCAAAGTTCATAAAGAATGTGTACCACAAGGACACTGAGCATGGATTGGTCCGGCGAGGTCCATGAACCCACACGGTCACAGCCCCTACCCCGGTGCCACAGACTTGGGGCTCCCATCCTCCCAAACTCATGCTGAACTCCCACTGCCAGGGCAATCGTGGTTGGAGGTGAGGCGGGGTCCGGCAGCGCCCTCTCGAGGGGGATCAGTGTGCTCACGACAGAGGCCCCAGAGGCCACTGGCTGCGGCTAAGCAGCCCACACCACGGGCCAGCCTGGCCGGCGCCTCCATTTGAACCGAGGAAGAAACGCTGTTCCTTCTACGTCACCACTGATAGCAGAAGGAAGGGACCGAGACGCCAGGCTGCCCCACCCCGGCCCCTGACCATGGGGATACTCGCCCCTCTGCACCAGGAGGCTGGGCCACACCAAGGCACCCAGAGAGACCCACAAAGTCACAACTGGGCTTTCGTACCGCGGGACCTTTGCACGACGAGGGTCAGAAAGTCCTAGGCAAAGGTCTATCGGCAGGAACCACCCATGGGGTTCAAACTTTCTGAACCAAAGTAAATTTACCAACAGGGAGAGAAAGAGGGAGACAGGCAGCAAGTTCTCCTCTGCTGGTTCGGTCCCCCATGGCCCTCGGGGCCGGGAGTCAGGAACACGATGCAAGCCTCGGACGCGGGCTGCGGAAACCCGGCTCACCAGCCATCACCACCGCCTCCCGGGAAGCTGGAACCGAGAGCTGCGGTGAGGCGGCACACTCGGGCACTGCTGTTTGACTTCATCTGAGAGGTAGAATGGGCGGGGGAGGAGGGAGACAGACAGAGCAACCTGTCATCTGCTGGCTCATTCTCCAGGAGCCCCAGTAGCTGAGGCTGGGCCCGCAGAAAGCAGGGAGCCTGAACCTGAGTCCAGGTCTCCCACACGGGCGGCGGGGACCCCAGTCCCTGGGCCGTCACCTGCTGCCTCCCAGGATATGCCCGGCACCCACGCTGCACCTGTGAGGAGACCTGAGGATCTGTTCACATCACTCCAAACGTGCGAAAGAATGTTCTCACGGACGATGTTTACAAAGAAAACCAACAAAATAGAACACAGATTCCAAACCAGAGCTGTCCTGGGCTATTTCATAGGGCTGGCAAGGCGGGGCCCACGCCACAGCAAGTTGTGTCCACGCCGTATAGCGCGTGCTAAGTGGCCCACTCGCAGTGGCAGTGGGACAGCCACAGTCTGCCGATGACCCTGTGGTAAGCACTGCCGCCCCTCACCCTCACCAGCTCCCCGGACTGACTCAAACGGACCACTCCCACCTTCCATAAATGCCTAACCTCGCCGTATTTCACAGCCACCTCACCCAGCAGGGACGGGATCTGTTTACTTGTGACCATAAAACACTTATGAAATAAACCACAGAAGACAGATAAATCCTGACCAGGCTGATATACAGACTCAACTCCGTCACAGTAACAGTGACAGCAGGAGTGTCTCACACTGTCACGCAAAGGTACAAGATCAAGCAGAGTCGAAGCACATTTTAAAAGTTGACTTAAGGGGCCGGCGTTGTGGCGTAGCAGGTAGAGCCGCCGCCTGCAGTGCCGGTATCCCATATGGGCGCCGGTTCGTGTCCCAGCTATTCTGTTTATAATCCAGCTCTCTGCTGTGGCCTGGGAAAGCAGCAGCAGATGGCCCAAGTCCTTGGGCTCCTGCACCCGTGTGGGAGACCTGGAAGAAGCTCCTGGCTCCTGGCTTTGGATCAGCACAGCTCTGGCCGTTGTGGCCAACTGGGGAGTGAACCAGCAGATGGAAGACATCACCCCCACCCCGCTTTTGTTTCTATGTAATTCTGCCTTTCAAATAAGTAAATAATAAAATCTTAAAAAAAAAAAAAAGTTAGCACCAAGGAAGCCAACAACCCAGTCTGAGAGTGGACTAGCGACATGGACGGACACTTAACAGAAAAGGATCTGTGTGTGCTAAACCAGCGAGCAAAAAGGCACTGGGCTTCATCAGACTTGAGGGAAAGGCCAATACATCCAGGACGAGGGAGCACCACGGGGCTACACCGTGTTCAAAACGAGAGGGCCCGGCGAGACGGGCAGCAGGCTCGCATGTGCTGCCATGGAGACATGGCTGAACACCTGCACACGGAATGAAGCAATCCCACTGCACGGAACTCCCGTCCACGCGTGTCTGCAACCGTGCCGTCGTCCCACACTCGAAGCTCCCCTGATGTCCACCAAGCAGTGAAGAGCCAGGCACGGTGCACGTGCCCCGCGAAACCCCGCTCAGCGACCCACAGGGGACAGGCTCACAGGCGGACGCGGGTCCAGAGGCTGCACCGGAACACGGGGCCAGAACACGGCAGAGGTACCGAGGAGTGGCTCCAGGCAGAGTGGTGAACCTTGCTTCTGCCGAGGGCCATCTGCTATCTACAACACCATCCGTGGGCCACACGAAACATCAACTTAAAAATCAGCCCACACGGATTACTGAATTTTGAGCCCCGCCTGTGGCTGCCTCATTGGGATGAGACCCAGTGCCTCCCAGGCCCACACGGGACCAGACCCAGCGCCTGCCAGGCCCACACGGGACCAGACCCAGCGCCTCCCAGCCCCACACGGGACCAGACCCCGCGCCTCCCAGGCCCACACGGGACCAGACCCAGTGCCTGCCAGGCCCACACGGGACCAGACCCAGCGCCTGCCAGGCCCACACGGGACCAGACCCCGTGCCTCCCAGGCCCACACGGGACCAGACCCAGCGCCTCCCAGGCCCACACGGGACCAGGCCCAGAACCAGGCCCACACGGGACCAGACCCAGCGCCTCCCAGGCCCACACGGGACCAGACCCAGCGCCTCCCAGGCCCACACGGGACCAGACCCAGTGCCTGCCAGGCCCACATGGGACCAGACCCCACGCCTCCCAGGCCCACACGGGACCAGACCCAGCGCCTGCCAGGCCCACACGGGACCAGACCCAGCGCCTCCCAGGCCCACACGGGACCAGACCCAGCACCTGCCAGGCCCACACGGGACCAGACCCAGCACCTGCCAGGCCCACACGGGACCAGACCCCGTGCCTCCCAGGCCCACACGGGACCAGACCCAGCGCCTGCCAGGCCCACACGGGACCAGACCCCGCGCCTGCCAGGTGTGGGGAAATTAGTTACATGATGGTGCCCAAAGGAAGTAAGGTGGGCGGAATCCAAAGTTGTTTACCACTAAAACTGATTGGCTGTGCAACATCAGGGGAGGTAACAAAACTAGTAACAAGTGTATAGACATAGGGCTAGTCCTATAGAAATCCCCCCGTAAAATGACCGTTTAGGTGATTGGTTGGTCCTTAGCCCTGCCCCAATGACTCTGCAGTTTTGTGCTATAAAAGGTTCTGTTTCGCACGAAGTAAACGAGTCCTTGCTAGACTTGGCTCCCCGCTGCGTCTGATTGTCTCCGGGATCGGGAGGCTGGGGAACGGGCGAGCGGCGCACTCACCTTTCCTCGGACCCAGTCCATCCTTGCACGGGTGGACTAAGACCCAGCACCAGGCCCACACGGGACCAGAACCAGCGCCTCCCAGGCCCACACGGGACCAGACCCCGTGCCTGCCAGGCCCACACGGGACCAGACCCAGTGCCTGCCAGGCCCACACGGGACCAGACCCAGCGCCTGCCAGGCCCACACGGGACCAGACCCAGCGCCTCCCAGGCCCACACGGGACCAGACCCAGCGCCTCCCAGGCCCACACGGGACCAGACCCAGTGCCTCCCAGGCCCACACGGGACCAGACCCAGCGCCTCCCAGGCCCACACGGGACCAGACCCAGCGCCCGCCAGGTCCACACGGGACCAGACCCAGTGCCTCCCAGGCCCACACGGGACCAGACCCAGCATCTCCCAGGCCTCCCCTGGCCCACGGCCACACACTCCCCCAGCCCTGCGTAGGGAGTTCAGGGACAGGGAGCTGTTCTGCACTGGGACTGGGGCGCTGGGGCGGCGGTTATGTGACTCTAGGCACGTGTGTGTCAAGGTTCCCAAATCTGCAGCCAGGGGAGTCCTTTTCCTGAACGTGAATTAAAGCACAGAGTGTCCTGCTTTGGACAGTAAATTCTGTGGTCGTCTTCATACCCAGGGAGAAGGCGGTTAATAGGAAAATCCAAACAAGGCCAGTGGAGGGGCCCCAGATCGTAAATACCAATCCTCAGTAACCTTGGCCGACAGCGGCACCAAACAGCCCACACTCAGCATCCTACGGCAAACGCAGGCCAGCATCACCCGCGCTTAGTGGCTAAGTGAGAAATGGCCCCGCGGGTGAAGCCAGTGTGCCATCACCTCCATCGGTTCCCAACACGTAGTCATCAACCCCAAAAGAGAGCTCATCCCCTTTCTGCAGGCCCGCCCCCCGCCCCCTGCCCCCCGGCACCCACCGGTCTGCTTCCTGTCCTGTGGATTTGCTCAGCCTGGACGCTGGCGTCACCATGTTGGCCAGGTCCCCCGTGCGAGTCAGTGGCAGCCCACCGCGTGGGTCTGCCAGGCTGTTTCTTGGCTCGTCCTTGGCAGTGGATGTGTGGTGCCTCCCCCTGGGGTCGCTGTGAGGAGGGAGGGGCGGCCTCACGGGTCACTCCTCCTGGCGTTGCCCGGCCGCGGCACCGTTTCACATTCCCACCGTGGCTTCTCTTTTAACCACGAAGCACAATGAGAAGCTGGAGAGGGGAGGCAGTGGTGCCCAAGGAAGCGGCCAGAAAAGGCTTCCTGGGGCTTGAGGACAGCGCAGGAGGGAGGCTGGCGGGGGAGGGAGAGTGGCAGGAGCAGGGAGCAGCCGGCACTGAGTCCTGGGGATCCTGACTGGGGGCGGGCAGTCCTCTCGCCGAGGGTGACCCCAGGCACTGGCCCCTGGCCTCCAGGCGGGTGATGGGAAGCCTGCTCGAAGAGGCGGAGCGGCTGGTAATGAGGCCACTGGCCGCCCTGACCCTCAAGTGCAGAGGCAGGGCACGGGAGCTGTCATCCGCCAGCTTCCAACTGTCATAAAAGAGATGGGCCAAGTGGGGCAGCGAGCAAACCAGATTTAACATGCAACTGAGCCAGGGAAGCAGCGGCTCCACTCCTCTCTGACTTTAAAATGAACTCCCAGAAGTCCCAGGGCAGCTTGGACAGAGCCAATTTAAAAAAAAAAAAAAAATGAACTCAGCACCGTGCCCACGGCAGGGCTCAGGAACAGCGGGGGTGACAGTGAGGCCGGGCAGGGCGGGCGGCGACGGCAAACCCTGCAGGGCTGTCCCGGCCCCCCAGGGGCTGAGCGTGTGCTGGGAGAAGCCTGCCGACCGGAGGCCCGCAGCAGCAGCTGGTGTCCTGGAGCCTCTCTGTGTCCTCACCTCCCCCCACCTTTATTTATTTGAAAGGCAGGACTACAGAGAGGGAGAGACAGAGAGAGGTCTTCCATCCGCTGGTTCACTCCCCGGATGGCTGCAACGGCCGGAGCTGGGCCGATCCAAAGCCAGGAGCCAGGAGCTTCCTCCAGGTCTCCCAGGCAGGCACAGGGACCAGGGCACTTGGGCCATCTTCCACTGCCTTCCAGGATGGGAAGTGGAGCAGCCGGGCCAGGACTCGGCCCCCACGTGTGACGCCGGCGCTGCTCACCGACCCCCCCTTCTCATCAGGACACAGACTGGGTTAGGGGCCATCCTGGTGCCTCATTTTCACCTTGAGTCCCTCACTCCTATTTGCAAACAGGCAGGGTCCCAGTATTCGAAGTCAGGTCCTCCACAGTTCAGCGCCACAAAGCCCGGCGGGGACTCTGGCCCTGGAACAGCCCCTGGGCCGGGCCCCTGCGTCCCCAGTGGTGTCAGGGACATGACCAGTCCAAACGGCAGCCTTCCACAGGTGCCCACCTCAGGCTGCCCCTGGCCACCCGGGGCAGCCTTCCCCCGGGGGCCCCCACCTGTCACTCATCATCCGTGCCAAGCCCAGCGCCAGCCTGGTGATCAGCCTGGGAGTCGCAAGGACAGACGGCAGCCAGCGATGGCCCTGCCATCCCTCTGCCCGGGGTGTGACGGACCCAACAGGGCACAGCCGCGCGCAGACCCGAGCCCTGCAGGGCCCGGAGGGAGGGCGGCGGCACCGCGGGACCCTCACCCTGATTCTCGCACGTCAGTGCCCGGATGGGCCACACTCCCGCGCAGGGCCTGAGCTGACCCCAGGCCGGGGCCGGACCAGCCCGGGCGGGACCCCGTGGTCCGCTGAGGGACCCGCACAGGCCTGGCCGCGGGCAACGCGGAGCCCTGGCAGGCCCGGAAACTTCTAGAAGCCCTCGGCTTACCGGGAGCGTCGTGGGACACACAAGGACCGCAGCGACGAGATTCCGGGACTCTGACCAGAACCCCGAGTACCTAATCCATCCGCCCCGGCGAGGGCTGCGAGCGACTCTGGAATGTTCTCCCAGATGCATGCTGGGAATGGCCTCAGCGCGCGCATGCGCGGTTCTGCGCTGGCCTTGCGTCTCCTAGCAACGCGTCAGCCGCGCTGCTGTCAAGACCACCCTCGGTCCCGGCTCAGACACTGGTGGGCGGCCCGTGTGGAGATGCGTGGGGGCAGGACCCGCCAGGGAGCCAGGGGAACAGCCAGCTCTGGGGAGCTGGGGCCCGAGAGCGGGCGCCGCGGGACGGCCGGAGGGGCCGGGGCCAGAGGGGACTGGGGCCGGAGCCGGAGGGGTCGGAGGGGACTGGGGTCGGGGACGGAGAGGACTGGGGCCGGGGACGGAGGGGCCGGAGGGGCCGGAGGGGACTGGGGCCGGGGCCGGAGGGGACACTGGGGCCGGGGACAGAGGGGACAGAGGGGGACTGGGGTCAGCTGCGAGGGGCACATGCAGGCCGCACGGGGAAGAGGAGGGAGACTGGGGACGGCCCCGCCTTTGTGCGGCGCAGAAACCGACCCCCTTCCCGGGCCCACGCGGGGCGCCCGAGCCTCTCCTGGCCGCGTGGCATCAGCGGGTGCGGCTCCTGGCCCTGCACCCCCCGGGCAGCGCCCCAGTCTGCGGCCCACACCGCGGGCCCCAAGCTCTGCAGATGGCAGTGTGGAGGGAGGGCGTCCGCACCCCTGTACCCCGGAGCTGACGCCGCCCTGAGGGGACAAGGTGTGTGCGTGAGCACGAGTGTGAATGCACGTGTACGTGTGTGAGCGACTGTGTGTGTACACGTGTGGGTGTGTACATGTGTGTACAAGTGTACACACGTATTTACATGTATGTGTGTGCATGTGTGAAGTGTGTGTTCACATGTGTGCGTGCATGTGTATGGACGTGTACATGTGTGTGCACAAGTGTGTATGTGTATGCATGTGCACGTGTGTGCTGCACAAGCGTATATACATGTCTGTACAAGCGAGTGTAAGTACGTACATGTGTGTAATTGTGTGCAGGTGTTGCATGAGTTAACATGTGTGCACGTGTGTGCACGTGTATGTGTAGGCGTGCACATTGCATGTATATGTGCATATCTGCACATGTGTGTACATGCGCGCACATGTGTACTGCATGTTTGTACTGCAGGTGTGCACATACGTGTTCAAGTGTGTGTGTGCATATGTGCGCACATGTATCTGCATGTAGTTGTACATGTGTGTGCACACATGTGTGTGACCACATGGATGTAACAACAGGAGAAGGTGACAGCAGGCAGGAGGTCAGAATTTCAGATGGACAGCAGCAGAGAGCACTGTCCCTGGGCTGTGGCCTGGCTGTGACCCCCCAGGTGACAGATCTGGAGGTGGGCCCTCCCGCACGGGACTCGAGCCCACGGGAGAGACATGGGAGCTGTGCGTGCCCTTCCACGATGGACACAGAACCAGCCGGTGCCTCGGTCTAGGATGCCCCGGCCTGCAGCGCTGAGAAGGGGTTCCTGCCGACTCCAAGCCGCCCCCTGTGGTCTTCCGTCAGAGCCGCACGAACGCAAGCACACAGTCCATACTCCCCTCCACCATCACAAACCCCAGTGCCAGAGAACGCCCTGGAACCGTCACCAGCACACACGGCTGCCCAGGTGGGCCACGGGGCAGCACTGGCACTGCCCCCACGCGGCACAGGGCGCAGCCCCCGGGGTGCGGGAAGGAAGATGGGAGATGTGGAACAGGCAAGACTGGTCCCGTGTTGATGGCGGAAGCCGGTGACGGTGCGGGGACGCGATCAGGCGCCCAAAGTCTCCACCAGGAAGTGCAGTCGGCAGGAAACTTCCCGCTGTCACCCCTTCTGGACGGTACAAAAAGCCACCGACCCCAGCCAGTCACCTAAAGGACCAACTCCACCCGACAGGCGACGCACGTCTCCTCGGGCTCCCCTTGAGCTCAGGGCTCCCCTGGAGCAGGTCCCCTGCCTCCACCCACACCTGGTCTTCAGTCCCCACCAGGGGCTTCTTCATGAGCACCTGTAGCGCCTCCATGTCAGCTTGCGACCATCACCCCACCGCTCTCTGTTTACTTGCACTCGTCACGAGCTGTCCGTCATAAACAGTCAACATAAACAGACATAACCACGTAAGCAGGAGATTTTGAGGAAATGAAAAATCTCACTAGAAGCACAAAGGTCACTAAAACTGACGCAAGAGGAGATGGAAGGCAGCAGTGGCCATAAAGTACATGAATAACCAGGAAAGGAATTCAGCCCACCATTGACAGACTTTGTACAAGCTCCAGGCCCAGGCGGTTCTGCTCCCAGACTCCAGGGAACAAATGATGACAAGTTCACCCAACCCTTCTGGGAGGAGCAAACAGTAGCATAGTGTGGTGTGAGAATCACATGGCAATTTCACTCATGAACGTAAGTGCAAGTGTACCAAACCTAACCACACTAAATAAAATCATGACAGCAGGCACTGTGGCACGGTGGTTTAAGTTGCTGCTCACGACGCCGGCATCCCGTATCGGAGTGCAGGTTCAAGTCCTGGAAGCTTTGCCCATTCCAGCTTCCTGTTACTGCACCCGAGAAGGCTGGTGCCCCCCATGTGGGAGAATGAGACGAAGCTCCTGGCTGCTGGCTTTGGCCTCGCCCAGCCCCAGCCGCTGCAGCCATTTGGGGAATAAACCAGTGGATGGCAGCTCTGTCTGTCACTCTGCCTTTCAAATAAGTAAATCTCTTAAAACAACAACAACAAACAGGAATAATGGTGAATACCATAAACCTGCAAGAAAGAAGTGAGGTCAAATACTGACAGCACTTAGAGCCCCCAACTTGGAATAGAATTCTGGGGGCTGGCGCTGTGGTGCGGCTGGTTAAAGCCCTGGCCTGCAATGCCAGCATCCCAAATGGGTGCCGGTTCTAGTCCTGGCTGCTCCTCTTCTGATCCAGCTCTCTGCTGTGGCCTGGGAAAGCAGTGGAGGATGGCCCAAGTGCTTAGGCCCCTGCACCTGTGTGGGAGACCCGGAGAGGCTCCTGGCTCCTGGCTTTGGATCGGAGCAGCTCTGGCCATTGACGCTATTTGAGGAGTGAACCAGCGGATGGGAGACCTTTCTCTATCTCTCCCTCTCACTGTCTGTAACTCTACCTCTCAAATAAATAAATAAAAATTTAAAGAAAAAGAATAGAATTCGGTGATGTTGTCCTCAAAAGTGAAGGAGGAATAAAGACTAATAAACACTGAGAGCACGCACAGCCAGCGCACGTGCTCTGCAACAAAGTTCACAGGGGGTCAGAACAACAACGGTACACAGGAAGGAAGAATGCTCGAGAAGGAATAAATGAAAATTTATTCTCTTTTTTAAAGATTTATTTATTTGCAAGGCAGAGTTATAGAGAGAGAGGGAGAGACTGAGACAGAGAGAGAGGTCTTCTATCCACTGGTTCCCCAGAGGGCTGCAATGGCCAGTGCTGGGCCAAGCCGAAGCCAAGAGCCAGGAGCTTCGTCCGGGTCTCCCATGTGGGTGGCGGAGGTACAAGAAGTTGGGCCATCCTCCGCTGCTTTTCCCAGGGGCTGGATCAGAAATGGAGCAGCTGGGACACGAACAGGCACACATACAGGAAGCCGTGTTGCAGGCGGTGGCTTTACCCACTACCCCGCCACAACGCCAGCCCCTAGTCTTTAAAGGTTTTCTCATCTGAAAGGTAGACCAGCAGAGAGAGATCTTCTATTCACTGGTTCACTCCATAAATGTAACAGCTGGGGGGGGGGGCAGGCTAACACCAGAAGCCAGGAATACCACCTGGGTCTCCCAGACAGGTAGCAGGGACCCAGGTCCTTGTACCATCATCTGCTACTTCCCAGGTGCACTGGCAGGAAGTTGGGTTGGAAATGGAGCAGCTGACACAGAGGCAGGCGCTCCAAGTGGCAGCTTAACCCATGGCGCCACAACACCCGCCCCCTTCTCCCTCCGCACCTGACTGACTGGAGAAGCCCTGTGTTTAAGGTAGCAGCAGGAATGCCGTGTGTAGCGGGTACAGCATGTGGGTGAGACGAGCGGCAGGGAGCTGGTGCGGCCGGGAAGGGAGGGCCAGAAGCCTGGACAGGCTTCCTTGGCAGTGGGCTCCGACCTGAGAAACACGCCATCTCCGAACACTAAGGCTGAGGGACAAGTGTAACCGATACGCTGCGAGGACCTAAAGGAGAATCGCAAGCTGCCGGGTTAAAACCCAGGCAGACAGAAAACGAGGTGGGCAGAGGAAGGGACCCCGTCTCGAAACAGCAAGCAGGCTCGGGGGTCTCACTCAGGCTGTCAGGGGCACTCACCGGCTCCAAGGGCAGAGCCCCCACTCACCCAGGACCCCTGTCGGGGGCCTCGCCTCTTACAGGCACCACACCAGGAACCAGGCTCCCAGCGTGGACCCTCGGAGACAAACCACAAGGCGGCATCGGGGGAGGCAGGGACTCAGGGGTGGCTGGGGGCCTGCCGCTCTCTGTCCAGAGGCTGTGTGGTACTGGTTCAGTTTTTAAACCTAGCAAATACACATTATTCAGGTAAAATAAAATTCAATAAAAGTTACACTGGAATGACGAAAACTCCCAATTAAGGTCTCTCCCGGCCTTCCCCTGCGGGGTTTTCTCCCTCTGGTCCTGGACCCAGATACAAACCCAGTGGCCTCAGGGACACAGCCCGGCCCTCCAGGGCACAGTTCTGCAGGGCATAGGGAGGGCAGGGGTGTGGTGGGGGGGGTGCTGTGCTCATGACTTCACAGTCCCTGCGCGGCTTCATCATCCATGGCTCGCTTCCTCCCAGCCCCGGCCTGCACCGCTTGCCTGGGCCTTGCTTCGGGCTACGCTATTTATAACAGCAGGAGCAGTTTCTGGCTTCTCGCCTTGCTCCCAGCCTTCCCCGCACGGCAAGCACCCAGGAGTCTTGTTAAGAAGCGGAGTGGGGCCCGAGGCAACTTTGTGGGGCGAGAGAAACGTTATAAGCCCTGCCTGTGCTCACGTGGCTGCAGACATCCACCCAGAACTCACCGAACTGTGCACTTAAATTGGGTGGACTGCAGTGTTTTATGTCCATCATACCTCAATCAAGTTGTTTAAAGGAAAAGGATCCGTTCTGGATGGGTTATATAGATGCAGGACATAACACAATGAGGCTTTCAGGAGCAGACCGAATCTCGGGGTTGGTGTATCTTTCTTAAACGACATGTGAGTAGATTCAGCCCCGAGAAAACACTCATATGAATTGGACTAAATCGGAAAAAAAACTTCTGCTCATCAGTAGGCTATTAAGAGTGAAAAGGGGAGCCGGCACCGCGGCGCAGTAGGTTAGTCCTCTGCCTGCGGCGCCAGCGTCCCATGTGGGTGCTGGTTCTAGTCCCAGCTGCCCCTCTTCCAATCCAGCTCTCTGCTGTGGCCCGGGAGGGCAGTAGAAGACGGCCAAAGTCCTTGGGCCCCTGCACCCACGTGGGAGACTGGGAAGAAGCTCCTGGCTTCAGATCAGTGCAGTTCTGGCTGTTGCAGCCATTTGAGGAGTGAATCAACAAAAGGAAGACCTTTCTGTCTTTCCCTCTCACTGTCTGTAACTCTACCTCTCAAATAAATAAAATCTTTTTTTTTAAAGAGTGAAAAGGCAAATTATGCACAGAATATACACATATCTGACAAAGGACTCATACCTATCATATGTAAAGAGCAACTACCAATCAATAAGAGCCAAAAACAAGCAGGCAATTCACAAAGGAGGAGATCCACAGTGACCAATAAACATGAGACACTGCTCAACGATCCTAGGTGAAATGCAAATTAAAACCGCAGTTATGTGTTGACTATATGCTCACAGAATGGCTAAAGGCAAGAGGCAGAGGACACCACGTGTGAGCCAGGATGTGGAGCAACCAGCCCTCACATCCCTGACCGAGGGGAGTGTGGACTGGAGCAACATCCCTAGAGAGCGGCTCGGTAGTATTCACCAGAGCAGAGCCAGGAAAGCCATGCACGAGAGGCAAACACATGTCTCCCAGAGAAAGGGCTAAGAACACTCACAGCGGCATCATTCCCAACAGCCAGAACTGGGAACAACTCCACGGCCCATCAACAAGAGTTTAAAAAGTATCAAATGTTCACCATCAACAAGAGTTTAAAAAGTATCAAATATTCACCATCAACAAGAGTTTAAAAATATCAAATATTCACCATCAACAAGAGTTTAAAAATATCAAATATTCACCATCAACAAGAGTTTAAAAATATCAAATATTCACCATCAACAAGAGTTTAAAAATATCAAATATTCACCATCAACAAGAGTTTAAAAATATCAAATATTCACCATCAACAAGAGTTTAAAAAGTATCAAATATTCACCATCAACAAGAGTTTAAAATGCATCAAATATTCACCATCAACAACAGTTTAAAATGCATCAAATATTCACCATCAACAAGAGTTTTAAAAGTATCAAATATTCACGATTGGGCTCTTCCTAGGGATAAAACATTCCAACAAACCACTGTCACATGCAACCATACAGACGACGCTAGGGGAGTCAGAAAAAACAGAACACTCCAGGAAATCAGCATTTTAAATCAACCACCTGTGATTCTGTCGTGCAAGAATGTTCCGTGAGCTGTCTGGGACATCCTTACATGTAAAACCCTCTCCACCGAGGAAGCTGCTATCGTCACTGTATCCCGAGTGCACCCTGTGGCTGGTCACGCTGTGGTCGTGGCCCGGCTGCCACAGGTGACACGCGTGTGTTGGGTTTTGGCAAAGCCCCTGAGCTGCACGCTGAGGATCCGTGCAGGAAGCATGTGTGCGCTGTCCGTCCACACAAACTGCACTGAAACCACAGCGAGGCTACGCCTGGCCCGGTCCCAGCCAGCCAGGCTGCCTGTTGCCTCGAGGGCCCCGTCTGTTCTCCTGGCTGCTGTCCGTGATCTCCAGAACCTGGATGCCCATCCTGGCTCATAGCCCCTGCTCGGAACGGGCCGGCAGGACAGCACCTGCCCTCCCTGGCACGGCACCCCGGGGCTCTCGAGGCCGCTCCCGCACCCCCCACATCTTTATTTTCCAGCCCCAAACATGAACCCCGGCTCCGCTTGCGCCGAGACCCACCCAGCTCGTCTGGGCTGCCGTGTGCTCTGGGAGGCCTTTCCCGCCTCAGGCTGACCGCCTGAGCCCTCCCTGGGGCTGTCCTACCTTGTAGCAAGTGCGCCATCCTACAAGTGACTCCTCAGCAGATGACAGACCTGTGGGGGTGGGGGCCCCATCTTCCCATCTCTCCCACCACAGCCAGTGCTGGGTCTGCACACAGGTGTCTCTGTGTGTCACGTGCTGCTGGGAGAGACAGCCACGGACTGGGTCGTCTATGACAAACACATGATTTGGTTCTGGAGGCTGAGAACTTCAAGGTCAAGGGCTGCGCCTTCCCATGGTGGAAGGGCAGGGGGCTGGTCGTCCTCACCAGGAACCCGCGCCCGTGGCAACTGCACACTTCCATCCACGATGGCCTCTGAGCGGCCCCCACTTCTCAACACCGCGGTGCCGGGCACTAAGTTCCCAGCTCGCGAGACACAAGCAGCCCCTGGGGCAGTGACGATCATCATGGGTGACTGGGAACCAGGCAAAGGAAGACAAGGCTGTGCGAAGGGTCCACGCTCCACTCGAACCTCTGGCCGCTGACCCCGAGGCCCACCCCTGAGGCTTTCCGCACGCACTGACCACGGCCCGGCCTGAGTGGTGTGCTCCGTGCACCTGCTGGGCACCAGCACGCGGCATCGGACTGAACTTGCTGTGAGGAGGGCGCCAGGGAGCTAAAGGGACTTGGCCAAGGTCTCGCGGCTGCCACTGAAGGCAGCAGGTGCTGAGTCACTCACCTGCCCCGGTGCCGCAGAAGCAGCGCCGTGCCCGCCCTGACCCGGGGAAGCGTTCCCTCTCAGGCAGCCTTCTGGCAGTTCTCAGATCGGTCCCTGGGAGTGGCAGCCCCTCACGTGGGAGCACCCAGGATGGGGGCAGGGGTGACACCTTAATGCCTGGGCTTCATTCAAAGACTCCACTGCCCTGTGAGGTCTTCAGGTTTTAAACAAAACAAACATCTGATTCACTGTTTCAGTCCTGCAGAAACTCAAGTCCTTTATGGCGGAGTTCTGGGCGCATCACACTTCACACAGTGCCAAACACTGCTCACGTCCTAGGCAGCGGAACGAACCCCAGAGCAAAAGACAGAAGGAAATGAAACGCATTACAATAAAACACACTCGCCAATAAATAACAGCCAGGGCAATGAATCCGGCGCGGAATCTCCCACTGGCAAGAAAAAATGCCCCAAAGCTTTGCTTAAACCAAATAACAGAAGAACAGACGGCTCCCCTGGGTCTCGGCACGTTGGATGCGCGCGGGAGGCGGTGCGGGGAGCTCTGTCTGCAATGCCGGCACAAAACACAGAACAGCATTCAAGGTGAAACAAAGCGAGGGCTTGTGGTAGCGGGGGGGGGGGGACTTCTGTGACGTCACAGGACACACCGGGGGATCCCCACTGGCCCACGGAGCTCGCGGCCACGCCAGCGACGCACCAGGGCTGCTGACTGCCAACTGCAGAACTCATGTAACACCAGCGATGGGGAGAGTGAGGCTGGACGCTTACGGGAGAGATGGATTTACCTGGGGACGACCCCCCCCCGGGGGGGGCCCAACTTGCCTGGGAAAAGGCAAGGCAGCAGGTGCTCTGGGGCCCCATCACGCAGAGGAGACCCCAGAAAACACCTCTCTTCCCCTGCCCAGGAGCCATCAAAGACTCCAAGATCCCCCCCATGCACGGAGAGGTCGCACTCCACAGCCACGCGGAGCCCCGTTCTCATCAGCCCCACAAAAACCCAAAGGCACGGGCTGGCCAGAGCAGAGGAGCTGACTAAGGTGGACGCAAAGACCTGGGCCCAGGAAGACGGTCGGTGGCGGGCGTGGCCACCACTGACGTGGATTCACGACCACGGAGGTCAATTCATAAAAGTAACACCTCCCGCCGGAGCAGGTTCTGCGATTGCAGCACCATTTTTCACACGCTTATCTCACGGGCTCGGGCAGCAGGGAGCCACAGCGTATTTATCTCCATCTCGCTGATGAGGACACGGAATCTGGGGACACTGCTGTGATCTGCTCAAGGTCACGAGGTCAGCGTGGCCGTGCGGGGAGGACTGATGGGGGCAGCCAACCTTCAACCTTCAATTTTCAGTTTCACACCCACGGCAGACATCGGCGATCGATCACAGACCCCTCTTCCCAGGAGCTCTGATTTTCCACATGGTGCTCCAGGAAGCCATTGCTAGCCGATTGGGATTGGCGGGCAAGATGAAACCCTGGCGCCACCCCAAGCCGTGTCTCATCTTCTCACCTGGCCCGAGGGGAAGAAGGGACTCGGCCCAGACTGCCCAATGACCAGTGTCCCCAAGCGAAATCCCAGTGCTCACACTGTACCCTACCTGCTGCACTAAGCACTCCCCGCCCAAAGAGGCACACGCGTGCACCTGGCCTAGTGGTCAACACGCTCGCGTCCCACGTCGGAGCGCCTGGGTTCCCTCCCCAGCCCCGGCTTCGGACTCCAGCTTCCCAACAATGCAGACTTCGGGACGGTGCAAGCAACTGGACTGAGCTCCTGGCTTCAGCCTGGCCCAGGCATTCCGGGAATAAACTAGCAGGTGACAGCTCACTCTTTCATTCTTATTCTCTGTGTCTCACAAGTAAAAAAAAAAAAAATTAATGCATTAGCAACACAACAGAACAACATTCTTCATAACCCAGCCGCAGCAAATGCTTTTCTCTGTACCGATCACGTGGACACATGATGCTGCTGAGAAGTCAACAGAGCCCAGCTGGGTCGGGGATCCACCCCTGTCCAGGCAGTCAGGGAGGAAAGGGCAAAGGTCAAGAGGGGTGTGGCCAGGGGAGTGGATGAGCCTGGGTGAGCTCACCCAGGAGAGCCACCAGGACGGCTGGGCAGCGCACTCTCAGCCAGGCGGGGGAACAGAAACTGCGAAGGGCTGCCGGCAGGGTGGGAGAGAAACCCAGAAGCAGGTCCCACGGGTGTGCAGCTGCGGGGGGGGACTTTCGCACCTGCGGTGGCCAGCAGGTCCAGCCCCACCAGGGCTCAGCGTGGAGCACGGACAAGGATGTCGGTGACCTTGCCAAGAGCTGTTTCGTCTGAGCGCTGGGACACGGCCCGGCTAAAGTGCATTCAAGGTGGAAGGAGAGGAGAGGAACCGGGGCAGTGAATGTAGACAGTGGTTTGGAGATTCACTGTCCAGGTGTGATGGGCTGAGCACTGCCCCCCAGTGTCGCAGGCTGGCGTCTTAATCCTGGCACCCGAGGGACTGTCTTTAGAGACATGAGCAAGTCAAGAATGGGCCGCTGGGTGACTCTGCCTGTCAAAAAAAAAAAATCCTAAAAAAAAAAAAAAAAAAAAAAAGGCATGGTCCTGACAGGTGTTGCCCTGACATCAGCGGGGTCTGCGAGGCTGGGGCCAGAGCGCGGGGGAGCCCCCGCCGCACCAGCACACAGAGTCTGAAGGCGGCTCGTTCCCAGGTCGGGGAGGGGCAGGAAGGAAGTACTGACTTAATGCAGAAACCGCAGGGTGGGGGAGGGGCCCTGGGGCAGGGATTTGCACAGCTCCCACCCCAGAGAGGAGCAGGGCCCACGGGAGGACCTGACGGGACAGCCGTGCCTTGGGGAGAAGCGGGCCACCGCCGGGCAGCAGGCCTGGGGCACCTCCCTGAGCCCTGGCGCTGGGCCACACACACCCATTGCACAGATGTGATGGCGACCGTGAGGAGCTCGGAGCCCTTCAACAAATCACAGCCCCTAAGCTTAGCCTCCCGACAACCGTCACCTCATCAAAGCGACCGAGCCAGGAGAGCGTGGGGACGGCGCGGGGCTCCTGGAAATCCTGCTCCGTCTCACGTCTCCGCGGCAGAGCCGTGTGTTTAAGGCGCAGCCTCAAAGGCTGTCACTCTTTTTGTTTTCTTGTCCTGCTCAGGTATTCCTATCGATCCATTCACGTTCGAGAGAGACTGCACACGGGAGCCACAGAGGGGAGAGGGGCTTGTGTCGGGGTCCATTTATCCTCCAGGGGGCCCTTCAGAGCTCACAGTCCCCGTACGACAGGACACCCCCAGCCCTGGCTGCTCTGTGTGTGGGGAGGCGGGCGGTGCAGCTGCAGGTCCTGGGTCCTGGTCTGCTCCGACCTCGGGGACAGCAGCACGCAGAGGTGGCCGTAAGGTGTCGCATCTCAGTATCGCATTCTCACGATGCAGCTGCCGACACTGAAAATACCGTTACTACCGCGGCTTCCCAAGAAACATGACCTCTGAGGGCTTCAGGCCGTCCCAGGCCCTCGGCCAGAACAGGTGGGCAGTGACGTCCCAAGCCCACATCTCCATGGCCTCAGCCCCCAAAGACTGGACACTGCCCGCTACTACCCTCATCCCTGGTTGT
The DNA here is from genome assembly GCF_033115175.1 of Lepus europaeus. NCBI lineage: Eukaryota > Metazoa > Chordata > Mammalia > Lagomorpha > Leporidae > Lepus > Lepus europaeus. The sequence continues at coordinate 58,509,492 of NC_084847.1, read as the reverse complement.
GTCTACACACACATGCACACACACGGACACATGTGTCGCGGGTCTGGTTCTGTCAAACAGCCATGTCCTGTGTCGCGGCATTTGCCTGGGAATTTTTGGGAAATGCTGCCCGGGCGAGTGGACAAAGGCAGGTGTGTGCCGCCTCCCAGCGCAGCCTCACCCTGGACTCAGCCTCTGTGTCCCACCTGCCCCAAGACAGGGAGCCCGGTGTCCCACAGCCCTCTGTCCCCACGGCGCAGCAGTCATAGCCACCCCTATGGTGCCACCGATGGACGGAAGAGTTCGGTTCCGGGGTCCTTTTTAAACATCCCGTGGAGAATGAGTGGACCAAAGCCACCATGCCGTATCCAGGGAACCAAACGCACTGAGGCCTTAAAAAAGTGCCCACACGGGGGAACCTGCGGGCACCTCGCACAGTGAAATGGACCCAAAAGCACAGATGCCGAGTGATCGGCTTCTGTGAGGTCCTGGGAGGGGAACCGGGCTGCCAGGGGCCGGGGGAGGGGCAGTTCCAGGGCGGACTGCCCCGAGCCTGTTCCGGATGCCCAGAACTGGAGGCCCCACAAGCAGTTACAATGGTACATTCCACAGCACCCCTATTTAAACACCATGTTTCTCTTTTAACCAGCCTCACAAAGAGCCTGCATGCCCCGCTGAACCCGCCCCAATGAAACCGACACAGGTGCAGGTCTTGGGCCCAACGGGCTGCTGCGGCCCACGTGGAGCCATCACCTGGGAGCCTGGTGGGGGCGGGAGAGGCCGGGTTACAGGAAGGGCTCAGGGGTGGAGAATGCACAGGGCTCCCAGCACCGGTCTGCCCCGGAGGGCACTCAGTAACTCTTCTGAGCAGTGCCGGGTGGGCTCTGTTCTGCTAGGCTGCGGACCTCACACCTTCAGGACTTCCCAACTGCAAATGAGGCCGTGCCCGGGAGGTGCCGGCTCAGCTCGGCCACAGACCACCTGGCCAGGCGGCCGCCTGCAGGCTGCTGAACCCAGCTGTGGGAAGGCAACCGTCCTCAGCACCCCAGGGGGCGGTGCACCTGTGGGGGTGCGGGAGCAGCAGGGCCCACCGCACAGCTCCCGGGGGCGGTGGCTTCAGGCCTGAGGCTTGGAGGGGGGGGCTTCGGAGCCGCCCCCTGGCAGGGGCCATCCTCACCCCTGCGGACCCGCCTTCTCAGCCGCCTCTGCGTCAGGCCCCAAGTGTGGTCTGCGAACTTCCGGGCCCTTCGGGTGCCAGAGAAGGGTCTCTTCCTCCCTGCTGGCAGGTGCACCCAGGGGGGCCTTTTCCGCCGCGGCCCCGTGACTCCCCCCATTCATCCTCTTTTAGCGACGTCAGAGACTGGGAGGCGCGGAGGGCGACAGGTGTCGGAAGGGATGGCGGGGAGCGGAGTGGGGGCTGGGGAGAGGGGAGGTGGAAGAGGACCGGCGCGGGGTTCCGTCCCAGCGCCCGCGCCCCCGAGCCCCCAGAGCGCCCGCAGCGCGCCCCCGTGTCCGCCCCCTCCCCCGCCCAGCCCCGCCGCTCCTACCTGGGGCGCTCATGCTCCGCCGACTGCGCGGGACGTCTCCTCCACGCAGGCCGCCGGCTTCCTCCTGGCGCGCAGGGGGTCCCGGGTTCCCCCGCGGCCCGGACGGTCTGAGGGCCGCCGCCCCGCCCAGGGGCTGCAGGGCCGGGAGCGGGCTGCGCGCGGCCGGGGCCAGAGTCCGGAGGCCAGAGGAGGCAAAAAGAGAAAAAAAGCAGAGAAAGTGTGTCGTAGGCTGGGAGGGGCGGGGGAGGGAAATGCAAACCCGGCAGGAAGTGAGAGCGAAAAAAAAACGCAAAAGGTTCGAACCGGAGGTGAGGCGGAGGGGGCGGGGCAGAGCGGAGCCCCGGGCGGGGGCGGGGGCCAGGTCAGCCCTGCACCTGCTGAGAACTATGGTGGGGGGGGGGAGGGTGGCCTCTTCGCTGGTTCTCCAGAGGGCCAGGCGCCTTGGGGGGGAGGGGGCTCCCCAGCAAAAGAGTGGGCAGGCCCAGGTCTGCCCAGCCCCTTCCCTCCCTCTGCCCTCGTTCTGGAAACTTCCCCCAGCTTGCCCAGTGTCAGGGCATCCCTTGCGGACCCTCCCTGCACCCCGTACACCTGCCCCAGCTTTCTTGTAAGAGAAATTGTGATTTCCGGATGTCATCCTTTTAATAATTTTTTAAGACAACTTACGTGTTTGAAAGTTTCAAAGACAGAAGTGGGGGGAGGAAGAGAGAGAGAGAGCTCGTAACCACTGGCTCACACCCCAGATGGCCGCAATGGCCAGTGGGCCAGGAGTTTCGTCCTGGTCTCGCAGGAGTGGCAGGAGGACAAGCTCTTGGGCCAGCTTGCACTGCCTTTCCAGGCGCACTAGCAGGGAGCGGGATCGGAAGTGCAGTAGCCGGGACGCGAACCGGCACCCGTGTGGAATGCTGATGCTCCAGCAGCTTAACCAGCTGCGCCACAGGCCCCAGCCTTTTAATAATTTACCCCAAATGGCCTCCTTGTGGTTTGCTCTTTGCCGATCACTGTGTGGGTGGGGCAGGCCCCAGGTAGCTGCATGGTGGTGGCAACACCTGGCTGTGCCAGGTGTGTCTGAGAATCTTGGGCTCTGGTGCTTGGCCCCAGCCCCCTTGCCCGGCCCCTACACCCCTCGTTCTGCTCTGCCTGGTTTGCACCCTCTGACTGGAGGTTGGGTTTTTGAGATGGATCGGTGGGGTTACGTGCCAGTACAGCCCCTTAGGGTGCGTCTGCCCGTTCCCCCAGACCTTGTTAGAAGCGGTGAACGTCAGAAACGCTAGGATTGCCGAGTGAGCACCGATACACCCCACCGACCGCGCGAGTGATGTTTGCCGGGCTTGCTTTATCACACACTGGTCCGTCTCGCCCTGCGTCCGTCAGCCTCTGTGTTGTGTTGTTCTCCTGCTTCATCTCCTAGCAGATTGCCGACATCGGTACACATCTCCCTTCTACCCTCCGTCACCCGTATCCTCAACTACAGAGGATGTTCGGGGCTGCACAGCCGACCGAGCTCTGCCTGTGCTGCTGCCGTCCCATAGGGTCCTGGTTCTAGTCCCGGCTGCTCCACTTCCCATCCAGCTCTCTGCTGTGGCCTGGGAAAGCAGTAGAAGATGGCCAAAGTGCTTGGACCCCTGCACCCACATGGGAGACCTGGAAGAAGCTCCTGGCTTCTGTGTGGCCCAGCCCTGGCCATTGCAGCCAACCAGCAGATGGAAGATCTCTATCCTCTCTCCCTCTCTCTGTCTGTTTCTCTCTGTAACTCTGCCTTTCAGATAAATAATTCTTGAACAGAAACTGGGGAGGATTTCCAGGGTGACTGGATCGTGGGGTGGTTGACGGTTGTGCGCACCGCGTAGCTCGGACCCTTGTACAGGTGTGCGACTTCAGGAGCCAAGAGGGCGGCCGCCGGGTGTGTTCGAACGGCCAGTGCTTGAGAGGCCTCACTGTGCAGGGCCGGCTTCTCCCCCACGCCAAGCCGGAGAAATACTTCTAAGGAAACCTGGTCAGAACAGGGCCATGGCCCACGGGGACCCCTCTCCGTGGGACTGACCCTGGGTGCAGGGCTGGCCCGCGTGGGCCCCGCCCTGAGTGAGCTTCCAGTCTGCAGAGAGCCTCACCCCCTGCCCTCGACATGTTTAATCTGTTACGATGGACACTTTTGCAAAGTATAATAAAAATTAACTACTGGAAAATGGACCCTAAAGACACGGGGATGCTCGCCAGCCGATCGCGCCTGGTTACCGCAGCAATGTCCGAAGTGCCGGGGGAGCTGCCACGGGCTTGGTCACAACGGCTGTTCTTAGTGCATCTCGGACCGGTGCCAGGGGGACACGGGGCCCACGGGCCAGGCCCTGTGGAGCTGGGGCCTGGAGAAGCGGCAGCGGCGAGGGGAGCCTGGACCCGCCCAGACGTGGGACGGGAGCCAGCAGGTTCCCTGCCAGGGTGGGAAGGAACCAGATAACGCTGGGAAGGGGATGGAGCAAAATGACCCAGAGGGCCCTCTGTGTGCGTGTCCTGAGTCGAGCGGCGACCACGTCCACGTGAGAAGGACCCGGGCCTGGCTGAAGGAACGGTGCGTGGCAGACAGACACGATTGCTGGAGGAGGCCTGGGTGTGCGGCCTGGCCTGGGCAGCCGAGACAACCCGAAGAGAGATGAGAAGCGAGGAGAAGGGCTGAGAGGCAGGTGACCCGCTCCGCCAGGCCGGCGCCCAGCAGGAGAGGCACAGTGGGGGCCCCAGCCCAGCAGATCGGTCGGGGTGCACGGGTGGCTCGGGAGCTGCAGGCAGAGGAGTGAGTGGCAGGCGTGCATCCCGGGCATCTTATAAAAAATGAGACATCTTGTCTGCAGGTCGGGAGGCTGGGGAGACCTGGGCCAGGGGCCTGTGCCTGGCGGGGGTCTTCTTGCTGAGTCATCATCCCGTGGCACGAGGTGGGGGCACGTGGGGGAGGGGAGGGCAGGGGAAGGGGCTGAGCCCCCCTCCTCTCATCTGTGGCACATGAACCAGTGACAGCAGCGCCCCCTGGGGACTGAGTTCCCAATACCTTCAGGACTGGACCCAGGCCTTGCGCCACCTAAATGGACCTCCATAAACCTCAGGAGAGAAAGCAAAGGATGGGTGATGGGGGAAACAGGCCCAGCTCTCACCAGCCCCACAGGCGGGGCTACTGTGACTGCACAGCTGCACACTCAGCCAGCTGGTCCATCAGATGTGGGAGCGAAACAGGTGCGTTCCCAGCCATGAGGCAGCTCCGGAGAGCCCCTCCCCGGCACCCCTCAAGAACACGATCCAGGGGTACGCCGCCACCTGTGATGGCAGCACCCCACATCACATCTGAGTCCCGGCTGCTCCACTTCCAATCCAGCCCCCTGCTAATGGCCTGGGAAAGCAGTGGAAGATGGCCCACGTGCTTGGGCCCCTGCACCACATGGGAGATGGAGTTCCTGGCTCCTGGCTTCCGTGTGGCCCAGCCTGGGCTGCTGTGGCCAATGAGGGAGTGAGCCAGCAGCTGCAATCTCTCTGTCACTCTGCCTCTCAAATAAATAAAAGGATGAGAACAAGGACCACGATAAAACAGCCACGCAGAAGGCCTCTGCAAAAGCCAGACCTCACCCACGCTCTCTCCGAGGACCCTCGCCGGCTCATGAAGGCCCAAGCCGCGGGAAGAACTGGAAGGACCCGTCGCGGAGCTGCGTGGGGCTGAGTTGTCATCTGGGTCCACGAAGCAGGGAGTGGCGGGGCGATGGGCGTGTCTCCTCGTCAAGGCCCTCTGTCCACACCCATGCCTCTGTGAGAAAGCGTGTAAGAAGCGTGTGTGCACACGCGTGTGCATGTGCGCACATGTGGGTATGTGCGTGTGTCACGGAGCCGTAAAACCTGGACAGGGAGCCGGTCATTGCGTTCCCTGCTCTCACCGCGCTCCGCCTCTCATTCACTGGATGTGAGCGCGGTCACGGGTCGCTCTCAGCCAAATGTGTGTTTACTGAAAGCCTCTATTTTATCTGGAATTGATCTGTCGCTCCTCTGGGTCCTCCTCCGTGCAACCCAGTAATTTACGTTTTTGCAGGCAGAGCTCTGTCTTTGCCACAGCTGCCTCTCTGGCATCTGAGGGCACAGGAGAAGCAGAGCCCACAGGGCTGGGCTGGGGGCCAAGAGGAAGACCGGGGTCCTGTGGCTCTGTCCACGGCGCCCCCCTCACCCTGTGCTGGTGTTCACGGCTGCCAGGCAGCTCCGGCAGGACCCACAGTCTGCTGTCTAGGCATGGCTGAGTCTCCGCTGTGTTCTCGTCCAGCACCGAGGCCCACCTGCAGCCCTTGCCGAGGGACCCTGGAGTGCCACAGCAGGCTGTCACCCAGGTCCAGGGCAGCTGGGACAGCCCGGCCACCCCTCTCTGCAGGGAGCCATGTCATGCTCAGATTTCCCACGGCCAGCCAGCCAGACACAGCCGGCCCTTGGCTGGCCCCTCTCCATCTGCGTCCGACATGTGTGGACCCCATCTCCTCCGGGGGCAGCTGGGAACAAGAGCTGCAGCCACGACGCACCCACGGCAGCGTGTTCCTTTCCTTGCCCAACCCCTTGAGGGCGGGTGTGTGAGCTGCCCACGAGAGGGGTCCTGGAGGAGGTATGTGGTGGGGGACATCTTCCCCGAGCAGAGATCATCGGAGGATTGGGGTGCACCTTCTGAAATGTTCAGGTCCCCTTGCAGCACCCCCTTTTCCCACCATTGCCCCCTGCATGGTCTCAGCCGGTCTGGCGATGGTCCCAGCCTTTCAACCCTCTCTCCTGGACAAAAAAAAAAAAAATGTATCCACACGACGGGACTTCAAAACGTTTGTGGAAAGTGGAATTAAAGGTAAGTTTATTTTCATGCCAAAAAAAATTGAAATCCGTGCATACGAGGGGTCTCTAAAAAGCTGGTGAGGCTGTATATCCCAAGGATTTCAAACATCCTCACCCGGACACCCTCACACGTCTGGGTATGACACACGGACATGACCTACAGCCGCTCAGGCAGGTCCCGAGCCCAGCCTCGGCCACGGTGCTGTTTGGAGCCATTTCCCTGTGAGTACAGAGCAAGTTGCAATGAGCGTGGGAGCCCGGGGCGCCCTCGCCAGGGCCTCCCTCCCTCCCCCACCCGCTCCAGACAGCAATGTCACGCGGTGCCAAGAAATCTTTCCTTATCAGGACGGCAGCCACACGTCTGGGGCAGAAGGAGGCATCTCACAAACTATTGATCTGAGAATGAATAGACTGCTTCCTTCCTGGACGCTGCACCTCACTGCCCTGGTGCCTGCCACAGCCCCCCCCCCCCCCATAGCATTCACACCTTTAATTGTGTTCTACGCTCTTTTCAATGCCACTGTTGCTCCCTGCCCTGCAAGCAAACTCATGCCTCTTCATTTCACATGCCTTCGCGCCCACTCCCCTCACAGAGAAGATTCCAGAAAGCCACGATGTGTCACCTGCACCGACTTGCCTGGAGCCACACAGCTTCAGGGACCTTGACTAAGATGTGTTTTAAAATTCTTGCAGAGGGGCGGGCGCTGTGGCGTGGTGGGTATAGCCGCCACCTGCAGTGCCTGCATCCCATACAGGCGCCGGTTTGAGTCCCAGCTGTTCCACTTCCGATCCAGCTCTCTGCTATGACCTGGGAAAGCAGTAGAGGATGGTCCAAGTGCTTGGGCCACTGAACCCGTGTGGCAGACCCGGCTCCTGGCTCCTGGCTTTGGATCATCCCAGCTCTGGCTGTTGTGGCCATCTGGGGAGTGAACCAGCGGATAGAAGACTCTCTCTCTCTCTCTCTCTCTCTCTCTCTCTGCCTTTCAAATAAATAAATAAATATTTTTTTAAAAATTCTTGCAGAAGGCACAGCCTAAGCCAGGGAGGAGAAGAGTCGTGTCTGCAGGTGCGCAGCACATATCCGACAGCTTCCGATTGCCTGGGCTGTGAGATTCGGCGGCAGGCGCCTCCTGCGGAACCAGCACCCAGCTTTCTTTCTGCATGAAACACAGACCCTGACAGCAGCGCTGTTGGTCTCAGCCCCGGCCGTCTCGTGCCCTTAGATGTCCAGAGCCGCCGTCCCCAGCACGAGGCAGATGTAGGAAATGCGGCGTCACCCGGCTCCCTGCAGACTGCTGAGCCGGCCGTTCTCCGCTTCCAAGGAAGTGGACAGAGCACAGTTCCCGGAACCTGACACCTCGTCTCTTCTCGGTGACAGACCTGTGGCTGCCACGTCACCGTGCGGTGTCTGGGCCCCTGGCTTCCAATACGCAGGGACTGACCACTGTAATGACCAGGACTGGGCGCGAGCTGTCATGGCTGACACAGAATGGACACTGTGTCTGTCTCTGGGGACTGCGTTAGCAGCACCTAACGGAATAGCCCTTACACGCCCTGGGCTACCCAGGACCCCCAGGTGCTCTGGGCAGTGCCAGTCTGTTTGGATCAGACAGGCAGCCCAGGACTTGCTGTTGGTCCGCTTGCTTAGAGGCGGAAGCCATCAGCCCTGTTCGTGGTCACCACGCCTGCTGGCTGCTTTCCACCCTCCCTCTGCTCTTAGAGAAAGCAGCTGGACACACCCGAGCCGTGGGAACGCCCCTGAGTTATGCCTGTGTTTAGCTCATGGTGCTGGGATACGACAGTCAGGGCTCATTAAAAAGACGAACGCCGTAGCTTATGGAGCTGGCCACTTCTCACACAGCCTCCCACACACCAGCGGCTCGCAAACCCTACTCTGGGTTTTAATGAGGCGTCTCTGAAGCCAGCGCCGTGGCTTAACAGGCTAATCCTCCGCCTTGCGGTGCTGGCACACCGGGTTCTGGTCCCGGTTGGGGCACCGGATTCTATCCCGGTTGCCCCTCTTCCAGGCCAGCTCTCTGCTATGGCCCGGGAGTGCAGTGGAGGATGGCCCAAGTCCTTGGGCCCTGCACCCCATGGGAGACCAGGAGAAGCACCTGGCTCCTGGCTTTGGATCAGCACGATGTGCTGGCCGCAGCAGCCATTGGAGGGTGAACCAACGGCAAAGGAAGACCTTTCTCTGTCTCTCTCTCTCACTATCCACTCTGCCTGTTTAAAAAAAAAAATGAGGCGTCTCTGAGTGTGTGTGCGTGTAACACACACGCGTGTCTCTCCCTCACGCCCAGCTGGGCACGGCACGCACAAGGTGACCCCAGCCAACAAAGCAGAGTGCCTGTGACGGACGGGGAAGCTGGGGCCAGGAGCAGGCACTTGGATCCAGGCTGCGGGTACCCCAGATGGCTTCTTAACCGTGGCGCCAAACGCCTGCCCCCTGATGTTTTTGAAGTCAGAGTGTTTTACGTGCTGGAAAAGGAGTGTGTTTGCTTACCGACTTTGAACTCACCTGCACGTAGAATGTTTGGAAACAGATGTGTCTCTGATTTGCTCAAAGAACTGTGCCCATTCGAAACGGCTGTGCAAAAATGGCCCAGCACGGGGCCGGGGGGGGCAGGAGCCCAGAGAAGACGCCCACCTGCTGATAAAGGATCCACCCCCACCATGGAGGCAGGGGGTGGCACTGCAGAAAGATAAGGTGACAAGGTGACGGGAAGTGAGAGGAAGAACGGGCGCCCTGCTCCGGCCAAAGCCAGGGATGGCCACCAAGGGCCGCTAACGGACAGTCACTCCAAGGCCAAGGCTGAGAGACACATGCCCCGCCCCGCCCTGCTCGGCACTGCGAGGGCGAGCTCCCCCGGCACAGAGACCCCTGTCCCCAGCAGTGCCCACAGCAGAGGCCCACAGAGCAAAACCAAACCAAATCCAAACCCCAACAGCCGGCCGGCCAGACACACACACTCACACTCACACATTCACATATACACACACGTACTCATACACACATTCACATACTGACATACACAATCACACATACACACACACACTCACACAGTCTCACTCATATACACATTCACAAACACACACAGTCACACATAAATACACACATTCACATACTCACACACACAATCACACATACACATGTTCACACACACACTCCACTCACAGTAACACACAACCACACATACTCAGTCACACACACACACACTCACACAGTCTCACTCATATACACATTCACAAACACACACAGTCACACATAAATACACACATTCACATACTCACACAATCACACATACACATGTTCACACACACACTCCACTCACAGTAACACACAATCACACAGTCTCACACACACACATTCACATACTCACACACTCTCACAACACTCACACGGACACAGTCACACACAATCACACACTTCACTGAAACACTGTCACACACACTCACAGTCTCACAACACTCACACACACAATCTGACACATACATACGCTGTCACACACATTCAGTCTCACAACACATAGATACACATTCACACACACATTCACAAATACACATGTTCACAATCACACACTCCATTCACACCCTCACACAGTCTCACACACAGTCTCATACACTGATACACAGTCTCACAACACTCACACTGACACACATAGTCACACACACACTCACACACTTCACTGAAACAGTGTCATACACTTACACAAACTCACACACAGTCTCACAACAGTCACAGTCTCACAACACCCACACTTACACAGACACACACAGTCTCACATCACTCACACAATTTCATAACACACACAGCCATACACACACACTCACAGAGTCTCACAACACTCACACTTACACAGCCACACACACACACACACTCACAGTCTCACAACACTCACACTTACACAGCCACACGCACTCACACACACTCAGAGTCTCACAACACCCACACTCACACAGCCACACACACACACACACACTCACGGTCTCACAACACTCACACTCACACAGCCACACGCACTCACACACACTCAGAGTCTCACAACACCCACACTCACACAGCCACACACACACACACACTCAGAGTCTCACAACACCCACACTTACACAGCCACACACACACACACACTCACAGTCTCACAACACTCACACAGCCACACGCACTCACACACACAGCATCGCTCTCCCTGTGGCTTTGTCTCGGTGGATGCCGAGGCTGCAGGACCACGCGGAAGGGCACCGTGGGACTGGAAACCATGAACGGCGCCAGCGCCGCGTCCCTGAGGGTGGGGGCTGCCTGGCCCTTGCCCGTGGCTCTGGCTCGGCCCTTCCTCCCCCTGGCGGCCCCTGCCGCTGGAGCCCCTGACTGGTGTTTGCAGACGGAGCCCACATCCCCCAGCCCCATGGAACCCCGTCCGCTTTGCCGGGCTCCGGGCTCCCCGAGGTCTCCTGGATCCCAGCCCCCTGGGGTCCTTCATTTCCTTTTCTCTCCTGGGAATAGAGTCCTATGTGTGTGTGGGGGGAGGGCAGACACGGAGCTGGTGGCTCTCTGGATTAACTCCCGCGTGGAACACAGCGCTCACTCGAGTTCACTCCATAGAAACTGCAGCTCTGGCTCCCGTCTGCACTCCGCAAGCCCAGCGGCAGCCCTGGCAGGTGCCCGGAGCCCCGGCTGGGCCAGCATTCCTTCAGCATTCCACTGGCTTTGCCTGCGATGGCTGGTGCCTGCTGGCGACAGAAATGGACGACTTCTAGCTGCTTTACCATTTCACTTAAATTTTACGGCTGCTTTTAAATTCCCTACACTCTACCCCTTTATCCCTGCACCCACTGTCCATCCTTGGGTCACCTCTGCCCCCTAAAACGGATGCAAATCTCTCTCTGCCATGCATGGGTCCCACGCCTGCCTGCCTCCCTGGAGGCCCGCTGAGCCACACTGGGACAGTCCGGGGACCCTTTGCAAGGCGCTCAGCTGGCCCTGGAGCCTGTGCCTGGAGGGCAGCAGTCCTGGCTGCAGCTGAGACTGGGACTCCCCGCCCCCACCTGGGGGCAGCAAATGTCTGCGAGGCTGGTGCGGCCCGGGGCTCTTGGTTCTGCTGGGCAGGGTCTGGGACCATTTCTAGGAGAGATAGAGATGGAGACTTATTATTTATTTATTTATTTATTTATTTTTTGACAAGCAGAGTGGACAGTGAGAGAGAGAGACAGAGAGAAAGGTCTTCCTTTTTGCCGTTGGTTCACCCTCCAATGGCCACTGCGGCCGGCGCATCGTGCTGATCCGAAGCCAGGAGCCAGGTGCTTCTCTTGGTCTCCCATGCGGGTGCAGGGCCCAAGCACTTGGGCCATCCTCCACTGCCCTCCCGGGCTACAGCAGAGAGCTGGCCTGGAAGAGGGGCAACCGGGACAGAACCGGCGCCCCGACCGGGACTAGAACCTGGTGTGCCGGCGCCGCAAGGTGGAGGATTAACCTATTGAGCCGCGGCGCTGGCGAGATAGAAACTTATTTCCAGTAAGGAGGCACTGGCTCCTGAAGAAGCCGTCAAGGGTAGGGGACCCACCCACGGCCCCTGGGGCGCGCCCCTCTGAGGGGGAAGGCCCCACCTCACCACCACCTTCCTGGAAGATTTCTTGGTGCTGTTGGAGGATAAATGCTGCAATTTCTCACCTTCCAGCAGGGGGCGCTCTGCTGTGTGTCCGGGAGGTCCCCAGCAGGCCAGGGCTCTGGTGGCCTCCCCTCTATTGCCCCATACCCTCCCACTTCTCACAGGGGTTTGGGGATCCCCATAAATGACCTACCCACAAATCTTTCAGAGTCTGCATCTGGCTCCCCCCATCCCCAAAGCAGCCAGGTAATTTAAAACTGGGAAACGGAATGAAAAGATCAGTTCATTTGGCTGCAAAAAATTTTAAAGTTCATGCATACCAGGGATCTTCAAAAATTTCTAGAAAAATGCACATGATGGGACTGGTGCTGTGGTATCCCATGTGGGCACTGGTTCGATTCCTGGCTGCTCCACTCCCAATCCAGCTCCCTGCTAATGGGCCTGGGAAAGCAGCAGAAGATGGCCCAAGTGTTGGGCCCCTGCACCCACGTGGGAGACCCGGATGGAGCTCCTGTCTCCTGGCCCTGGCTGTTGCAGCCATTTGGGGACTGAGCCAGCAATGGGAGATCTCCCTGTCTCTCCTTCTGTCTCTGTGGCTCTGCCTTTCAAGTGGATAAAATTAATCTTAATAAAATGAATATTAGGAGAAAAAGATACTTGGATTTTAAGTTCTTTTTGCACCAGAATTTACTTATCTTTTCATTCTGCATTCCATGAACCTTGAAGGGAGAGATCTGCCAGGGGCTGTCTTCTTTGTGGTCAGTGGAGGCCGTGGTCAGTGGAGGCCACGGCCACCTTCTTTTCCAAGGATCTCACAATTCTCAACCAAGGACAGTGTGCCAAAGTGGCTACAGAGTCACACGCATTTAAAATAAAGAGATGTTGCTGAAATAACTTTTCACATGCAACGCAATATAACTGTGCTGACTTGGAGAATTTATTATTTAAAAATTATTTGGGCCGGCGCCGTGGCTTAACAGACTAATCCTCCACCTTGCGGCGCCGGCACACCGCGTTCTAGTCCCGGTTGGGGCGCCGGATTCTATCCCAGTTGCCCCTCTTCCAGTCCAGCTCTCTGCTGTAGCCCGGGAGGGCAGTGGAGGATGGCCCAAGTGCTTGGGCCCTGCACCCGCATGGGAGACCAGGAGAAGCACCTGGCTCCTGGCTTCAGATCAGCACGATGCGCCGGCCGCAGTGGCCATTGGAGGGTGAACCAACGGCAAAAAGGAAGACCTTTCTCTCTGTCTCTCTCTCTCACTATCCACTCTGCCTGTCACACACACACACACAAAAATTATTTGAGAGGTAGAGAGAGGGGATGGAGGGAGAGGGAGGGGAGGGGAGGGGAGGGGAGGGGGAGGGGAGGGAGAGCTGTCATCCATTGATTCTCTCCCCAGATGTCTCAGCCCAGCACCAGGGGGCGCGCTTTCCTCCTTCCTGCCTACCCAACCTGGGTGACTTTCTCCACTACCAGGTCTGGCCCTTCTTCCTCACCTGGCTGTGCATTTGATTCGGTCTCTTCCAGGAAGCCTTCCGAACGGGGGCCGGCTTCGGAATGAGCTCCTTGGCTTTCCCCCGACTGCAGACCCGTGCTGTGAATCGCTTCTCCCAGCACGGACTTGCTCCCCCGCCCCGCCGCGGGATTTCACTGGTGAGCAAGCGAGGAAGGGGGCTTCAAAACATTCGTGGAAAATGGGATTAAAAGATAAGTTTATCTTGGCGCAGCAACATTGGAAATCCATGCCTAGCCTTTCACGGTCGGCATCGCACAAAGTTTGTGAAGACCCCGCGCAGGCTGGCGCTTCAAACTCTGAGCGCGGAGTTAAACTCGCCTGCCTGCACAAGCGTTTCGAAGCCCCCCCACCCCCACCCCCGTGTAGCGGCTCCTTGGGTGCCTGCAAGTGTTCCCAGGGTGCTCCTGAGAGGCCAAGGCTCCTCCCCAGGGAGCCTGAGTCCCCAGGCCAGGAAACAGACGCTAACCAGGGCCTCTGACGGGCTGAACTGCCCGCTGTCCCACCCCACGCCCCACGTCCTGCACCTCAAGGGACCCAGCTGTGGAGGAGTGGGCGCAGGGCCACCCACCTGCAATCCGCCAGCCCTGGGTCCAGGGCCGGCTTCTCCCCGTTGGGCTCCTTCCTGGCGGCCTGCCGCGTGGCCTCCTCGTTGCCGTGGGAACTGGTGCCCACCTGGAAGGCGAGCACGTGTGGAAGAGGGAGCCGCAGCCTCAGAAACTGACGCTCACGAGGGCCAGGTGCTGCAGCACAGCCCCGCTACTCCACACTTCTGTTTCCTGCGAAGGCGCCTGGGAAAGCAGCAGGTGGTGGCCCAAGCACTGCGGCCCCTGCCACTCACACGGGGGACCTGGATGGAGTTCCCGGCTCCTGGCTCCTGGCTTTGGCCAGGCCCGGCCCTGGCTGTTGTGGGCCTTTGGGGAGTGAACCTGCAGATGGAAAATCTCTCCTTCTCTCCCTCTCTTTCCCACTCTGCCTTTTAAATAAATAAGCAAATCTTGGTAAAAAAAAAAATGAAATACTCACGGATGAGTCTTTGAGCTGCCACTGTCCTGGCCACACCCCAGCGGCTCCCCAGGCCCTCGGGTGTCAGCCCCCTGTCCCCGGCAAGCAAGGACACCTTCCTTTTAGAAGCTGGGAAACTGGCCCAGGGACCAAGAGAGGGGACACTGCATTCCACACCGTGTGTTTGTAACCGGGGGTGGGGAGGGGGCTCCTAGACCCTCAAACTTCCCAGGCCGTGGTGTGGTCTTCCAATTTCACAGCATCCCCCTCAAACCATACCTGAGTGGGCTAGCCACCCCAGAAAGACCCACATATGATTAGAGCATTGAGACTTAAAAAAAAATTGTTTATTGACAGGCAGAGTGCTGGAGAGAGAGAGAGAGAGGAATCTCCCATCCACTGGTCCACTCCCTAAATGGCCCAGACCAAGCCAGGGCCAGGAGCCAGGAAATCAGTCCGGGTCTCCCATGTGGGTGCAGGGGCCCAGGCACGTGGGCCATCTCCCGCTGCTTTCTCAGGCGCGTTAGCGGGGAGCTGGATCGGAAGTGGAGCAGCCGGGGCTTGAAGCAGCGCCCATATGGGATGCCGCCATCACAGGTGGTGGCTTAGCCTGCTGCGCCATGACACTGCTCCCGAGTGGGTGGGCTACAGCCCGAGTTCATTCCCGTGGCCCGCATGGCGACGGCTCAGAGCTCAGCAGGGCCTGGCTGGCGGGCAGCGGGGGGGGTCCTCCCCGCACCCCCCACCCCCTACATCACCCCTTGTGCTGTCTCTTCTGTGGGCTGGACCTGATTCGCATCGTGCACAGACAACCACGGCGGAGAGCAGGGCCTTCCCTGAGCTCCAGGAGCTGTCGGTGGCGCCTGACCCCGAGGAGCAGTGGGAACCCCAGATTTATAGCCGGTTGGTCGGGAGCATGGGTGGCCAGGAAGCCCCAGAGCCTGGGGCTGGTGTCAGCCAGCAGCGGGGCTGGCCCGGTGGGGGACTTCAATCCCTCCAGGGGCAGCTGGTGTCAGATCTGCCTCGCCGCCTGTTCCCGCCTTGTCCCGTGGCCGCGATGGCAGGAGGGAGGCGAGCCTGTGCTCCCTGCTCAGGGAGGTCACCTGTTAGGGGCAGCCATTTTTTCTGAGGGCCCCGGCCACCCTCCTTTCCTCCTGGCATGGCTTCGAGTTCAGGGCTCTCTGCCCCGTGTTTCATTTTCTGCTTCTAAAAGCAGGCCACCAGCAAAGCGGAAGCCCCCGCCCCCACAGTCCTGTAGGATTTTCCGTCTTGAGAGGCGGCCGGCACAGGGGATCAGACGGCACCTCCCGGGGACTGTGTAAACACGTCCACCGGAGCCGACACACGCATGGCTCCCGAGACCCCCTCAGAACCCCGTGAGCGGCCACGGAACACGAGGGACGACTCAGCGTGTTAGCTGTGGAGTTATGGGGCTCAAGCTGGATTTGGTTTGTTTTGTTGGCTGGTTTGTTTTCAGAAATCAACCAGGGAAAACCGAGAAAAGATGCTAGGAACAGGTGAAAGGGAGGGCGAGCGGGCAGTGGGTGAGCGGGGGCTGCTGCTGTGCTACGGACGGCCGAGGCACGGGCCGCACCGCTCGCCCTGGCCAGCCTGACCCTTCCTTCTCATTTCCCAGGGAAAACCCCCGACGTGGTAGAGACGAGAGAGATGCGTGTTGTGTGTTCTGAGAGTCTGTAGCCTGGAATGTCAGGTCCTTTGACAACATTCGCCTGGGGAAACACTGGGGAGCTTGGTTGCACCCGGCCCGCCCAGCGCTCCTCTTTCCAGCCACGCCCAGCTACCCAGTCCGTGGATCGAGGCTGACGCCACCCCCTCCCCACCACCTCAGGGTCCTGTGTGCAACTGGGTTAGAGGGGGGTTAGACAGGATCCTTACTTGGAAGTAGGGTCTCTGCAGATAGAACCATTTAAGGATCTTGAGATGAAGTCACGCTGGCCTTGGCGGGGGTGGGGGTGGCAAACCCAATGCCGAGGGCGCACAGAGACTCAGCCGGGAAGGAAAAATGGGGGTGCAGGCAGAGGCTTGCGTGTCGAGGGTCACTCAGTGTATTTGATTGGTTTGAAAGGCAGAGTTGCAGGGAGAGAGAGAGAGAGAGAGAGTCAGGCCAGGAGCAGGGAACTGGATGGCAAGTGGAGCATCCCGGTCTCCAACCTGCTGCTCCCGCATGGCTCGCTTCTGCGCGTGCCGGCTTGCCAGGGGCTTGGCTCGGCAGCCACCACCCTGAGAGCTCACTGTGGCTGCTGGCTCCTGCGTGGCGTGGCTCACACATGGGGCAGGAAGGGGAGCACCCTCAGGAGCCTCCTTCACCGGTGGCCATGGGGGTCTGTGTCTCCTGCTCAGCTCCCTCGCCGGGGCAGGGCTCCCTGGCGGTGCACTGCGGCAAGTCAGGAGACAGCAAGGGTCAGGGTCAGAGTTAGAGAAAGGGACCATAACCGTTGACTTCTTACTTCTTGGTGTTGCTTGGCTGTGGCCGCTCCTCTCCAGGCTCTGCCCCTGTCTTCCCACGGCCTCCACTCTGTGGCCAAAGCTGCCTCCCTCTCTGGAGGGTGCGTGTGATGGCAGGAGTCCCTTAACGACAACATCAATGCCCCCTTTGCCCTAGAGGGGCACGGGGACAGGTGTCAGAGTTCAGGACGTGGTGGTCTCCCGGGGCGCGGCACGGTCTGGCCCTCCACGCTGCCCCTTCTCCATGTCCGTCCCCCGCAGCCTTCGATCCATTTCCCTGTGATCCCTGGTGGCAGCTCCGAGGGTGAGGTCCTCCCCCTGGCATTCTCACTTCGTGGGGAGTGAGCTTCGATCTTTCGCGGAATCATTTATTAGCTTGTTGTACTCTCGTCTCACTAACTGCCAGAAACTGCATGGTGTGCGGTCGTTCTGTGGGGCGTCATCCTGTCACCCCAGTGTGGCCGGGGCGGTGGGCTTTCGTATGATGATGACCCAAGGGAAAGAGACCAGAAGTTTGCTGGGGATTCTCACGGATGCTGGGAGCACCCCTCAGCTTCTGTATCAGGGTCTCCCGATCGGCTGTATCTGGCAGGAGAGAAGTGAGGGGCAGGTCACAGCCCAGGGAGGACCCCAACACTGTGGTGGCACAGGTGCGCTCTTCCGGTCCTCCACCCACTGGCTCACTCCCCAAATGGCTTCAAGGGCCAGAGCTGAGCCAATCTGAAGCCAGGAGCCTGGAGCTTCTTCCAGGTCTCCCACGTGGGTACAGGGATCCAAACACTGGAGCCATCTTCTACTGCTTTCCCAGGCCATAGCTGGGTCAGAAGGGGAACAGCTGGGACATGGACCGTCGCCCATGTGGGATGCCGGTACTGCAGGGAGAGGCTTAGCCTACTGCACCACAGGCCGGGCCTCGAGCATCTGTAGAGTGCCTGCACCTTTGGAGCAGGAGGGAGAATCCTGGAGGGCTTTCCTGAGGAAGTGATACGTCAGTAGGGACGGACTTGGAAAGACAATAAGGGGAGGGAGCCAGAGAGCATCTCCTGTGGCTGAAGAGACAGACCTGGGCGAGTTGAGGGACGCAGGAGGGGCCGGGGCCTGAATGCGCTGACATGTCCGAGCCGTGGGCTGG
Organism: Lepus europaeus; assembly: GCF_033115175.1. Lineage (NCBI taxonomy): Eukaryota > Metazoa > Chordata > Mammalia > Lagomorpha > Leporidae > Lepus > Lepus europaeus. The sequence continues at coordinate 58,491,416 of NC_084847.1, read as the reverse complement.
GCAGAGCTGCTCTGGTGCCTGCTGGGGCGTTTGTGTCTGCTCAGATCCCAGTGGGAAACCACCAAGGCCCTGGGGGGGTGACATGGCCAAGTGGACATGTTAGGCGGTCACTCAATCTGTCCGCTATGTGCAGAAAGGTCCCGAAAGGGGTGGGGTGGAGACAGGGAGGCCGGGCAGAGCCGGGCAGACGGGGGCAGGTGTGACGGGGGCGGCTGGCTGGTGGCACGGTGGCTGCTACCGCACTGGGACCCCGAGCTCACACTCTGGGGCCTCGCTCTCTGAGCCTCAGACGTGACGCTTTTAGGGGCTGGGGGTCATCAAGGGGGCAATTTCAGGTGAAACGAGGTCATGGGTTGAGCCCCAGCACCCCTGAATTGGGGGGATATCAGAGGAGATGAGTGTGGAGACACACATGGAGGAGCGGTCTCGGGAGGGACCACCACCCCTGGGCTCGGGCTTCCAGCTTCCAGGACTGGGACGTGGGATTCTGTGGCCTGGCGCCTCCCCCGGCTCTGTGGGGCTGTGTCATCGCGCCCAGGTGCATGGATGCGCATCGTGTGGGTTCAGCCCGGGCAGCCCATGGACCACGGCCTCTCCTCCTGCTATCCCAGGGCTGTGCCTCCTCTCGGGTGCTCACGGGCGGCTTTGAGCTCCAAGGGCTATGTCTGCTGTGGACTCTCTCACTGGGGTGTCCGACCCCTGGACACACACTGGCTTTCTGTCCCCTGCTGCCTGTACACTCACTCAGAAGTCCCCTTTTGCTGCGCCATGTGCCCTGCCCACTTGCAGCAGTCCCCAACCAAACATGCGCACCTCCTGCATTATGGAGACCAAATTAGCATTTAGCAGAGAAAGGGGCTTCTTCTCCTTTTTTTTTTTTTTTTTGCAAATCATACAACTCTAAATTACCTTCAATTTCCTAAATGGAATCTGGCGCGAGCTCCGCTCTGGTACGGAGTAGACTGTAATGAGATTATATTATGTTTTGGGGAAAACATTCAAATGACCAAGATAATTAATTTTGCATAACAGCCGACATACAGCGAGACCCAGAGCCTTTATTCAAAGCCTGCAACCTGCAGGAGCCCCTGGGGCTGCTCGCGCTTCTTGCAAAGACGGCTCTGGGACCAGGCAGTGCAGAGGCTGGGAGCTGGAAACGCTGCTTCCTTTGCCCCCCGCCCCCATGCCCATGCATCTCTCTGCAGCTGGCATGTACCCACCTGAAAAGCGTCCTGGGATCCTCCGTGATCCGGCCCCAAGTGTTCAGAATGCGCGGTTAACGGTGGCATGCTGTGTGTACCGTGTGTGCACCTGTGTGTGTCCCTGTGTGTGGGCAGGACAGAACAGGGTCCAATGCCCCCTGGATTCCTCGAGTCCTCACTGGCAGGTGGCTTTGTTGGTCTGGCACCTGGCTCATCTGAACATCTGGGCAGGGTTTGATGCGGCAGCAAATTTTTGTTCTGACCCATTGTTAAAATCACCTTAGAAACAGCGGTGCTTGGCCCACTGCCCACCCACGTCTTGGTCTCTGGCTTGCATCTCATTCTGAGACATCTAGGGATGTGCAGGAGTGTGGGAATAGAGAGCCCACATTTGTCTTTGAGGTCTGCCTCTAACTGCCTGCTGGGTCTCGGATCAAGTTCTGGTACGCACAGCAGGCACCGTGGGGGCGTGGCCAGAGCCGCACCGCTCACCATAGCCACTAAGTGGGGACAGCCCAGTGCCCACGGATGGCTGATGGGATGAAAAGCTGGGGCCGTCCACACGGCAGAGCGCCACTCAGCCGCAGGAGGAAGGAGGCACTGCCCCTGCGCAATGCAACGCAGATCTCTCTCTCTCCTCTCTCTCTCCCCTCTCTCTCTCCTCTCTGCCCTTCAAGTACAAAATAAATAAACTTGAAAAAGAGACGCTTATTTTGAAATGCATGCACTACTTTTCATAGTACTCATGTCTGTGGATTTTTGAATTTTGAATCATATGCATAGATTGGAAAATTTTGAGCCAAAATAGACTAATATGATTCTGTTCTCCCATGAAAATTTTGTAGTACGCTTGTATAGACATGTGCATATACAGATGTGTGCAGGTGTGTGTGTGCAGGTGTGTGTGCAGGTGTGCAGGTGTGTGTGCAGGTGTGTGCAGGTGTGTGTGGGCAGGTGTGTGTGTATGTGCACGTGTGTGTGCACAGGCGTGCAGGTGTGTGCAGGTGTGTGTGCACAGGTGTGCAAGTGTGTGTGCAGATGTGTGTGCAGGTGTGTGTGCAGGTGTGCGCAGGTGTGTGTGTGTGTGAGAGAGAGACTGGGATTTAAGAAGTCTGGAGAGTCCAGAGTCTGCAGGGCAGGCTCCAAGCTTGAGAGATAGAGAAGTGAAACCCCACAGCCACAGCTCACAGGGCCCCAGCCCTCCCTCCTCCTGCGCTCACCCCACAGCCACAGCTCACACTGCCCCAGCCCTCCCTCCTCCTGCGCTCACCCCACAGCAACAGCTCACAGGGCCCCAGCCCTCCCTCCTCCTGCGCTCACCCCACAGCAACAGCTCACAGGGCCTCAGCCCTCCCTCCTCCTGCGCTCACCCCACAGCCACAGCTCACAGGGCCCCAGCCCTCCCTCCTCCTGTGTTCACCCCACAGCAACAGCTCACAGGGCCCCAGCCCTCCCTCCTCCTGCGCTCACCCCACAGCAACAGCTCACACAGCCCCAGCCCTCCCTCCTCCTGCGCTCACCCCACAGCAACAGCTCACAGGGCCCCAGCCCTCCCTCCTCCTGCGCTCACCCCACAGCAACAGCTCACACTGCCCCAGCCCTCCCTCCTCCTGCGCTCACCCCACAGCAACAGCTCACAGGGCCCCAGCCCTCCCTCCTCCTGCGCTCACCCCACAGCCACAGCTCACAGGGCCCCAGCCCTCCCTCCTCCTGCGCTCACCCCACAGCCACAGCTCACACCACCTCAGCCCTCCCTCCTCCTGCGCTCACCCCACAGCCACAGCTCACACTGCCCCAGCCCTCCCTCCTCCTGCGCTCACCCCACAGCCACAGCTCACACTGCCCCAGCCCTCCCTCCTCCTGCGCTCACCCCACAGCAACAGCTCACAGGGCCCCAGCCCTCCCTCCTCCTGCGCTCACCCCACAGCAACAGCTCACAGGGCCCCAGCCCTCCCTCCTCCTGCGCTCACCCCACAGCCACAGCTCACAGGGCCCCAGCCCTCCCTCCTCCTGCGCTCACCCCACAGCCACAGCTCACAGGGCCCCAGCCCTCCCTCCTCCTGCGCTCACCCCACAGCAACAGCTCACACTGCCCCAGCCCTCCCTCCTCCTGCGCTCACCCCACAGCAACAGCTCACAGGGCCCCAGCCCTCCCTCCTCCTGCGCTCACCCCACAGCCACAGCTCACACCGCCTCAGCCCTCCCTCCTCCTGCGCTCACCCCACAGCCACAGCTCACAGGGCCCCAGCCCTCCCTCCTCCTGCGCTCACCCCACAGCCACAGCTCACACCACCTCAGCCCTCCCTCCTCCTGCGCTCACCCCACAGCCACAGCTCACACTGCCCCAGCCCTCCCTCCTCCTGCGCTCACCCCACAGCAACAGCTCACAGGGCCCCAGCCCTCCCTCCTCCTGTGCTCACCCCACAGCCACAGCTCACAGGGCCCCAGCCCTCCCTCCTCCTGCGCTCACCCCACAGCCACAGCTCACAGGGCCCCAGCCCTCCCTCCTCCTGCGTTCACCCCACAGCCACAGCTCACAGGGCCCCAGCCCTCCCTCCTCCTGCGCTCACCCCACAGCCACAGCTCACAGGGCCCCAGCCCTCCCTCCTCCTGTGCTCACCCCACAGCCACAGCTCACACCGCCTCAGCCCTCCCTCCTCCTGTGCTCACCCCACAACAACAGCTCACAGGGCCCCAGCCCTCCCTCCTCCTGCGCTCACCCCACAGCAACAGCTCACAGGGCCCCAGCCCTCCCTCCTCCTGCGCTCACCCCACAGCCACAGCTCACAGGGCCCCAGCCCTCCCTCCTCCTGCGCTCACCCCACAGCCACAGCTCACAGGGCCCCAGCCCTCCCTCCTCCTGCGTTCACCCCACAGCCACAGCTCACAGGGCCCCAGCCCTCCCTCCTCCTGCGCTCACCCCACAGCCACAGCTCACAGGGCCCCAGCCCTCCCTCCTCCTGTGTTCACCCCACAGCAACAGCTCACAGGGCCCCAGCCCTCCCTCCTCCTGCGCTCACCCCACAGCAACAGCTCACACAGCCCCAGCCCTCCCTCCTCCTGCGCTCACCCCACAGCAACAGCTCACACAGCCTCAGCCCTCCCTCCTCCGCGGCTGGAGCTGCTGTGCGGGACACAGACTGCGGTAGCGCTGGGAGCTGGGGGAGTGGGGGGCCTGGGTGGGAGGTCAGCTCCCTGGCCTTGTGTGAGGACTGCCTGGAGCCCCGAGCCATCCTCCTGTGCCACCCCAGCTTGTCCCAGAACGCCCAGGCCCCGCCTCCGGACCTGAGTCTGAAAGGCCCCGGCTAAGGTGCCCCGGTGACCAGAAGGACAGTGGCGTCACCCGCGCTCATTCAAAGAGGGCCAGGAGTCCCTCGTCGTCCCTGGGCTCTGGAGACGGAGCTGAGCCACACAGCCCAGGAGCCGACAGCCCCTGGGGGCTTGGGACAAGATCTGCACGGCTGTGCTGAGAGTGCTGGCCCCTGGCGGACCCGGGAAAAGGCGACTCTCGGTGTCAGTTTGACAGGCGCATCTTGCGTCTCCCCGTCGCCCTTTCAGCATCGTGTTCCTGCAAACAGAGAGAGAGAGAGAGAGAGCACCCATTGCAGGCAGCGGCCCTGGAGTGGCAGCTGGGGTGCGGCGGGGGCCAGGCTGGCCTGGTGCTGGCTCCTGCCCGCTCAGCTTGGCGCCCCTCTCCCTGGGGGCCCCGTCACCGGTCCCAGCGTCACAGGACCCGGCCAGCTCCTCCCGTGATCGCAGGCCCGCGTGTCCCTGAGCACCCCACGTGGTGCGCTGGCTGACTTCCTAGGTGCACATCAGGGTGTGTTGGTGTTTGGTGAGAATCATGGAAACCTGATGAAGGGCGCGCTCCTTAGCACAGAGCAAGCTGCTGCCCGTGGCGGCACAGCGAAGCTCACTCTGACTGAGACGGAGCTGGGGGGGGCCTCGGATTCCCTCCCTCCCTCCCTCTCTCCCTCTGTGTCTTTGGGTCTGCGTGTCTGGCGTTGGGGGGCAGGAAGGGGTAGTTCCAGTCTGGGACACGCGTGTTATGTATATGTGTGCACAGGCATGTTGTGCAGACCTGTGCAGATGTCCCTGGGGCCGGGGTTACATGTGGAGAAGGAACCCCAGGCGTGAGAGCCATGGGAAGCCTGGAGCCCTGGTTTGCCATCCTGGAGCAGACCACGCGGTGCCTGGTGCTGACTTATTACCACGGTAACCCTGCAAGCGACGCCCTGGTAGCTGCCAAACTGCGTCCCCAGAATGCCACTGCGTCTGCGGACACGGCCTCTCCACGAGTGATTAAGGGAAGAGGAGGCCCCCCTGCCCCAGTGTGACTTCCTGGAAAAGGTCGGGAGGCAGACGGCACAGGAGGCCCTGTGGGGACACGGGAGCAGCAAGCCCGGGAGAGGCCGCAGGAGAACCCAGCCCCACCGTCACCAACATCCTGCGCCTCCAGCCTTACGACCATTCAGACCATTCATCACTCAGGGGTCCGCAGGTGGCTGGGCTTGTTGCCATGGCAACCGTGGAGCTGCAGACCAGAGCTCCGGATGCAGGGACTTCTCGAGGTTAGGCACCTGGGCACTTCCGCTGCATGCTATTGGCCAGAGCGGATCATGTGACCAGCCTGACCTTCAGGGACGACCACGTGACCAGCCAGGGTTCCAGGTGCGGGAAGCAGACTCTGTGCCCTGGCAGGAAACGCGAGGGTCACGGGAGAAGGGCGTGGAGTTGGACGAGGGGCGGAAAGGGTTCACCGTCGGAATCCGGATTACGGCGCATTTTAGTTTGCAATGTGAAAACGGACTCCAAGCCTGACTCACTTGGAAGTCGACTGATTCACCACAGGCCCTCCCGATTCCAGGGCCGTCCTGGCACATCGCAGGGATCCCTGGCAGGCTGCCCACCGCTGGCTGGGAGAGGAGAGGGAGGAGGGATCTAGCAGGGAGACACCGAGAAACAGAGGCAGGAGCCCTGCCAAGCAGCCGTCAATCAGAGGCCAGGAGAAGCCTCCCTGGAACAAAGTGCAAAGGAAAATGTGGACTGGAAGCAGCATCCTGGGGTGGGACTGGCAAGGTGACGGCTGACAAACCCCGCCTTAGGCCACAGAAAATGCCCCCCCCCCCCGCTGGAGTCAGGCTTGCCCCCGCCTTGGGCCCTCAGCCCAGCCTACAGGGGCGTCGCCGTCCTTGTTTGCCGGGCCCTCCCGGACTCATCCCTGCACCCGACCGTGTGTGCCTCTGTGGGCTCCCTTGTCTGCTGGGTGGCAGACCGCGCGAGGGCAGGCAGCGTGCCCGCTTGTTTTCCCAGCGTGGGGCCAGCCTGCGGTCAGGATCTGCTGGTGGACGTCCCCGGCCCCAGCCCGAGCACAGAGCCCTCCCCTGCAAGGCCGTTCCCTTCGGGCAGCCTTGGAGAGAAGCAGAGATTTATTTCCAAGGAAATAAAAAGGTTTGCATTTCTAATGGACTGAGACCCATTACGTTGACGCCATCCTCAGCCCGCCTGCCAGGGTTGTGAGAGAGGCAGATGGTAAACCGGTGACCGGCTTGGGAGGCTCAAACAGACGCGCCAGCCACCCAAGCCCTGGGGTGGCTCCAGGGGACTCCCTCCCTCCCTCTCTCTCTCCCTCTGGAGGGCCCTAAACCCAACAATAGGGCTGGTTGATGGCTGCGTTTGAGCCCAGCTCTGTCCAGCAAGATGCTCCTCCACAGCCCTGAAGGATGCTGAGCACACGCCTGGAGCAGTCGTAATTTAGTTGCAATTGCTGCTTGCTGGTGGAACTGCGAGTGAAAACGCACAAGATTCATACCGATTTGGAAGCTCGTTGCAATAGGGGCAAAATTAACTTTGGTAAATAAGACCCGCCTGCAAAAAGACGGGGTTGCTGGAGACCGCTCTGCACGCTGGGTGCTAATTCCGAGGCTGAAAGGACCAGTCATCACAGGTGGGAGCCGTGATTGCCGGCAGGCAGGAGCTGGGCCGGGCTCTCCGGAGCAGCCACGCCACGCCGCCCTGCAATCCGTTTTCCTCCGGCATCTTTCACGTGGATGTTTAACAAAACAGCTAATTACGGACTTCCTATGCAAATGCAGGCAGCATATCGATCGCCACTCATCAGCGGGGTGAACGTTTGTTGACATCTGGGACAATCACGGACACGGGGAGCAGGCAGTCTCTGCAGCTGGAGTCGGGGGGCCACCTGGGGGGTGGGAGGACCTGGGGGCTGCGGGGTCCGGGTGTGACCGGGGAGCTGAATTCGACAGACCAAGGCACCCTGGAGAGAGCCAGGAATTGGGCACGGAGCACACACGGGGCATTGATCCAGAGAGGGGGAGGTACCAGGGGAGGCACCTGCAGGGGAGGAGAAGGAAGGAGGGGGTGGGCCACTGTGGCCGACAGCCCCCTCCTAGGGACCCCTGGGGGTGACGGTGGCTGGGTCCTGAAGTCACCCAGTGGTAGGTGGGGGCAGGACATGCGGTCTTGGGAGGCTGGTAGGCACCAAGTGCCGTCCCCAGTCTCCAGATGAGCAAACCAAGGCTCAGTTTAGGGGAACCTGTCAGAGAGATGACTACGGGCAGGCCTGGGGATCCAAAATCCAGGTTCTGGCGACAAAGACGACTTCCGGCTTCAGCCTGATCGTCGGCCCCGACACGCACCCGCTGAACGCAAAAGCAGAGAGCGATGTAGAAAAACGCGGATGAGTCCAGAACGCTGCGCATTCGGGGAGGAACCGGGGGGGAATCAGTCAGATCAGCTGCAGGTACAGGAAGGAAAGGAAGAAGGGGGGGTGAGGGAGGGAGGGAAAGGAGGGAGGGAACCAACCCTACAGTATCCTGGTGAAGAGCTGGTTTTCCGCTTTGCAGCTGCCCAGCTGTCTGGAGCCCCTGCTCCGGAGCTCCAGGTTCCCACGAATGCTAAGTCTCACCCCTCTGCTTTTCGGATGCCAAGAGGATCCAGGGGCGGCCAACACGGGCCCAGGGGTGCTGTGCTCTCCCCCTGCAGCACCGTGAAGGGCGGTCCTGGCCGCCCACTCCCCGCAGCGGCTGGGAGTCAAGGTCAGACGCGGAGAGCGCCCTGGGAGGCGAGCTTCCACCTCCACAAACGGAAGAATTACGAGGCCCTTCCCCCTCGCGCCGTCCGCTGTCGGCCGGGGCAGAGGAAGATAATATTTACTATTTTGTCCTCAGAACGCGGGCCGAGGTGCCGGCCGTATATTTAAGCAGCAGGGACTTAGTATTTTTGAGATGGGGTGTCGGGCCAGAAAACACCGCACGGTGTCATCGTGTTAATTTATCTAAGTGTGACAGTGGGACCTTCTCCTGGGGAACTCAATGTCACGCCTGCACAACAAGGCCGACAGGAGGATAGCGGGATTAGTTACCATGGCCGGACTAGTTACGATGTATTTACAGAAGCTGTGCCCTGAGGCCGCAGGGGAGTGGTCTTTCCAGCCAGGAGGAGTTGGGCGTGGTCTTTCTTAGGCACTGAGCTGACAGGTGTCATTTCTGGGATGCTCACGTCCACTCCCTCCCGTCAGCTGTGGCTGTCTCGCTCCCCTAGAAAAATCGCAGCTTCCTAGATGGCCTGGGACGGGTGATGCCCACCTGGCAGCCAGGGAGCGAGACACGTGGGCTTCCTCCTCATCCCTTGTGGAAGAGCGGCTTCTGCCGTGGAAGCTGCCTCCTCCCGCCCCCGGCAGAGCCATACTGGAACAGGTGTAGGCCTGCAGCCACCGCGCCCCGCCAGCCGCTCGGGAGCCCTGCACCTGCCTTTGCTGGCAGTGATGGATGAGCCTGCTGGCTGGTCACGTGCTGCCGGTGTGTCGAGACAGAGCGCACGCACGGCTTCCCATGAACTTCCCGGTGCGCGGCTGGGGACAGCTGGCCACAGGAGGATGGCCACGGAGCTCCCGCCTGTCAGGGGCTGGTGGCTCCACCTGCCATGGAGGGCTTGGATGCAGGGCGGTGTCCAGGGCTCCGGAGCTGAGGCCAGTACCGGGTGAGCACCAGAAAAGAAGGGGAGTCAGCAGCTGCCCCAGCAGGGGCGGGCCTGAGTCACCTGCGCCTGGAGGTGTGGCCTAGGACAAAGGCCGGCGTGGGAGTCACCCGGCCACAGAGCAGCAGGCAGAGGGGGCAGCCGGGAGGCACTGAGGCCAGTGGGACCACCTGCCCTCTCCTTCTCACAGGATAGGGCCCGAGTTGGTGGCTAGTGCCCACGGGAGCCTTCCGAGAGGCCCACGAACTGTGCAGGCTTCAAGACACGGCCAGTGCCTCGGCCTCTGCGTGCAAATGGGCTCGCTTTGTGCCAGCACCACGCAGACGGGCGTGTCGGCAGCAAGGGCGGGCACCCAAGGAAGCAGGGACGCAGGGTCAGCTGAAAGGAGGGAAGCCGGATCGAACCTCCTGGGCAGCCTGGCCGATCACGGACCACTCCGATGGAGCCGCAGCAACGGACTCCTGGGGGCGCTGGCCACTTGCTACCCTAAGGCTACAGCAGCAGTCCAGACCCCTGCGTTCCCCGCCCCTACCAGAAGGCCCTACACACCAGGAGGCTGTGCCTGCAGGAGGAGGCCCCACCCCACGGGGAGGCCCCGCCTCTGGGAGGAGGCTCCGCCCCACCAGGAAGCGTGTGTCCTGAGTTCTGGGATGCCCCCCACAGCTGGGCCTGCAGAAGTGAGGGCCTCCCCACTCCCACGCACGCTGGGAAGCCCTTGGCTTCCAGGCCCTCAGGGACCGGCTCTGCAGGGGAGGGCAGCCCAAGCCCCACCCCTCCCCCAGAAAGCCAGCATCAGGTGCATGGCCCATGGGGGTAGGCAGGCCCAGAAGCTCTCCCACTGAGGACCGCTCTGAGGGTCCCCCAGAGTTCTCCGCAGGGCTGGCCCAGGCCCCTGCCCTTCCACAGGGAGCATCCCAACAGCACCACCAGCGCATCCCCCACAGTCGCCTTCTCCGACCTCCAGGAGAGGGGGCCACAGAGGGTGCGGAGTTGGTGGATTCTGTAAGGTGGGCCAGGGGCCGGTGACCTGCACTGGGGCTCGGGAGGAGTGAAGAGACCTGATGGGGTTAAGTCGAGCCCCACACTCCCCGGAACGCTGACATCACCGCACCAGTGGCTTTGCAAGTGACCTGATCCGGAAACAGGGTCTTTGCCGGTGACCCCCCCCGGGGGGGGGCTCTCTAACCCAGCAGCAGCAAACACGCCCCCAGGGAGGGGACAAGCAGGGGTGGGGAGAGGCCCAGAGCAGGTTCTAGGTTCTGCCTTGCAGCCCCCAGACACCCACGAGACCTCCCATCTCTGTTGCTGCTGCTGCCGGGTCGCCCAGTGGGCCTGTGCCTGTGCCTCGTGACTCGGCGAGCTGTGTGCATGGTGACATGACTCAGCTCCGAGTTCACCAGGAAGCCCCGACTGAAAACACTGGCGGGTAGGAAAAACAGACACCAAAAACCCAAACACGATGCTTTACAAAACTCCGTGGCTGCTGAAGCACAGGGCAGAGCGCCCCACCTCGGCCCACCTGCCAGCCGAGGCCCTGTGGGGTTCCCCTGAGAGCCCAATCGCCCAGGAGCCCTGGGAGGCTGCGCGGGCCTCGGAGCTCTGGCCACTGCCTTGTGCCTGGCTGGCAGCGTGCACCTGCTCCCCAGCACCTATCACGGGCCCCATTCCCAGTGGGCAGGCCCTTGGCCCCCAGAACCCCCAGGAATGGCTTGTAGAGGCCGCAGGCTGCACTTGGTGATCGCTTGTTTCAGTCACGCTCACCGTCTGTGCGAACCACGGAGATTCTCGCAACTGAAACACGGAAGCTTTTCCAAGCAGAGTGCCTGCGCGGATGCTTAGGTGGCAGGGAGTCTGTGGCGGACTCTGGGTGTGCCGTGTGAAGCACCATTAAACACACGGTTTCTTGGGGCTGACGCTGTGGCGCAGCAGGTACAGCTGCTGCCTGTGACACTCGCATCCCACATGGGCGCTGGTTCAAGTCCCAGCTGCTCCACTTCCAACCCAGCTCCCTGCTATGGCCTGGGAAAAGCCGCAGAAGATGGCCCAAATGTCTGGGCCCCTGCACCCACGTGGGAGACCTGGATGAAGCTCCTGGCTCCTGGTTTTGGCCTGGCCCAATGCTGCTATCTTGGGAGCGAACCAGCGGATGGAAGATCTCTCTCTGTCTCTCCCTCTATCTATAATTCTGACTTTCAAATAAATAAATAATCTTTAATAAAAAAAAAAGGTAGAACTTGGAATGTCACCAGAGCATTCCAAAGATAAAAGTCAGAAAGAAAAAAAGATAAACCTCACAACAAAACATGACCAACCCTTATCTTTAAGTTGAAAAAAAAAAGAGATTAAAATAATCAGAAAGGTGTGATTCAATCCGTACAATGTTATAAATATTAATATGAAAAGGACTTTATCTTGGGAGATGTTATTCTACAGTGCAATGTTAATTTATGAAAATCAATTCATTTAGCACTCACGCACTTTCCACTTCTCTCCTTGGCGCTGGCTGATGATTTAAGTCGTGGGGGCCGCAGGAACATTCCCGCTTCCACAGCCGCCACCTTGTTCGGGCCCAGAGCAGGATGCTGACATCAGTCGCCACTCCCCTACAGACAGCGGGAGGAGGCAGCTGAGGGCGGCCGAGCCCCACGTGGGGATGTCCTTCCTGTCAGAGCCGGACTGGATGCACACAGGCTCCCTCAGGAACGCCACACCCCAAGGAGTGGTCCCTGAAGCACCAGGGGCGGGGTGGGGGTAGGACATTGTCACCATCCAGTCTCGGCATTCTACATACTACATATCCCCATTCTATAGCCCAGGAGACCGAGGCACAAGTAGCAACACCACCTGTGTGCACGGCGCTAGGAACAGCTGGCCGGGGTTGGGAAGCCAAGTCCACTTGGCCCCCTGGGCCGGCTGCATGTGGATCAAGGCACTAGGGTTGTAACTGGCAGGTCTGCAGGTGGACACTGAGAAGGGCCCCCAGTGGGCCCCCAGGTGGAGACGTCCTCCCCTAAGTGGATCATTTCCATAAGCTCTGTGGCCAGACATGCGTTTAGAGACGGCATCATTAACGGCCGCTCGACACCTGTTCTGACACGCGGGAGGTGAGGGACCAGACGAGTGCTCTTCAAGACCTGGTGACAGCTACCTGTGGTAAAGGAATGACAACCAGAGCCGAGCTCCAGGCGCCGAGGAGCCCACGGCAGGGACGGAGCCCACGGCAGGCACAGAGCCCAAGGCTCCTGCGCCCAGGTGTGCGGGAGGAGGGAGCGGGATTCATTCCCCAGACTCCGAAACAGGTTTGTGATTGCTCACCCTAGCTGGGGAGGCCTCGGTTTCCTTTTCGTTTAATGTTGGAGGGGGCTGTGGCCGGCGCCCACAGCAGGGCCTTGCCTGGTTCAAAACGTGGCTGGCGGCTGCGGCTGCTTCCACGCTCCCTCCAAAGAGTCGTGGAGCGCACGTCTCCACCAGAGCCGGAAGAGAGAATTGCTACCGTGAGAAGACAAAGGGGGCCAGCCCGTCCCCGGGACCCCCAGAGCCTCAGACCCGGACAACCTGGCCCAGGGAGGGGGAACGGGAAGGTACCACCTCGGGCCAGGTAAGCCGGCCGGCAGGACCCGGGACCCAGGGCGCACCCGTCCTGGAGCTTTTCCCAAAGCCATCAGCGCCCTTGGCTGAAAGGCCCAGAGACGGAGCTGGCCATCGAGGGAGCCCAGGGCCTCGAGGCCGGCTCAGTGCCCAGCAGGAGAAGGTATGCTGTACAGGCAGGGCTGGGGCCAGGAGAGGCGGGGGAGACACCCGGGGGCCCCTTCCAGGTGCAGAGCTGGGGGAATACAACCGGGGGCCCAGAGGGCGGAGGACCTGGGGGCTGTGACGCAGGACAAGCAGAGCCGGACCCCAGGGAGGGCGCGCCGGCCATCAGCACGGGGCAGAGACCAGCCGGGAGTCCTGACCCGGCAAACACGGTCTGCAGAGTCAGGGCCGCAGTGGACGAGGCCCCTCGCGCGTCTGGCACCAGGAGCACACGCAGCTGTCCCCCAGGGCCCCCCTTCCTCACTGGACGGGCCCACCGCACGCGCCAGAAGGTTCTGTACTCACGGCTCGGTTTCTTGCAGAGAAAGCGGGCGGAGCCATCCACTTGAATCAGCTGAGGAAGGGGTGCGCTGGCCAGAGTCCAGCGAGGCCCCAGAGCGCAGCTTCGCGTCGTCCCCGTGGGGGTGGACAGCGAGGAGGACCCGCGCGTGAGAGCTCCCCGACCAGGGAAGCCCCCGAGCCCCGGGTCCCAGTCCGTCCTGGGCTCCAGCGCCAGGAGTGTTGCCGTCCCCGCGGCCGACCTCAGCCCCGGCCCCGCTGGAGAGTGCGCAGGCGAGAGCAGATACCGCCCCCCCCCCGCGTGCCCGGCTGTCACCTTTTAGAGTTCCTGGTGTGGAACAAGTAGCTGAGGCCACCCACGGCCAGACTCCCCTTTGTCACAGTGAGGGTCTTTCTCACAGAGGGGCACAGGCAGGTGACCCCAGCTTCCACGTGGGGTGCAGCGAGGGGACTGGGTCCCAGGATGGCTCCCCTGGGGATGGGAGGTGGGGCGCTGACTCCAGGACACAGGCCAAGGTGCGCGACCTCTGCACGTCGGGTGAGGACAGGTGTGCAGGAGCTGAGGGCAGGAGGGGCTTCCCCTGGACCGGGCAGAGTGGGGAAGCCCCAGGGAGGCCTGGACGGTGAGCAGGTGAGCCGCGTCCCACCTGTGGAGCCTTGGGGGTTTGGATTCCTCACCCCCCGCCCAGGGAGTTCGCAGCTGGTGGTGGTGGTGGTGGTGGTGGCGGTGGGGAGGCCGGGTGGACCCAGCAATCTGCATTTAACCTCGGGGCCGGTCTCAGGGACATTGGCTGGAGCGATCGAGGCCGCCTCCTGCCTCGACTTGCCCAGCTGGGCAGCGGGGTCGTAAGCCGTGCCCCAAGGGGCCTGCGGGGGGACTCAGACGCTGTTCTGGGGCCATGAAGAAGCGCTGGTGTGGGACGGAAGCGGCGGCTGCAGAGCGACACTTGCAGTGGTTAACCGTGGTCCTGTGGATTTCATCGGTGATAACAATTCACCAGACACCCAGGAAACGGAGCAGCTAGGACCTGAACCGTTGCCCATGTGGGATGCTGGCGCTGCGGGCTGGGCTCTAACCCGCTGAGACGCGGCGCCGGCCCCTGTGGCTGTCTTTCAGGGCAAGGGGACTGGCAGGGCACCCAGGGCCTCCCTCCTAGCTCCGCACACACGTGCACCCCCAAAAGGCTGCAAGTGAACCCCACCAGCAGGACCTGGCCTCTGCCCACCGCGTCCTGAGACAGGCTCAGGGTCCCCGTGCAGTGACGGATCTGGAAGGTCTGGAGGTTCCCGCCGAGCGTGGCCGCAGCCGAGGGCCTGGGCCCCAGATCGCGTGAGGTTTTTCATGGAAGCCGAGGGCAGACACCCTCGCGGCGACACTCGAGCAGCGGCAACTGTACTTGCTTGGGCTTTGTCTTCAGCAGGGCCAAAAACATAAAATAAACCAGGACGGGGGTCTAATTGGGTCTCCTGGCGTCTCGCTGGGATTAAACAAAGACGCAGCCTGGTCCAGACAGGGGGCGCCTCCGCTTGGGGCACCGTGAAGGCCAGCAGGCGGCCCTGCGAGGCGCGGCCCCTGGCGCTGCAAAGTCCTCCAGCGCTCCCGCCCCTCGCCCGGAAGACGCTCGTTCAGTGAACAGTGGGGAAAAGCAGGGATTTCCGCCCAGTGTAGCGCTGGGCAGCAGGGAGGGGAGTCGCTGAGCTCGCAGGGACGCGACTCGGGGTGCGGCAGGCGTCCGGTGCACCCCAGCGGGGACAGGCTCGGCCTCCCTGACCACGCCACACCTAGGTTTATGCCAAGGGCGCGTCCTTAGGCTGGCCTGGGCTGGGCAGATGTCTGTCCCCAGAAGGGGAGACGGAGGCCAGTGATCCAGGGGCACATCGGCTGCTGGGACCTCTGTCCTTCCCTGGCCTCAGAGGACCTGGGGGAGGAGGTCTGGGAGAGTGACCCCCAAGAGGGTGGCCGCCGGCAGGTGGGGGACTCCGGAAAGTGGCTGTCCCCCCACTCGTCCTGCAGCTCTTTCCTCTCCTTCAGAACCCCATGGTGGGGCCGGCGCTGTGGCACAGCGGGTTAAAGCCCCGGTCTGCAGTGCCGGCATCCCATATGGGTGCCGGTTCGAGTCCCAGCTGCTCCACTTCCGATCCAGCTCTCTGCTATGGCCTGGGAAAGCAGTAGAAGATGGCCCAAGTGCTTGGGCCCCTGCGCCCATGTGGGAGATCCCAGAAGAAGTTCCTGGCTCCTGGCTTCAGATCGGCACAGCTCTGGCCATTGCAGCCATCTGGGGAGTAAACCAGCAGATGGAAGACCTTGAGAGAGATCTCTCTCAGCCTCTCTGTAACTCTGCCTTTCAAATAAGTAAAAAAAAACCTTAAAAACAACAACAACAACAAACCACCACGGTTTGGTTTTCCAGCCAGAAACAGAGCGAGCGTGCCCAGAAGGCTCTGGCCTGGCTCCGTAAGCGCTGCCTGCCCAGCTCAGCCGTTATCTGCAGAGTGACCAACCACGCGTGAGCCCCAGGGCCAGGGAAGGCGACAGAGGCAGAAGCTCCTGCCCCGAGCCCCCAGCACTCCCCTCCATGGGGAGAATCGGATGAACAGGTTCTGGCTCCTCAGGCGACCCCAGAGAGGGGCTGAAGCAGGGGCTGCCTTTGGAGCCCCCTCCCCTCCAGGGTCCTCTAAGAGCCAGGGGGATCCCAGTCCACAGCCAGTGCCAAGCCACGGCCGGCCTTTCCTGGGGACTCAGAGTGGGTGGGAAGCACTCACAGGTGCCCAGCAGGATGGGCTTCTCCTTGGACACCGGGCCGGGCCCTGCAGGGGAGGCAGAGGCAGGGCCAGCCGAGGGGAGGCCGGGGTGGGCGGGAGACCCCAGGGGCACCTTGCGAGCTGAGGGCCCGCAGCCAGAGGAGCAGTGCAGAGCGAGCCTCTCCCGTGGCTATTTGCTAGGGGACTTGGGCCTGGTGAGGAGGGCGCTGTCCCCCCCCTCCCCCCCCCGGCAGCCAACGGGGACCACAGAACGCCCTCAGTGCCTGTGTGCACGAGGGGGTACAGGAAATGGACTCCACGGAGCCGACTCCTGCCACGGAGGTTGGGAGGGTTCCGTGCCTGAAGGGAGGCATTTGGGGCGCTCTGGGGACAAGGGCGGGAGGAGAGGGCGCAGGGACAGCGTGCTCTAGGGGAACGGAGCCGGGATCGGGCGCTCTAGCCTCTCCCTGCTGTAAATACTCACGCCCTGGCTGACCCCCAGGTGCCCAGGCGAACCTGGGGCCGGTCGTGGTCGTGGTCACGCCGGCTCCTGCAGGCCCCAGCACGCGGTCTCAGGCCGGCGCTTCAGGGGCAAAGGCGAGGAGGCTGCAGGGGGTATGAGAGCCGCTAGACTGGGGCTGCCAGGGACGGAGCAGGCACCGTGGCAGGCGGAAGACCTGAACGGTCAAGGCCAGAACCCCTCAGGCCGGGTGAAGCCCCTTTCACCCCGAGGGGGCAGTCACCTGGCCCGCTCAATGAGCCGGACACCGGGGGCTGCCAACAACAGGTGACGCCCTGGCCTTCCCGCCGCGAGGCTGGGGACCGTGGTGACCCGTGTCGTGTGAGAACGTCAGTGCGCCGCGAATATGCTTTTCCGTGAGTCATAAGATCACGGCCGAAGTGGAGCCATCTGTCATGTGGACGCCAGCACGGAGAGAGCCAGCCTGGGGGGTGGGGGCGCGGGGCCACCAGGACACCTGTGCAAATGAAAATTGATTTTCTTGCGAATTCTTTGCCTGGTGAAATAAATTAAATCTGCATTTACTTCTATTTGTTTAAAAACCTCTTTGTTAAAATAAGTACAGCAGTATAAACACGTAATCTAATAAATTAGAGGAGGATAAATCACGCCCAGGGGCGCTGGCAGAGCAGATCTGCGAGGAAGCAGGCGGCAGGGGCTGGGGAGCCACTTAAGGACCTGGATTAATTCTGGTTGTGACGGGAAAACTGGGACGCCGCGGCTCCGTTTGGGCCTCCTCCAGCTCGTCTTATTTTTTCCGAATCAGTTTTATTATCTTTTAGTGTGGGAGAGATAATCGAGCGAATCTCCACCTTTTAAAAGTTGACGCCTCTTGGGGTCTCCTGCCCTCCCGGGGAAGGACACGGGAGCAGCAGGAAGTGCGAGTGGGGGTCTAGGGCGTGGCTGGCAGGTGTAGTTCATGTGTCGACTTTTATTTTATTTACTTGAAAGAGCGGCAGAGGGATAGGAAGCGAGGGGCGGGGGAGGGGAGAGAGGGAGAGAGGGGGGAGGGGGGAGAGAGGGGCAGAGAGGGAGAGAGGGGGAGAGAGGGGGAGAAGGGGAGAAAGAGGGGGGGAGGGGGGGAGAAGGGGAGAGAGAGAGAGGGAGAGAGGGGGAGGGGGGAGGGGGGGAGAAGGGGAGAGAGAGAGGGAGAGAGGGGGAGGGGGGAGAGAGAGAGGGGAGAGAGAGAGGGGGAGAAGGGGAGAGAGAGAAGGAGAGAGGGGGAGGGGGGAGAGAGAAATCTTCTATCCACTGGTTCACTCCCCAGATGCCTCACTGGCTGGGGCTGCCACAGGCGTGGAAGCCAGGAGCTCAGGACGCCACCCGGGTCTCCCACGTGGCGGCAGGGTCCCAGGTACTCGGGCCATCTGCTGCTGCTTTCCCAGGTGCACGAGCAGGGTGCGGGTGTGCAGGGGGAAGGGGCGGAGGGGGCCGGGCCCTCGGCAGGCGGGCCTGGTGGGTGTGGTCCTGCAGATGCTGCCCCGTGCAGCACCCGCCTGGCGTAGCCCGTGGGTGTGGTCCTCACCCTCACTGCCTGCCTCGCTGGGCACATGATCTGGAGGGCTTTCCTTCCTCGTGTCTGGGGTGTTGGCGACACATCAGTGGATCACGGCACAAAACCCCCTTCCCCAGGGCTCAGCCCAACACTGCCTCTCCCAGCCTGCCTTGCATCTGGGTCTGTTGGGTGACACAGAGGGGGGTTCTGGGAAAAACTTTTATTTTCTACCAGGAAGAAGTGTATCTTACCTCCCTCCCTACCCTCCTGCCTTTCTGCCTAGGACAACAGCATGATGGCTGGAGCAGCAGCAGTCACCCTGAGACCTGAGGGACAGGATGCAAGATTTGCTGGGCTGAGCCAACACAAGCCTTGGGCCTCACGTCAGGTGGGACAGGTAACCCCTTTTGCCCGGAGCCTCCGTGGCCAGCGCTGGGTCGTTGACTGGCTCCATGCTCCTGTCTGTGTCTCCTTTCTGTTCTCATAGGCCCTCTCCCTGTAGGTGACAAGCCCTGTCTCCCAAGGTCGCCCACAGCCTGCCCAGCGCCGCCGTGGGCCCGGCCTGCGCTGGGAGCGTCCGCCGCGGTGCCCTGTCCTCTGCTATTAGCAAATGTTAATTTGAAGCAATGATCATTGGCCTTTCAAGTGCCCTTTATGCTACTGTAATTTTGTGACTTCACAGCCAAAAAAAACCCACCACCTTGTAATTTTGCTTGGCCTAACAGAAAACGCTCGGAGCTGCGTTCCAAGTCAGACTTATTTTTTTTCCCCTTCTGGGGTTTATTCCGCTTTGTATTCAGACTCAGGCTGTGTGTGTGACGACGCACACTTTATTTAAAGAGCAAGAACCGCGCCGGCAGCTGTAGGGCCTTGCCCGGCCTTTCTTCCCGCGCTCTGCGGTCACAGATGGCACCCACAGGGCTGGCCCCTCGCTGGCGTCCAGGCTGAGCGCCCGTTCCTGTACTTCCGACTTCAGAACAGCCCTGTTAACAGCCGCGCCTCCTCCAGCGTGGCCAGGGCCTGGTGTCTCCCACACCTGCGCCTCCTCCAGCGTGGCCAGGGCCTCGTGTCTCCCACACCCATGCCTCCTCCAGCCGTGGCCAGGGCCTCGTGTCTCCCACGCCCGCGCCTCCTCCAGCGTGGCCAGGGCCTGGTGTCTCCCACACCTGCGCCTCCTCCAGCGTGGCCAGGGCCTCGTGTCTCCCACGCCCACGCCTCCTCCAGCGTGGCCAGGGCCTCGTGTCTCCCACGCCCGCGCCTCCTCCAGCGTGGCCAGGGCCTCGTGTCTCCCACACCTGCGCCTCCTCCAGCGTGGCCAGGGCCTGGTGTCTCCACCTGCGCCTCCTCCAGCGTGGCCAGGGCCTGGTGTCTCCCACACCCATGCCTCCTCCAGCGTGGCCAAGGCCTGGTGTCTCCACCTGCGCCTCCTCCAGCGTGGCCAGGGCCTCGTGTCTCCCATGCCCGCGCCTCCTCCAGCGTGGCCAGGGCCTGGTGTCTCCCACACCCATGCCTCCTCCAGCGTGGCCAGGGCCTCGTGTCTCCGCCTGCGCCTCCTCCAGCATGGCCAGGGCCTCGTGTCTCCCACACCTGCGCCTCCTCCAGCGTGGCCAGGGCCTCATGTCTCCCACGCCCGCGCCTCCTCCAGCGTGGCCAGGGCCTCGTGTCTCCCATGCCCGCGCCTCCTCCAGCGTGGCCAGGGCCTCGTGTCTCCGCCTGCGCCTCCTCCAGCGTGGCCAGGGCCTCGTGTCTCCCACACCTGCGCCTCCTCCAGCGTGGCCAGGGCCTCGTGTCTCCCATGCCCGCGCCTCCTCCAGCGTGGCCAGGGCCTCGTGTCTCCGCCTGCGCCTCCTCCAGCGTGGCCAGGGCCTCGTGTCTCCCACACCTGCGCCTCCTCCAGCGTGGCCAGGGCCTCGTGTCTCCTACGCCCGCACCTCCTCCAGCTGTGGGCCAGGGCCTCGTGTCTCCCACGCCTGCGCCTTCTCCAGCCATGGGCCCAATGGCGCCTGGCATCCGGGGCCGCCCGTGCCCATCTTCCAGGGGCACAAGTCCTTCCCAGGTGACGACACCTGCCTGGCTCCATGTCCTGGGGCAGCTCTCTTAGCCTTTCTGTGGCTGATCTCTGTCCATCTGGGACGTGGGTGTGAAAGGTGCTGAGCCACACACCTCCCCGTGGTCTGGAGGGCCGAGCGCAGGTGCTCCCCGCTGGGAGGTCCCTGTGCACGAGCGCCTTCGTGCCTCAGTTTCCCCACCTGTGAAGGAGTCGGCGAAAGCTTTTTTTTTCTTGCTTAAAGATCGATGTATTTGGAAGTCAGAGCTATAGAGAGGTCTTCCATCCGCTGGTTCACTCTCCAAATGGCCGCAAGCCAGGAGCCAAGAACTTCTTCCCAGTCTCCCGCCTGGGTGCAGGGTCCCAAGCCCTTGTGCCGTCTGCATCTGCCTTCCCAGGCTATTAGCAGGGAGCTGGATCCAAAGCGGAGCAGCCGGGACTCGAACCGGCGGCCATATGAGATGGTGGCACTGCAGGCGGCGGCTTTACCCGCTATGCCACAGCGACAGCCGTGAAACCCTTTGCGACCCTGGCTGAAACGAGGGATGTGGACGCCACGCTCTGCGCTCCTGGTGGGGTGCGGTCTCTGGAGAGGGGGGGTGCATGCCTGGGAGGCCTTAAGGAGCGCTCCTGCCCACGGGAGGCATGACCCCCGGCCCCCGCCCGGCGCTGCAGGAGCCGGGCAGGAAGGCGTGGAGGCAGCCGGCGTGACCAGCGCGGTGAGTACCACGACCGAGAGCGCTCACAGGCGGGTCTGTCTGCCAGCCGGTGGCCTGCGTGTGCCCAGGGTGACTCGGAATGGCCACAAGCAGACTCAAGCGAATCCTTGGCTTTTGCAGGGGGAGGCAGCATGGCCTCCGGAAGCTTCTAGAACAGGGTCAGCAAGCTTTATCCCAGAAGAGCCAGAGTAAGGATTTCAAGCCCCGAGGACCCTCTGGTCTCCTGTGTGCCAGTGGGGAAGCGGCCACCGCCCAGGGCAGCTTCCCTGCGGGACTCCAAACCGTGAACTTCACCTGTACCGAATCTGACTCTGCTTGTGAGTTCCTGCCCCCATTCAGAAAGGCAAAACCACACCGGCCCGCAAGCTGGTGGGCTGGAGCTGCCCCCACGCCACACACGACGTCTCGCAGCCCGGCAGTTGGCCAGGGCACAAAAGCACCAGGAACTGAAATATGAAAAATGAAATAAAGTCTGCTCATTGCTCGAGAGGAAGCACTAGGACCCGGCCACGGCTCGGACAAATGCCAGAAGCTGGGCGAAGCGGCACTGCCCACACGTGGGAGAGCGCCCAGACCGGGCTGAAGACGCAAGTCCGGGGAAGAGGTGAGGCAGCCTTCCTGGGGACAGACCAACGTGGACAGCGGCCCCGCCTGGCGTGTGTGTGCAGTGGAAGGCTCACAGCAACGCGAGAGGCTCGTAGGGACAAGCGCACCCCACCAAGCCACAGGACAGCAGCGTCCATACTGCAGAACCCCCAGGGCAAATGAAAAACGAACAGAAACCAGAAAGCGGTCACTCCAGTGGGGAGGGAGCAGACCGACAGCCAAGGAGGAAGGGGACTTTCCGGACGGTGGCGGCGTGCCCATCCATGCTGCCCACTCCGGGCACCTGGCGCCCTATGGCAGCCACCGCGTCGCATGCCCCTGGCCTCGGAGGAGAGCCCAGCGCCACACTCGGGCTCAAGGCCAGGTTCCAGGGCAGCAGCATCTTTGACCAGGAAGAGGCCCTAGCACCTGCTGATCTGAGGGTGCCGTGGCCAGCGTGGCCACACGTGAGAGAGGAAGTGCAGACACGTGGAGGGACGCGAAGTCAGCGGTGGACTCCAGGCTGGGGCGGCCAGCAGCACAGGGAGGTCCACCCCTCTCTGGGAGGCTCAGACCTGCACACAGCGGGCAGCAGGTGGGGCGCGCCCCAGGCACAGACGTGGCACAGCTGAGGGGCCGTCCACCGGGCGGGGGGGGGAGCTCTGGTGCTGGCGAGGCCGAGGCCCCCAGTTCAGCTTCCATGCATCTCCGCCCCCTCCCCTGTAGGACAGGCCGGCGATGGCCGCTCTACAGGGCTCCTGGGGAGGCCAACGGGGTGACAGGTGCCGAGTGTCAGTGGCTGCTGTGACAAAGGTGAGATTGAGGGAATGGAGACCAGGAAGAGAGACAGGAGAGGGCCAAGGGCAGGCGCCACGCGCGCACAGCCTCAGAGCGCCCACGATGGCCACGGCTCCCGGGGTCTGCACCCCCCCACGGACCTGCCCTACGCTGAATGGCTGGGGCTCTCCGGCCTAGGGTGTGTGGGAAGCACGGGGAGCAGCCCCAGGCCTGGCCCAAGGCAGACACGGTGCTTTCTCCCCGCGCTCCCGCCCAGCCCGGCCACCATTCTGCCCATGTGCGATGGCCATCCTCCTACGGTGGAGAGCTCCAGCCGGCACCTGGACGGCAGTGCCTAGGAGGACCCTGAGCCTGGCCCAGGGAACCCGGGCGCTAGTGGACATCTGCTGCTGTTCCAGCCTCGTAGTCTGGGATAACTGGTCTGACTGGTCGCACGGAGAGCTGGCAGCCACCTGGCTCGGTCCGCAGCGCCTGGCAAGCTCTCTCTGTGCCCAGGGAAGTAGGTTTCGAGTTGCCGAAAGTGCCTTCCGAGAGGGGCAGGTACTGGCCACCGGGATCTCGGGGCAGGGGGTCTGTGTGAACGACGCAGCAACGGCATCTGGGGGCACACAAGGGAGCCCCGAGACCCACGGCCAGGGCAAACCTGGCAGCTTTGGGGGCACTGGGGCAGGCCTGGATCTGGGGCAGGCAGAGGCACCGCCGTGCACTGAGCTGGAGATCCCAGAACCAGCCCTGCCCGCGTGCCGGCCGCACTCCCGGTCACGATCCTGAAGGATCCGCACGCGTCCTGGGGGGCCAGAGTCCCACGCCTGGGAACCCAGCAGAATTCCGAGACCAGAGGGGACGGGCTGCCTCCCGGGGCTGGCCTGGGCGTCCTCCATCCATTCCTCCTGCATAGTGACAGGTGCGGCTCCTGGGCCCTTTCTCCCGGGCTTCTCGGCTGTCAGCCGGGAGTGGGGGGCGGGGGCTGGGGCAGGAGGCGAGCACAGCCATTCCGTGGCGTGGCCATCGGGAACGGGCAGCCGCAGCCACGCCGGCAATGGGGATCGGTGAGCCCCGGAGGCCGTCTCCAGACACCTGCTTCTCAGGCGCACTTCCTCTCCACGCACCGCGTGCCGGCAACACAAACCACAGCCACCGGCCTGCTTTATTTCTGACCCGCCCACCAGCAAATCAGACCCAACCCCGTCCCCCGGGGACCCGCATCTCACCACCTTCTGCCTGCTCCGTGCTCAGACCATGGCAGGCGGCAGATGTGGGAACAATTTCTCCGAACAGAGCTCCCCGGGCCCCGCCAGCCCCGGGCATCCACAGGGTGAACGAGGCTCACCTCGGTCATCTTCAGCCGCTGGATTTATGAGGCAGGGTGCCCAGAGGTGGCGGCCGGGGGAGCCCGCTCTGCAGGGCCGTCCTTTCCGGCTGCCAGGAGATGGCTCTCTGGCTCCCTGGAGTGGGGGCTCCTGGGGGCACTGGAGGGCAGCCGCGGAGGCTGTGGGGCAGGCCGAGGGGGCGGCTCCCTCAGGCCACCAGAGCCACCTGTGCGTCCTGGACAATCCCTGCTCCATCAAAGGAAACCCTGGCGGGGGTGGAGGGGGACATTGTGGTGCAGCCAGTGAAGCCACTGCCTTCCACGCCCACATCCCCTGTGGGCGCCGGTTCTAGCCCCGGCTGCTCCACTTCCAAACTAGCTCCCTGCTGTGGCCTGGGAAAGCAGCAGAACATGGCCCAAGGGCTTGGGCGCCTGCACCCGCGTGGGAGACCCGGATGGAGCTCCTGGCTCCCAGCTCCCACCTGGCTCGGCCTGGGCTGTGGCTATTGGGGGGTGACCCAGTGGATGGAAGATCTCTTTCTCTATAAATCTTTCAAATAAATAAAGGAAATGTTGGATGTTACTGCTAAAGCCTGGGCGTGAGCCTGCCCACGGGCCTCGCCCTGCCGCGCACCCCAGCCCACGGAGCATCCGTGGTCATTTCCCGCTCCGGCCTCACCTCCCCTTTGGGCCTGACGCCTTCGCAGGGCCCGGTCAGGATCAGATCGCCTCCCCGCCGACGGCTGCGCCCCGCGTCTGCCCTGCAGTGGGGTGCACTCCGGGGCCGCGAGACCCGCCTGCCGCCTCTCCTGCAGGGGGCGCCCCTCTGCCACCCAGGCCCGCAACCCGCGCTCCTGTGAGGCCGGCCTTTCTCCACCCCTCCCCCAGCGGGAGCCGGGCCCTCCTCCTCCTCCTCCTCCTCCTCCTGTACCCTCCCCATCTCAGAGGAGCTGGCTTCTCCCTCCTCCCCACCCCGCCTCTTACCTCCCTGCTGGAGTGCTGGGCCTTCCTCCTCCTCCTCCTCCAGGTGCCGGCCCCTCCCCCCTGCACACGGCCGCAGGCTCCTCCCCCCCTGCACACGGCCCCAGGCCCCTCCCTCCTCTGCACAGGGCCGCAGGCTCCTCCCTCCTCTGCACACGGCCCCAGGCCCCTCCCTCCTCTGCACAGGGCCGCAGGCCCCTCCCCCCTGCACACGGTCCCAGGCCCCTCCCCCCCCTGCACACGGCCCCAGGCCCCTCCACCTCTGCACACGGCCGCAGGCTCCTCCCTCCTTCGCTCGGCCTTAGCTCTAGCCGCCGGCCGCTGGCCGCAGCAGTGCCCGAAGCCCCCCTGGGCACGAGGTGGTTGTCAGCTGCTGGGGCCTCGTTCTTCCCTTGGGAATCCAGGGCGGGGAGGCGCCGGCCGCTCGGGAATGCAGAGATGCGCAGCGCGGGTCCTGCCAGCCGTGCCCCTAGGGACGGCAGGAAACGCTGGCCACGCCGGGTCCCAGGGCCCTCGCGGGCCAGATTCCAACTCCGGTGCCTGGAAGCCCCCGCTCCGGCTCCCCTGGGGTGCGGTGTGGTCAGCAGGGACCGAGGCTGCACAGCTCCCATCAGGCCGAGCGGCTCAGCCTTAGGGCCGGCTGTGAGGTCATCCCCAATCTGGGCCTGGCTGAAGACCAGGAGACTCGTGGGGAGTCAGGAAGAGGAAACCAGTGGGCCGGGTATGCAGGTGGTAGCTGGGCAGCGGCGGTTGTCGCCATCCCAAAGAAATAGGGCTGAGCAGCCGTCCTAGGAGACTTTGTCCTGAAAACGGCACGCGTCCAGCCTTCGGCCTCATCACCGTCCTGGGCACCAGCGCTGGCCAGGTGCTGGCTCCGCATCACAGGCGCCTGTAGTCCTGAAAGACCATCCCTGGGGACCTGCCCCAAGTGCTGGGGACCTGCCCCAAGTGCTAGAGACCTACCCCAAGTGCTAGAGACCTACCCCAAGTGCTAGGGACCTGCCCCAAGTGCTAGAGACGTGCCCCAAATGCTAGGGACCTGCCCCAAGTGCTAGAGACCTGCTCCAAGTGCTAGAGACCTACCCCAAATGCTAGGGACCTGCCCCAAGTGCTAGGGACCTGCCCCCAGTGCTAGGGACCTGCCCCCAGTGCTAGAGACCTGCCCCAAATGCTAGGGACCTGCCCCAAGTGCTAGGGACCTGCCCCAAGTGCTAGAGACCTGCCCCAAATGCTAGGGACCTGCCCCAAGTGCTAGGGACCTGCCCCCAGTGCTAGAGACCTACCCCAAGTACTAGGGACCTGGCCCAAGTGCTAGAGACCTGCCCCAAATGCTAGGGACCTGCCCCCAGTGCTAGGGACCTGCCCCCAGTGCTAGAGACCTGCCCCAAGTGCTAGGGACCTGCCCCAAGTGCTAGGGACCTGCCCCAAGTGCTAGGGACTTGCCCCAAATGCTAGGGACCTGTCCCAAATGCTAGAGACCTGCCCCAAGTGCTAGAGACCTGCCCCCAGTGCTAGAGACCTGCCCCCAGTGCTAGAGACCTGCCCCAAGTGCTAGGGACCTGCCCCAAGTGCTAGGGACCTGCCCCAAGTGCTGGGGACCTGGCCCAAGTGCTGGGGACCTGGCCCAAATGCTAGGGACCTGCCCCAAGTACGAGGGACCTGCCCCAAATGCTAGGGACCTGCCCCAAGTGCTAGGGACCTGCCCCAAGTGCTGGGGACCTGGCCCAACTGCTGGGGACCTGGCCCAAATGCTAGAGACCTGCCCCAAATGCTAGGGACCTGCCCCAAGTGCTAGGGACCTGCCCCAAGTGCTAGGGACCTGCCCCAAGTATGAGGGACCTGCCCCAAATGCTAGAGACCTGCCCCAAGTGCTGGGGACCTGCCCCAAGTGCTAGAGACCTGCCCCAAATGCTAGGGACCTGCCCCAAGTGCTAGGGACCTGCCCCAAGTGCTGGGGACCTGCCCCAAGTGCTAGAGACCTGCCCCAAATGCTAGGGACCTGCCCCAAATGCTAGAGACCTGCCCCAAGTGCTGGGGACCTGGCCCAAGTGCTGGGGACCTGCCCCAAATGCTAGGGACCTGTCCCAAGTGCTAGAGACCTGCCCCAAGTGCTGGGGACCTGCCCCAAGTGCTAGAGACCTGCCCCAAATGCTAGGGACCTGCCCCAAGTGCTAGGGACCTGCCCCAAGTGCTGGGGACCTGGCCCAAGTGCTGGGGACATGGCCCAAATGCTAGAGACCTGCCCCAAGTACGAGGGACCTGCCCCAAATGCTAGGGACCTGCCCCAAGTGCTAGGGACCTTCCCCAAGTGCTAGGGACCTGCCCCAAGTATGAGGGACCTGCCCCAAATGCTAGAGACCTGCCCCAAGTGCTAGGGACCTGCCCCAAGTGCTAGGGATCTGCCCCCAGTGCTAGACACCTGCCCCAAGTGCTAGGGACCTGCCCCAAGTGCTAGAGACCTGCCCCAAGTGCTGGGGACCTGCCCCAAGTGCTGGAGACCTGCCCCAAATGCTAGGGACCTTCCCCAAGTGCTAGACACCTGCCCCAAGTGCTAGACACCTGCCCCAAGTGCTAGGGACCTGCCCCCAGTGCTAGACACCTGCCCCAAGTGCTGGGGACCTGCCCCAAATGCTAGGGACCTGTCCCAAGTGCTAGAGACCTGCCCCAAGTGCTAGGAACCTGCCCCAAGTGCTGGGGACCTGCCCCAAGTGCTAGGGACCTGCCCCAAATGCTAGAGACCTGCCCCAAATGCTAGGGACCTGCCCCAAGTGCTAGGGACCTGCCCCAAATGCTAGGGACCTGTCCCAAATGCTAGGAACCTTCCCCAAGTGCTGGGGACCTGCCCCAAATACTGGGGACCTGCCCCAAATGCTAGGAACCTGCCCCGAGTGCTAGGGACCTGCCCCAAGTGCTGGGGACCTGCCCCAAGTGCTAGGGACCTGTCCCAAATACTAGGGACCTGCCCCAAGTGCTAGGGACCTCCCCCAAATGCGGCCTCTCCCTTGCTCCTTGCCAAACAGAAGCCTGAGGTCTTGTTAACCACGGCCCAGGATTACATGTTTAGCGCTTAAAAAACCCACTCTGTCTTTTCCTAAACGTGGGAAACTGTTGGAAATCGAAATAAGCTGTCCTATGAAATAAGACTGATAGATAACACACGCACATGGCCAGCCTCCTGTGCAGCTAGGTCATTGACGCGGTCGAGCCAATATGAGAGGAATGCCAGGGACTTCTGGGAAAAGTTTGCCTCCATGATGCAGGCTCCATCCCTTCCTCCCTGGTTGTGCTGGCCTCTTCTTCCTGCCTGGAGCGTGGACCGGGGGCTGTGGAAGAGTAAATCTCTCATACCGCCTACTAAGCAGGATGGAGCGGAGAGCAGGAGGCTTGGACATGGAGGATATCGTGGGAGAATTTGCCAGCCCTGGGCTGCCGCCCCCGGACACTGCGTTGTGTGTCAGGAACGAGAGAAGCACCCTACAGCTCCACAGATGGCCAGACGATAGGACCCTTCCAGAGATGGGAGACATCGGGGCCAGGGAGGTGGCGCACTCTACCCCAGGGTGGAAGCCAGACAGGCTCCCAACCCGTGCCTCTGCCTAAAAGGGAGGGGAATTCCGACACCTGCCACAACACGGACGAGAGCTGGTCATGGCAGGACCCACGGCGCAGGCTTCCCCTGTGAGGTCCCCAGAGGAGTCGCATCCACAGAGACAGAGAGAGGAGCGGTGGGTGGCAGGGGCTGGGCGGGGCAGCGGGCGGGCAGGGAGCGTTCGTGGGTTTCGGTGGGACGATGGACAGAACTGGAGGTGGACGGCGGCGATGGTCCCACAGCGCCCGAGTGTGCTCACTGCCCCTGCGCTGGGTGCCTAAGGCTGGTTCTGCAGGCTCAGCTCGGGTTGTGTAGATTTTACTCCAGTGTGGGAAATTTGACCAAACCTCAAAGCCTAAAGCCCAGTTCTCCCTCAGCGAAAACACGCGCCTCTGGTTCTCCAGCTTGCGAAGGGTTTGGAGTTCTGGTTGCTCTCAGCCCCGTGCTCTGGGCTCCAGAGGGTGTCGCTGGGTTGGGAAGGGCTCCTGCCACCAGGGCTGGCAGCCTGTGCCATGGCAAGGACTGGGGACAAACGGGCTTCTGCTCACTCGAGCACCCGAGACCAAGGTTGAGCTCCTGGTGTATGGAACGTCGGGGCTGCAGGTGCGACCCAGACCCTCCCAACTGGTGCCGAGTGGCAACCCCGAGGCAGGAGCAGCGGGCGTGTCAGACCGTCTCCAGAGTGCACGCATTAGCATTCAAGACTCCCCTAGAATATTCCAGTGTCCCCAAGGTTGTGATTGCTGGAGACACTCCCCCTGCCCCCAGTGAAAATGTCACTGCTCCGCGGCCGAGCGCAGTTCCCGGCAGCTCCCGGATCCTCGGCCCCGGCGTCGTCGGGTCAAGGGCTTGCACGTGGTTTGTCCTCTCCTTCCATTCATCTTCTCTGTTGACATCCCAGGGCGCGGGGTACAAGCTCCAGGGAGGTGGCGATCCCGACGGAACCCTCTTTCTGATATTTTAGGCAGTTCTCTCTGGCTTGAGGATCTGTAGGGAAAGAGGCCAGGCAGGGAGGTATGACAAATGCCGATGCCCAGGCCGCCCCCACCACCAACACAACGACCCCCTCCAGGGGCGGAACCCGGGATTCAGTATTTTTTACAAGTTTCCCCGGGTGACTGCAATGGGCCAGATCGGAAAGTGGTGCTTTGGCCTCCTCGCCATTCAGTGTGTGTTCTGCAGACCGGCAATGCAGGGCAGGAGTACGGTCCTCAGCCCTGCCCCAACCTGGGGGGCGATCTTGGACGAGCTTGGGGGGCGCGAGCTCGGGCGGCCGAGGAAGGAACCTGGCTTGCTGCCGGGGACTCTGGGCCCCATCGTGCCCAGCTGCAGTTGGTGGCTCCCCGGCTCCTCCCATCTTGTCGGGGGCCGGAGAACGAAGTCACTTATTCAACAAGTCCACACAGTCGGGGAGCGGCAGGCGGTGCAGGGCTGGCGTCCCTGTACCCACGGTTCCTGGAGGCCTCGCGCTGGGTGGCGACAATGAGAAGGGGAGAGAAGGCAGCAAAGGAAGAGAAGGGATGGAGGAGGTGACTTAGACACAAGGAGGGGCGGGCGCTGTGACACAGGGGACGCCTGCAGCAGTCCTGGCGCCTCCGCTTCCGATCCAGCTTCCTACTGGTGCACCTGGGGGGGGGGGGCAGCAATGGCGGCCCACGCCCCTGAACTCTCCGTTCTGTTATCAATGTCATTATCAATGTGCCTGTCCTTACACCAGGATTACACGGCCTTGTTACTGTAGCTTTACAGTGAGTTTTAACGTTGAGTAGCCTAAGTTTTCCACCTTTGCTTTTCTTCTTCTTCCAAATGATTTTGTATTTTTTGCATTTCCATATATATTTAGGACTGGCTTGTCACTTTCTTCAAAAAAGCCTACTGAGCTTTTAACAGAGATTATACCGAATCTATACATCAATCTAAAGACACTGGCACCTTACTAATATGGAATCTTCCAGTCCAATAATATGAAATATCCCCCCATTTATTCACTTTGTCTTTAATTTCTCTCAATGATGTTCCAGTTCCCAGTGTGCAGATTGTGCCTTCCTGGTGTTGGATCCGTTCCAGGTTTGTTTTCTTCTTCCCAATGCTGTTGTGAGCAAACTGTAAAAAAATTCATTCTCCCATTGTGCATCACTAGTCCAGAAAAACTCAGCTGAAAAACCTGCTAAGGAGGGCCGGCGCTGCGGCTCACTAGGCTAATCCTCCGCCTGCGGTGCCGGCATCCCATATGGGCGCTGGATTCTGTCCCGGTTGCTCCTCTTCCAGTCCAGCTCTCTGCTGTGGCCCGGGAGGGCAGTGGAGGATGGCCCAAGTGCTTGGGCCCTGCACCTGCATGGGAGACCAGGAGAAGCACCTGGTTCCTGGCTTCAGATCAGCGCAGCATGCCGGCCTTGGTGGCCATTTGGGGGGTGAACCAACGGAAGAAAGAACTTTCTCCTTGTCTCTCTCTCTCTCACTGTCTAACTCTGCTTGTCCAAAAAAAAAAAAAAATAAATAAATAAATAAAATAAAATAAATAAAAAAAAAAGAAAAACCTGCTAAGTGTCTTCGTTTGGAGAAGAACGTTTGTGGATTTCCTACCAGAGGATGATGCTATTTGTGAACAGCAGGTTTTGCTCCCTTTCTGACTGGGCTGTTTACTTACTCGTTTCTGTGGCTTTGCTGCACCTGCACGGAGTTGCCAGAGAGGAGCGGTGAGAATGGACGCCGGCCGCAGTCTTTCCCCATCAAGCCGGAGCCAGCGGTGGGTTTCTCTGAGGCACCTTGCCTTCCTCGTGTGTGGAGGGCCTTTTTCATCAATGGACGCTGGCTTCAGTCCATGGCTCTGTGCACATCTGTTGAGCTACTGGGCGGAATCCCCGGTTGGCAGCGCCACCTGTCTCGTCTGAGAACCGGACACTGCTAGGAACGCGCTCATGGCAGGTGCCGGGTGTGTGAGGGAGCTGGGACCCCCAGAGTCCCCGCCCAACGCAGAATTGTGCTGACTCAGAGCCAGTGCTCCCAGATTTCTGATTTCAAGAGATTCGGTTTTCAAATTTGGCCATGAATAATTTGATCCTCTGTTCTTTGACAGCGGAGCCCGATCCGACCCCCTCTGCCCATGGTGGCTGCCTCTGATGAGCAGAAGTGTGGGTTCCGGGCTGGCTCACTGTGCCTGTCACAGCTCCCGCCTGGCTCTGTCCCCGGGGGGCCCAGGCAGCTCCGCAGAGGCCAGCGAGGTCAGCTGTCTGGAAGGGAGTCCTCGGCCTTCGGACTGCAATGCCCACAACAGCTGAGCCCGGACCCGTGCAGCTCCCAGCCAGAACCACCCAGCTGAGCAGCTCCTGGAGTCCCGACCCGGGCAAACCACGCGGTGATAAACGATTCTTGTTTTCAACCTCTCTGTGTTGGAGCGACTCGTCAGCAGCGTCACAGATACAAGTCGTTGCCACCTTCAGCATTGGTTGCTGGGGCCAAAGGGACAAGTAACTCTGGACTTGGGGGCTCTTTGGAAAGGGGGTCCCGTGCGGGTGGGAAGGGCTCCTCTGTGAGGACGGGTGACGGCGCTGCCTCTGTGGGTTTTGGTGGCAGTCACCTCCACGCTCACGCTCCACGCCGCCTTGTCTAGGATCCTGCTCTCTGTCCCGGGGCGCCAGGTCTTTGATAATCTGGGTTCTGAGAAAGGAACCTGGGGTCGCGCTCTCCGGGTCTGGCCGGGTACCTGTGGTTGACCCAGGAGCCCCCGTCAGCTGCTCTTCCCGGCTGTAGCCGGGAGGGACCGGCACACTCTGCATTTTGATCGCGTGTGGGTGGGTGATCTGCTTTCCAATTAGAGTTCCCTGCCCGGCCCCTTTTGCTCCGTGCTGCACCCAGGAGGAAAGAGTTGAAGCAGCCGTGTCAAAGGTTGTAGAAGCATTTACACTGCAAGCGAGGTCTCGCTTAGCAATTGGGGGAATAGGACAATGACTTGCCTCGGGCTGCCATCCTGCTGTACCAAGCAGCATGGAAGTTTCTCTTTTCTGAAAAGACACAAGAGCAGGAGGTCACCGGCCGACTCCATTTGCATACAAATCACATCCTGTCTGTCTGCAGAGCGGGAGGCAGTGTCCTTGTGGAACGGGTTCTAGGGACTGGCATTTAGCCGGAAGGTTTAGACACCTGCATCGCCATCCCAGTGCCTGGGTCCAGTCTCCGGCTTCCTGCAGGCCCTGGGAGGCAGCAGCGAAGGCTCGGCTGGTTGGGTTCATGCGCCCATGTGGGAGACCTGGAACGAGTTCAGCTGTGGCTCCGGCCCAACCTGGCCGTGTGGGCATTGCTGGGAGAAATGATCCAGTGGATGGGAGACCTCTCTCTCTCTCTCTCTCTAATAAATGTTGAAACATTGTTAAAGAAGATTAAAAGTTGTTCCGAAAAAAGCAAGAAACTCATCTTACTCCGCCCTGTGTATTTATCAGAACTTCTGGTTGCAAATGGCAGAAACCCAATCCAACCCTAACTTGTTTAAGGAAAACAGGTACCTTTCTTATCTATCTAAACAAACCACAGGAGTGGGCAAGACTTCAGTGGGAGAGGGGAGGCATTGCTACCTTCTGTTTTATCTCCTCTCATCGCTCAGCTAACCACCTCCCCCCCGCCCGTTTTCTTCCTGTAGATTAACCCTGTGGCCAAAGGGGCATCTCCAAACCCACTTGACATGGCCGTGCGGATCCCCGGTAGAGCCAGGGGTGTTAAAACTCAGTTCGTTCAGATCAGCTTTTTCAGCTTCCACACAGGAGAGAGACCACGCAGTATCTGTCCGGGTCTGAGCTGGCGAGGGTGGGAGAGGGCTACAGAGGCGGTCAGATAGCAGGCCTGGGTTCCAGTGGGGTGACTGTCAGTGTGCGAGGACCCATTATTTATTTTATCAATGATGGAGGAGAGGAGGAACCTGAAGTCTCCAAGCAAAGTGACGGCAAGGAGGGATCGTATTGCCTGCATCATAGAACCATCACCCCGTGCCCGGTGAACATGCTCCTTTAGTGAGTGTTAATCAAAAAGGCTTCTACTTGTCCAAGGAGACGGAAATGCCAACTGACCTGCTGGGGTCCCCACACCACGGAGCTATTGCACGGCGCCCAAGTTCGGGGAAGGCCTGTCTTCCCGGGCCTGCACTCCAAGCCTGCCCTCCTCCCGGTTTGCCTGTGATAGGCCAAGGCTCTGCCCACCACCTGTCCAGCAGGTGCACGGGATCCCAAGCACCTGACCCCTGACCCCTACATGCCACAAGTCGGGGAACTTCCCCAGCCACGCCCCAGGGAAGCTGGCACACCTGCAGACCCGACCCAGGGAGATGCCCCCGGCCCTTCTCCCTCCTCCTTGCAGTCGCTCGGCCCCGCCCCGCCCCGCAGCCTCCTCAGAGCCTGCCTCTGGCTTCCTGTGCCGGGAAGGGTCTTCCCTCCTTTGCCGGCTTCACACTGCAGAGCCAGTGTGGACTCAGAGAGGCTTCCCTGCCTCTGCGACTTTGCTGCCTCCGAGCGGGCGCCTGTCCTGCCTGTGGGTGGGGCCAGACTCAGCCTGTGAGTCTGTTGTACCCGGCGCACGGCACAAACGCTGCACACTGAGAATCTGGAGCGAGTCCTTTAGTTTAGCCTGCGGTGGTGGAGAGTGGGCTCATGCCCTTTGACCCTGAGGCTCAAAGCAACAGGGTTGTTTTTTTCTTTTTTAAAAAGATTTATTAGGCCAGCGCCGTGGCTCAACAGGCTAATCCTCCGCCTTGTGGCGCCGGCACACCGGGTTCTAGTCCCGGTCGGGGCGCCGGATTCTGTCCCGGTTGCTCCTCTTCCAGGCCAGCTCTCTGCTATGGCTCTCTGTTATGCCTGTCAAAAATAAAAATAAAAAGATTTATTTATTTATCTGAAAGTCAGAGTTACACAGGGAGAGGAGAGAGAGAGAGAGGAGAGAGAGAGAAAGAGGTCTTCCATCTGCTGGTTCACTCCCCAGTTGGCCTCAACGGCCGGAGCTGCATTGATCTGAAGCCAGGAGCCAGGAGCTTCTTCTGGGTCTCCCACAAGGTGCAGGGGCCCAAGGACTTGGGCCATCTTCTACTGCTTTCCCAGGGCATAGCAGAGAGCTGGATAGGAAGAGGAGCAGCCGGGACTTGAACCGGCGCCCCTATGGGATGCTGGCACTGCAGGCGGTGGCTTCACCCGCTGCACCAGAGCGCCAGCTCCAGCAACAGGGTCTATAAAGGAAAACCCACGAGGAGGGGAGGGGCTGCTCCTGGGAGCTGGGCTCAAGCTGCCCTAGGGCGCGGGTGGAGCTAGGATCAGCGACAATCCTGACACCGGCCCAGGGCAGCCTCTCTGTCTGAAGCTCACCTAGGGGATTTCTGGGTCCTGCAGGCAGCATGCAGCTGGGCTGCTACTGTCTTGGGTTTTAGTTTTAGATCAGGTCTCATGGTGGGGGTGCCTCAAGATGGGGGCTTGTCTGCCTCTAAGATGGAAACCCTGCTGTCAGGGGGTCACTTCTGTTCGTTTCCGGTAGACAGGACACAGGGGAAGTGACCACGTGTGGCTTCTGGAACGAGACGGTGAAAAGTGTTACGGCGTCCTCCCGGCTTGCTCTCTTGGATCACCTGCTTGGAAGAAGCTCAAGCAGCCCCCGCCCCGCGAGTGAGTGTGGAGGTGGAGCCTGCAGCCCAGGTGTACCTGCAACGCATGGGTGACCTGGCCAGGGGCCACCCAGCTAACCCACGGATTCCTGGCTCCCAGAAACCGGGCGATCATAGATGTTCATTGTAGCTTTCAACTGCTGAGTTTGCGCTAATGTGTGACACAGCAATGGTCACTGACACGGTGAACTCCCGTGGTACTGATGGCATTTGCGGGTAAATAGTTGCCGGTGGAATCCAGTGTTCACCAATGTCTGTGGCAGGCATGCTGTGGCCCGGGACTCTGACCAGCCCAGATGTTTCTGTGTGTGCACGCGGTGGGCAGTGGGTCAGGCCCCGAGGTCGCCTGGCGCCTGTCACTTCCTGGTTCCCCCTCCTCTGTGAGACAAGGCGGTTTTCTACAACAGTCACCCCAGGTACAAAGGTGCTTTAAAAGTTCATGGAAAATGGAAGTGGAAGGTGTTTATTATGGTACAAAAAAATTGAAATCTGTGCATATGAGGGGTCTTCCAAGAGTTCACAGGAAATGCATTTTATGAAATAACAGTGTGGATTGCAATTTTGTTTTACATCACCGTCAACTTCTTTTAAACCCATTTTCCATGAACTTTTGGAAGCCCTCTGGCATTGTTGGAATCCAGTACAGTATCTCTTACACTCACTAAAATGTGCATTTCTCAAATGAAAATGGGACGCCTCTCAGCTCTCCTTCCAAGTCACCGTTTTCAGAGTTAAATGGCAACTCTGACGCTCGCGGTGAGTGGCCGGATCCAGGAACTCAGGTTCTGTCCCTGTGTCTTTCCTGAGGCTGTGATAGCGTTTGTTTGGACTCTGTGGTTAAACACAGTGGGGGGGACCCTGGGACTCTGCCCCAAAGGCAGCCCCAACAGCTGGACTTTTTTTTTTTCTTTTTTAAAAGACACACTTAAGCTTTCCTTTAAGTTTTTTTTTTTTTTAAGTTTATTTATTTATTTGAAAGAGTTATATATAGAGAGAAGGAGAGGTCTTCCAACTGCTGGTTCACTCCCCAGTTGGCCACAATGGCTGGAGCTGCGCTGATCAAAGCCAGGAGCCAGGAGCTCCTTCCAGTCTTCCACGTGGGTGCAGGGGCCCGAGGACTGGGGCCACCTTCTACTGCTTTCCCAGGCCATAGCAGAGAGCTGGATCAGAAGTGGAGCAGCTGGGACTCAAACCAGCGCCCATATGGGATGCCGGCACTGCAGGTGGTGGCTTTACCCACTACGCCACAGCACCTGCCCCCAGCTGGACTTCTTTCAATCAATGGCAGAGTTACAGAGACAGACAGAGATTTCTTCCATCTGCTCGTCCATTCCCAAATGGCTGCAACAACCAAGGCTGGGCCATGTGGAAGCCAAGATCCTGGAGCTCCATCCAAGTCTCCCAAGTGGGTGCAAGGACCCAAGGTTGGGAGCTGTCTTCCACTGCTTTCCCAGGCTGTTAGCAGGGAGCTGGATCAGAAGTGGAGCAGCCAGGACTTGAACCAGGGATATCGGCGTTGCAGGCTGTGGCTC
The DNA here is from genome assembly GCF_033115175.1 of Lepus europaeus. Taxonomy (NCBI): domain Eukaryota; kingdom Metazoa; phylum Chordata; class Mammalia; order Lagomorpha; family Leporidae; genus Lepus; species Lepus europaeus. The sequence goes on along the minus strand of NC_084847.1, from coordinate 58,455,176 downwards.
ACCACGTTGTGCCATGATGCCGGCCTCGGAACCTCTTCTTCTTAACATAAGCATGTGTTGCTGAGACCCCGACTGTGCGGGCTGACATATAACTGGACCTCCCCAAACTCACTCAGCACCAAACACTGGTGAGAAGCAAGACAGATGGACTTTGCGTAGGTTTTATGACTGCTTGAAAGTCCCTGTGGATGGTGCACCACTTCCTGCAGGCCCCGGAGGGGTCCCCAGGGACAGCCCAGTCGTGCGCGCCCGTCCGTCCGCGGGCCCGGCTACAGCCTCTTCCATGGCCCACCGCTCCTGCTGGTGGAGCTGGGGCGCCGACTGCCAAGGCCCTGCCGGAGCAGAGCGTGGCTTTCAAAAGATCCTATGGAAGCTGTCAGGTTTCAGCGCCGTTGCCTAGGCTGAGTCTTTAAAATGCATTTAAATATTTCAAATAGTCTCTAAATTTTTTAGAATTCATAAATTTGGAACTGTAACAAGATCATAAAAGAAAAAGTCTGCTCCCACCAATGGGAAGCATAACTGACTTATTTATATGTTTATCATTTATTTCCATTTCCCACCTGGATCGTCCCTGGAGATCCGATTCCTCGTTTCCTGGAGAATCTCAAGACAGAAACAGAATTCGGTGTTAAATAATCTTCGCTCGACACCTGTTCCAGCTACCTGCAAGACGCCAGTCATTTGTCCTCTGCACAAACATCAATCCGGGGAACATGAAATTTTAACTGTCAATAAATATTCCAACATCAGCACGCAGGGAGCATATAATTCCAGCATCGAAATGCAGATGGGCACGAGCAGATATTTGGATTTATGACTGGGGAGCCTTACCCGGAAGCCCTTTCCAGCAAGGTCTGGCAGGCTGCGGGTGAAATATCCGGGGCGACTCCCGCTGCCCTCTGCCCGTGTCTGCCCGTTTGGTCCTAGGGTCCTAACTCAGTAGTAATCCACAGTTCGAGGCTGAACCTATGTTTGAAATGAGACGGCGGCATGCTTCTTACAAAAACGCTTTGAAAAATAAAGCATGTCAGAAATGAGTGATGGATCGTCACCCAGACGCTGGCAGGGCGGCTCGGGGCGAGAATTGCTGTTGCCTCCTGCAGGCGCCCCCAGCACGCGGCCAGGTCAGTTTGCTTTCCTCCTGGGCCCACGCGTGGGGCACCCTGCCTCTCCCTTTCTGTCTTGCACCTCCTTTCTTCCTTCCACCTGAGGCCCAACCTCCCTCGGGGCGCAGAGCTAGGACCCCGGGGCAAGGAGAGCTGGGCACCCAGCCCCTGCACAGCCACCAAAGGGAGCCATCAGGAGAACCGGGCGCCCCAGGTGCGGCGCTGTGGAATGCTGGCAGGGTGGCGAGCATCCGGGCCCAGGCTCCTGCACAGATGGTGCCCGGTGCTCAGTGATTTGCCGTGATTTATTGAGCACTTACTGTGTGCCGTGCTCTGTTTCAGTCTTTCCCACATACGGTGGTGCTGTCTTTACAGCCACTGGTACGGAGGGTGTCCCTGCTGGAGAGAGAGGAGAGAAACCGAGGCACACGGCAAGCACGCAGCCAAGCCGGGAAGGAAACCCAGGCTGAATCCAGGGCCCAGATATTCTGCATCTCAACACACGGCTTACCACGCACAGCGGCAGCCTTGGCCGAGCACCGAGAACCCCTGTGGGTGTTGCTTCTCTCTCTCCCCTGGGACCTGCAGGAAGGAGATCGCTGTCCAGCTTCGACGCTGGAGCAAACTGAGGTCCAAAGCAAGTCTTCGAGCGAACGTGTGGCCCCGGGTCCTCCCTCCTGCCCACGGCTCGCTCTCCAGACACTTGCCCCCCCCCCGTGTCCCCCTGCTGTGCGGTAATGCCCTGGGCCTGGGGCGGGGGCACCCCCTGAGCTGGGCGGGGTCTCCACTTGCAGGTTTGCACCTGCTCCCTTGGCTGCATTTTAGTAACCCCGACGTGAGGACGTGCAGATGACCCCTCTCCCTGGCCTGGTGCAGCCAGGGAGAAGAGCTGAGCGAGAGCAGGTGTTGGCGAGAGAAGGCACCCACCCCTGCTAATGATCCGGGTTTTCTGCTGGGCAGCGCGGCAGGATCCAGGGATGCTGGGGCCGCCGTGCGCCTGTCTGCACCTCTCTGTGTCCTCGCTGAGTGCAGGTGGCTCTCTCCTCGTGGGCCTGGCGGCCGGAGGAGGCCCAGCCGTCCCCTCCCACGGTGCGTCTCTCACCAACAGGCTCTCCTGAGAGCGGCAGTGTGGGCGACTGGGATTTCCCCATGCATAGGAGTCTGGAAGGGGGCAAGGGGCAAAAGGCGAATCAATCAACAAACGCGCTTCTCTGCTCCCGGCCTCAGACAGTGCGTGCTGATGGAGGGCCTGGTGGCTGATTTCTAGCGCCAGCATTAAATATGAATCATGAGTCGCACGGCCTGACCCCAGGAGGGGCCGCCACCTCACCCCGGGCTCCTCGAGGTTCTCCCAGGGCTCCGACGGCTCCCCGCACCCTCTCGGAGACTCAGAAACCAGACGGGTCCAGATTAGACATCACCGCGGCTCCTGTTCCCTCCGCCGGCAGAGCTGTGCTCGGGACAATTATGGAAACAGAATTCATTGTTGGAACAGGCTGAGCTCGTACTATTAGTGTGGATTTAAAAAAAAATCATTTCTTGGCCTGGAATTAAAAATAGCTTGTTCTCCCCTCCCCGCCTCCCCCTGGCCAGATTTAGAATCCGTGGAGCGCTGTGGGTCCCCTCCACTCGGCACTCCCCCAGCACCCGGTGTTTGCAGCGCGCCTAAGAGCTCCACCAGCTCTTGACAGCATCCCTGCCACGGATCTCCGCGTTCCTAGCTTAGCTCTAAAGGGAGGGGGTGGAAGTCGCGAGGTAGGGGCCCCGTGCGTGGCGTCTAGGGTGCCGACTCCGAGATTCTGCTGTGGGCGAGTGCGATGTGTGTGTTTCTATCCCAGGCTCCTGCCAGGCACAGAGATGAGCGCTCTTAGTGCCCACATAAATGAGATGAGTTCACACACACGCCTGCACACATACCTGTGAGCGTGAGCTGCCCCATACGTAGATACCTGCCACGAGTGGGCAGTGGGCCCAAGGGGGAAAGGGGAGGGGGAGGGCAGCAGAGAGAGCACCCAGCACCTCCTCCAGTCCTGGTCTGTGGTGAGAGAGAGAGAGAGACAGACAGACAGAGAGAGAGGCAGACAGAGACAGAGACAGAGACAGAGAGAGAGACAGACAGAGAGAGAGAGAGAGAGAAAGAGAGAGGCAGACAGAGAGAGAGAGGCAGACAGAGAGAGAGAGACAGAGAGAGAGAGAGAGACAGAGAGAAGGAGACAGAGAGGAGACAGAGAGAGACAGAGAGAGACAGAGAGAAGGAGACAGAGAGACAGACAGAGAGAGACAGAAACAGAGAGAGAGAAGGAGACAGAGATAAGGAGACAGAGAGAGACACACACACACAGAGAGACAAAGAGACAGAGAGACAGAGAGAAAGAGAGAGATGAGAGACAGACAGAGAGAAGGAGACAGAGAGACAGAGAGAGAGAGACAGAGAGAGAGAGAAGGAGACAGAGAAAGAGACAGAGAGAAAGAGACAGAGAGAGACAAAGAGAGAGACAGAGAGAGAGAGACAAAGAGAGAGACAGAGAGAGAGAGACAAAGAGAGAGACAGAGACAGACACACAGAGAGAGACAGACAAAGAGAGACAGAGAGACAGAGAGAGAGATGAGAGACAGAGACAGAGAGATGAGAGACAGAGGAGAGAGAGACAGAGACAGAGAGAGAGACAGAGAGAGAGGCTTTCCCTAGCTTTTGCCTCTTCTATGAAGCAGGGGCCGGTGCCCTCACGTGTGTGAAGCCACCTGGGGATTTTCTGGTAACTCCGTAAATGCCACATGGAGCTCCACATCCACAGCTCCATGGGGTCTTCCCCTCAGGTCCTGGTATCCGGGAAAAGGGGGTGTTTTGATTGACAAGTGGGAGAATGGAATCACCCATGGGGCGGGGCTGGTAGCTTGCAGGCGCCTCTGGCTCGAGATCCTAATCTAGCTGCCTGCTTACCCCGTGTCCATTTCCCCCTTTGGGATCCTGGCCGCAAAGCCTGAACGCTCCAGCAGAGGGGATCCCAGCCCTCTTGCCATCCGTCTTCAGTGGGTGACCCTGCTGGAAACGAGGTCTTCACAGATGCCGTGTGCCAACACGGGCGGGACGGCTCCTGGCCTCCAGCCCAGCTGCCTTTCCCACACCTGCCCTGCCCGTCCCGGTGCCTCGGAGAAGCTGTTTCCTGGTTGCCAGCCTCTCAAACCTTGGTGTGCACATGGGTTTCCCAGGCTCCTCAGCACACGGCAGCTTCTGCAGCCACAGGCCTGGGCTGAGCCGAGGGCTGTACTGAAGCTCCCAGGTGACGCCGGGCGGCTGGTCCAGGGACCACACTCTGAGTCGCCGGGGCCTCAGCCATGCCTGGTCAGTGGCTTCCTGGCTTCCTGGCTCACCTCTATAGCCTGGGAAGGTCATAGACACCCCCTTACGGGCTCCGAGCAAAGCCCGAATGGACCACATGCGCTAAAGCAAACAAAACCTTGGGGTGCAGTGAGGTGCAGCTGCCTTAGAACTTTGTGACGTCGAGGTGTTGAGAGAGTTCCTTGGGGGGTCCCTCGGACCTTCTGCAAAGCAAGCGTCTTGAACCGGTCACCAGCACAAAGATTGGGCTACCATGCCAGTCCCCGGAGCTGCCCCCAGTCTCCGTTGTCTCTGTCTACAACTGTCGCTAACTGAAAATATCGCCATTTCCCTCACAAAGCAACGCTCGTTCAATGAGTCAGCACGGTTTGCTGATCCTGAGATCGTTGTGGAAGGCTGTTCGGTTCTGGCGATGTCACTCTCTGCTGTTGGTGCACAATGGGCGCTGTGTGTTCAAGGCTGGGAGGGAGGCTGGTGGGAACTAACACAGCTGTGAAATTACAGGAGGAAATAATAATGATAGAGAAGAAATATCACACTCGTCCACACTACTGCACTTAACTGTCAAACAAAGAGATCTTTAAGATGATGGAGTGTGCACCACGCCGGAGAAAAATGAGCAGGGGAACGCGGCCACAATTTATCCCGCGCCGCGTCTCTGCAGAAGGGACTCCATCCTGCCCCGCAGCCATTTGCTGGGAGCCGCTGCACATGGAGGAGGCGGACTTGGCCAAGGAAATCGGCTGCAGGCCGGGCAGCTCTGAGAGTCAGCGTGGGGTCATGCAATGGGAATCCCGGGCCACACCTGCAGTAGAGCAGGTTCAGGGAGCAACAGGGAGAGATGGTGAGAGAGATGGCCTCAGTCCTGCAGGGAGAGATGGTGGGGGAGAGGTCCTCACTCCTGCAGGGAGAGATGGTGGGGGAGAGGTCCTCGCTCCTGCAGGGAGAGATGGTGGGGGAGAGGTCCTCGCTCCTGCAGGGAGAGATGGTGGGGGAGAGGTCCTCACTCCTGCAGGGAGAGATGGTGGGAGAGAGGTCCTCACTCCTGCAGGGAGAGATGGTGGGGGAGACGGCCTCGCTCCTGCAGGGAGAGATGGTGGGGGAGAGGTCCTCGCTCCTGCAGGGAGAGATGGTGGGGGAGAGGTCCTCACTCCTGCAGGGAGAGATGGTGGGAGAGAAGTCCTCGATCCTGCAGGGAGAGATGGTAGGGGAGACGGCCTCGCTCCTGCAGGGAGAGATGGTGGGAGAGAGGTCCTCGCTCCTGCAGGGAGAGATGGTGGGAGAGAGGTCCTCGCTCCTGCAGGGAGAGATGGTGGGAGAGAAGTCCTCGATCCTGCAGGGAGAGATGGTAGGGGAGACGGCCTCACTCCTGCAGGGAGAGATGGTGGGGGAGACGGCCTCGCTCCTGCAGGGAGAGATGGTGGGGGAGAGGGCCTCGCTCCTGCAGGGAGAGATGGTGGGGGAGAGGTCCTCACTCCTGCAGGGAGAGATGGTGGGAGAGACGGCCTCACTCCTGCAGGGAGAGATGGTGGGGGAGACAGCCTCACTCCTGCAGGGAGAGACAGTGGGGGAGACGGACTCAGTCCTGCAGGGAGAGATGGTGGGGGAGACGGCCTTGCTCCTGCAGGGAGAGATGGTGGGAGAGATGGACTCAGTCCTGCAGGGAGAGATGGTGGGGGAGACGGCCTCACTCCTGCAGGGAGAGATGGTGGGAGAGAGGTCCTCGCTCCTGCAGGGAGAGATGGTGGGGGAGAGGTCCTCGCTCCTGCAGGGAGAGATGGTGGGGGAGACGGCCTCGCTCAGGGGCTGAGGACGTGAGGGCTCCAAGGTGGAGAATCGGAGCTGGGCTGAGAAGGAAGTCCAGGGCAGCCCTGTGGCGCCCCTGTGGGGTTCGCTGAGAGCACACAGTGGCCCCTCTCAGTAGATTTTTCTCCTCCCACGGGCGCCTCTGTCCACCACCCCACCCTGGTTTCAGATAAATCGGTGCTCCGAGAAAAAGGAGAAGCAGGTTTCTCCTGGGTGGTTCAGATGGAATCACTGCCTGGGTTTCCTTAACGCTGTGTGTGCGGTGACTGACACCTGGGGCTGAAAACACGTCTGGGGTCCTGCCTGTGCTGTGGCCAGGTAAGCGATGCTGGCAGCCACCCCGCTGCCCCGCTTAGAGCCCTTGCTGCTCCTCGCCCAAGTGCTTGGGTCCCTACCACCCACGTGGGAGACCCAGATGCAGTCCTGGGCCCAGGCTTTGGTTTGGACCAACCCTGACCATTGCAGCCACTTGGGGAGTGAACCGGCAGATAGAAAATCTCCTTTGACTTCTCGCTCTCTCTCTCTCTCTCTCTCTCTGCCTTTCAGATAAATAAAATTAGTCTTTATAAAACCCACGTTGTGGGGAGGCCGGAGGGGAGAGGGAAGCGGAGTGGCAGGGAGGCAGCCGGCTGACCTGGCCGCCCCACGTGGACGGGCGGACTGGACCGTGAAGCTCCTCTGGACCGGACTCAGGTTGCTGTTCTACCTGAAGCTGCTCCTCCCGCCCACCGCCGCCTTTGTGGTCCTGCTCAGTTAAAAGCCCCCACCCCAACTTCCCAGTGAGAACCAGGGGCTTCTTGGCGGGCCTCCCAGCTGTCAGTCAGCCCGCTCCACGCTGCCTGCCGAATGTCTGCACACCTTGCCTGTCACCTGATCCCCAGCTGCACCGGCCGCGCTGCTTCTGTTCATCGATTCATTCCACAAAAACTGAGCAAGGCATCGATCCCTGCCTGCAGCCGCCGAGCGGGTTCATCCGAAACTCGCCCCGGGCTCGCTTAGCCCTCGTTAGCGGCTCCCTTTGCCAGGCAGGCAGAGCCCAGGCCTCCCGGCTGCTCCCGTCGGGATCTCCGCCGCCAGAGCCCTGCTGCCCCTAATGGCCCTTTGCGTCCACCTCGCCGGTCCCCAGCAGGCGGCGGGGCTCCCGGCCTCCTCCTGTGTGTGCACCTGCTCTGCCCTCAACACGGAGACGCCCCCTGGGGCGGCTTTGCCTCCTCCGCCGTCATGGTCCCCACTCGCAGCCTGAAGTCCTGAGCTCAGGGAGGAAGACACCCGTCTACTGCCCACCCAGGGCCCAACTCTGCCCCGGGCAGGCCGGCCCCGTGACCGAGCCTGGGACTGGTCTTCAGTGGAGATGGCGAGACGCATAGACATGGGGACGACTGTCAGGAAACTAGAGCTTCATGCTCACGGGCCCTTAGAGATGGGAGACAGGCACACAGGGCCACACAGGAAGTGCTGGGTGGGTGGGGAGGCAGAGAGAGCGAGAGAGACAGTGAGCGAGAGAGCCTTTGCTGTAGCTGCTGTGGGAGGAAGGGGCATGTTGGGGTGGGCAGGCTTAGGTCAGCTGTTTGAGCCATCTCAGTGGTTCTGCCCCTAACTGTCTGGTACCTGGCTGGCTCAGGGTGATTCGGGCAGTCGAATGGTGGCCGGAGTGTGAGCTCCACTGGGGAGGTGGTGGGGGTGTGGGCCCTGGACTGATGGGCTTGGATTTATTTGCAAGGAGTGCTCCAAGGGCAAGTTGTGTGCTGTCCCCGAGAATCGGTCACCCCTGGGGAGGACAGTCCCCCCAGCACCCTTAAAGCCAACAGAATGTAGACACGGGACATGGCGTGGCGTAGCGCACCTGCCCTTGGTGGGGGGCGATGGGGAATCGCAGCTGCAGGAGCCGTACAGTCGTGAGCATGGGCAAGGCAGACACATGGCGTGGCCTCGTCTGTGGCTGCACAGGATGGCTCCTGGCCTCCCGAGGGGACAGAGAAGAGCATGCACAGGGGCTCGGGTGTGGACAAGGACTAGCTCCCTGGAACTGGTTCCCTCGCCCCTTCCCCAGCCCGTACTTGCTGCCCCTCGCCTGCCCATTCCCTCCTGAGCAAGGCTCTGTCCCGGGTTGGGATCCCTGAGCTAGCCTGCACTCAGGATGTCTCCTAGGAGCCCTGGGACACCGCGGTGGAACAGAGGGGGAAACCAAGGGGACAGAGGGCGAAATCGAGCCGAGACGTGGCCTCCACCAAAGCTCCTTCCAGTCCCAGGGGGAGCTCCGGGGCAGAACAGCCCTTCCGAGGACACAGTGCTGGGTGCTGGGATAAGATGGTGGGGCTTTGCTGCCGCATCAGGAGCTCTGGGAGTCTACGGCAGGCAAGGTCACCCGGGCCGCAGGTCAGAGAGAGACAGGAGGGCTTCCCAGAGGAGGGATGCTGAGAGGGACATGCACAGGGGAGAGTGTGGCACAGGCGGAGGCACAGAGGCTGGGAGACCGTGACCCGCTCGGGGACTGGAGGCCGTTAAGATGAGCAGGGCCTTGGAAGTGGAGAGCCTAACGGGGCTGCCGGGAAGCTTGGGCTCCGCCCACAAGACCAGGAAGCCATATCCGTCGGGCCTTGGAGGAGGCCTGCCCCGGGAGGCTCTCGCAGAGGCTCAGGGTCTGAGCGGCTGGTGGGCCAGGACGTCTGCCCCCAGCACAGATGGCAGCTACAGTGACAAGGTCCCCAGGAGGGCCCTCGGGGCCTACCAGCCAGACTCAGTAAACCGACTTTACTAAAGCGCTCCCCGTTCATTTTATTTGGCTAAATCATATTTGCATTCATCCTGTATCTACAGCGTATTACGTCCCTGTGTGCTTGTATCACGGGGTTCGTTAATTGCCGTAGAGAAGGAAGCCATTACTGCTGAGTGTGTACACACTCTCTCTCTAGCAGGTCCTTTAGGTGTGAAATAATTAGGCTATTGGTGTTGTTTTTTTTTTTTTTTTTTTCTTTTTTAACAGGCAGAGTGGATAGTGAGAGAGAGAGACAGAGAGGAAGGTCTTCCTTTTGCCGTTGGTTCACCCTCCAATGGCCACTGCGGACGGCACCTCTCGCTGATCCGAAGCCAGGAGCTAGGTGCTTCTCCTGGTCTCCCTTGCGGGTGCAGGGCCCAAGCACTTGGGCCATCCTCCACTGCCTTCCCGGGCCATAGCAGAGAGCTGGCCTGGAAGAGGGGCAACAGGGATAGAATCCGGCGCCCCAACCGGGACTAGAACCCTGTGTGCCGGCGCCGCAAGGCAGAGGATTAGCCTGTTAAGCCACGACACCGGCCAGGCTATTGGTGTTTTAAGTGCTCAATGTTATGCAAAACTATCTGACACTGGAGTGTTGGAGAGAGTTTGAGCCATTGTTGGAAGCCGGTTAGGATTTCTGAACGGGCTACAGATGCAATATGGCATTTTCCTGCTTCAAATAACACAAGGGCGGGCGTGTGGCTCAGTGGTCGGACGCCCGCCTCTCACGTCCAACGGCCTGGCTGGGCTCCATTCTCAGCTCCCAAGTCCAGTCTCCCACCAAGCAGACCTTGCGAGGCTATGGCCACAGCTCATGTGACTGGGTCCCTGCCATGCAGGTGGGCGACCAGGCTGGAGATCCCAGCTCCCGGCTTTGGTCTTGGCCAGCCCCAGCCAAGGCAGGCATTTGGGCAGTGAACCAGCCTTGCCTTTTGACTCTCAAAGAAATGAATGAATGAATGAATGAATGGAGTGCAGTCTCCCACAATGCTCCTCTCTAAGGAGAGGGTCCAGATGGTTTTTCTCTCAGCTATAGAGTTTCAATTCACTCTTTTAAATAGTTACGTAGCATTCTGGGATCTGGGTGTGCGGAAACATGTCAAGCTTTCATGATGAGACTGTAACACCCTTGAGTTGTTCTGTTTTCTTTTTTCTCCCAGTTCTTTTTTTTTTTTTTAAGGTCTTCCTTCTGTTGGTCCATCCCCTAAATGGCCCCTACGGCCGGTGCACTGCGCCGATCCAAAGCCAGGAGCCAGGTGCTTCTCCTGGTCTCCCACGCGGGTGCAGGGCCCAAGCACTTGGGCCATCCTCCACTGCCCTCCCTGACCACAGCAGAGAGCTGGACTGGAAGAGGGGCAACCGGGACAGAATCTGGCGCCCCAACTGGGACTAGAACCTGGTGTGCCGGCGCCGCAAGGCAGAGGATTAGCCTAGTGAGCCGCAGCGCCGGCCTTTCTCCCAGTTCTAAGGAGGCTGTAAGAAACATTTATCTTCCCTAAGCCAAACAACGCGACACTAAACATCCTTGTCCACGTCTTGCGTGCATCATTGATTTTACTGGTGTTGGATAGATTGCCCCAAGGCGGGTGCGCGCTCCAAGGCCATGCATTTGCCATGTTCGGTTAATTTGTGTTAAGGTCACAGCGACTCGCCCTCGGGAAGGAGGTATGCAAGTGGCTGGTTTCGCACGTTCTCCCCAGCATCAGAAATGACTGCCCTTTTAATCACTTGCTAATCTAATAGATGAAAAGTTGTACCCCCTGAGGAATTCAATTTGCATTTGCTTGCCTGTGTGTGAGGCCGAGCAGTTGTTGTAAGCTTGACCACAACTCTTGATTTCCTCTTCTGGGACTTGTCTGATTGTATCTTTTCCGGCTGTTTTTCTCTGAGAGCCTCGGTCTTCTCGCCCATGCGAAGAGGAAGTGGTGGTGTGTACTTCATGGGAGCCCTGGAGGCTGAAGGGCTCAGCGCACGAGCAGGCATTTCTCCGGGCACCTGCACTGTTGCCCACACAGGTGCACGCCGAACACAGGGCGGCTGTGCCCGTCACTCGCTGTCAGCTTGTTCGTTTTTGGGGCTTTCACTCCAGAAGGTTGGGCTTAGGAAGGACAGAGGCCAGGATAGGAGAAAGACCACGTCACGGGCTGGCTGAAGGCGGACGCCGGCAGCCGTGGGGCACAGCGGGGAGCGCAGGCGGAACAGCAGCTGGGAGCCAGATCGGCAGGCTGGGGCTTTAGGGTGAGACAAGTGGGGCTCATCCTGAGCGGTCACCTCCAGAGCACTGCAGATCAGGCATCTCGTGTGTGCCGCGGTCGTGGGCTGCACGACGTCACCGTGAGATGGGAGGATCGCTCTTCTCTGTCGCAAGCCCAGAGGCGTTAGGCGATGAATCCCAGGTCACACAGCATGTGAGTGGCAGGGCAGAAAGGTGATCCCATCCCCAAAGGCTTCCCTGTCTGACAAGACTGAACAGACTGGGTTCCGAGGGACCCTGCCCTTGGGTTAAGGGCCACCGCCTGCCTGCTCAGGCGTGAGCTCAAACGTTGCCATTTCCGGATTTCTGTGCTAGAAGTTTAGGAAGACACAGAAAGCCCCGGCCTCGCTGCTGTAGCCTTCTACGTTTCTGTCTCAAGCAGGAGGTGCGTTGTTAGCACACTAATTGGAGCAGAAATTAATGGAAATGCTGAGTTTTACAGAGAGCAGTTCAGCTGCAGGTGCCGGTAATTAGTGAAAAATGAGTCATTTGATGTTTGCAGACACACAGCCTCCTCGACTTTCCAGTCAAAAACACAAACTCCGTGGGCACATTGTTCTGATTCATCCCCGCTTCGCACGTGTCTGTCTTGATGTCGGAATTCATTACAAATATTTTAAGTAAATCAATGCCGTTGTCCTCCAGTGGCAGAACACAAATGAAATTTGTCATACAAACCCGAAATAAGAATAAAATATCTGCAGTGAGACCGGAGAAACCCGAAAAGTCGCAGCACGGAGAGGACTGAGTCCTTGCTCTTTCGTTTTTTTCTTCCCTCCTTCTTTAGGTCTCTTGGGGGAATAAATAATTCGCCTCCAGTATCCTGTCCTGAGCAGACACTGAACAAATAAACAGAGTTCGGGGGATATCTACGGGCTTTGCAAACGCATGAGAAGCCCCTCCTAGGCCAGGCCTCCACGCGCTAGTCCAGGGCCTCCCGGCTCAGCTCAGCCTGGGGGTCCCGAGACATGAGGGCAAAGGGCACTTGGGTGGAGACCGAAAGCAGACCTGCTGCTTCATCAGACCAGGCGCGTGGGCCAACCGCGAGATACCAGAGCATCTGTGTTTTCAGCAGGAGCCCAGAAGTACGGAATCCTCGGAACAGCAGCTGTGCACACGTGGGTGTGCATTTTAACACTGAGTCAGAGCCTGCGTAACCAAGCCCAACAAGGTGCATCTCCACCATGGGAAGTAGCCGGAGTGTCCGCTCTGGACCGGGCGTCTCCTCCCACTGCCTGGCTGGGTTCTTTATTATTTTTTTAATTAATTAATTTATTTATTTGGGAGGCAGAGTTACAGAGAAGGGGAGAGACAGAGAGAAAGGTGTCCATTCACTGGGTCACTCCCCAAATAGCTGCAGTGGTTGGAGCTGGGCTGATCTGATGCCAGGAGCCAGGAGCTTCTTTCGGGTCTCCCACATGGGTGCAGGGGCCCAAGCACTTGGGCCGTCTTCCACTGCTTTCCCAGGCCATAGCAGAGAGCTGGATCAGAAGTGGAGCAGCCTGGACAGGAACTGGCGTCCACATGGGATGCCGGTGTTGCAGTGGTGGCTATGCCACAACACCAGACGACCCACGCACATCCCCTGCCAGCCCCCGACGGTGGCAGCCTCAACAGGGCACCCATTTCCTTCATCACATACAGGGCAAGGGGAAGAGGGGCCCACAGACTGGCCGGCTGCCATGTGTGGATCTTATTTATTTTCCAACTCGCATTTTAAAATGACGAGAGAGGCCGGCGCCGCGGCTCACTAGGCTAATCCTCCGCCTGCGGCGCCGGCACACCAGGTTCTAGTCCTGGTCGGGGCACCGATCCTGTCCCGGTTGCCCCTCTTCCAGGCCAGCTCTCTGCTGTGGCCCGGGAGGGCAGTGGAGGATGGCCCAAGTCCTTGGGCCCTGCACCCGCATGGGAGACCAGGAGAAGCACCTGGCTCCTGGCTTCGGATCAGCGCGGTGCGCCGGCCACAGCAGCCATTGGGGGTGAACCAACGGTAAAGGAAGACCTTTCTGTCTGTCTCTCTCACTGTCTAACTCTGCCTGTCAAAAAAATAATAAAATTAAAATGACGAGAGAAAAAAATCTCTGTGAGAGGCTTAGGGAACTTTGAACCCTTGCCAGGTGCTTGGGGGCAGTGAGGAGTGGTTGAGCGCATCTTCAGTTGTGTTTTGAGTTCCCGGGACGCACGCCAGGACAGTAACAGATTCAATAACAGGATGCCTGAAGCTGGCTTCAGAAGAACTGAGGGCTCACCCAGAGCGAGTGGGCAAGGGAACTGAACTTGTTGGTGCTGGAGCAATGTCACCTGGGGCCAGGGACCTTTCCTGCTTTGTAGAAGTTTCGAATGTTTCCCAGTGAAGCAGCTGCCTCTTTGGAGCCCCCGGAGACAGCACAGCACAGCAGATGGAAGAGGGCTGCTGGCTTCGGAGAGCCCTGAGCGTGCCCATCTGTAAAATGGGTTGATAAGAACGGTTCTGCTAGTTGGGTGCTTGGAGCAGAGATCGATGGTTTGCTGCGATTATCCTTGGGTTCTCAATTCCCAGAGGGTCCTGTGATGTTGATCCGTTAGGACTGAGAGAGAAAGCAGGTCGGTAGGGATCTGATCCTGAGCCTGGGATCCTGGAGTGGGGCTCAGGGACCACCTTTCAGCAGCGAGAGCAGGCAAGGGGCAGGGTGGGGGTGGGGTGGGGGTGGTGCAGATGGAGGACAGGCAGAAAACCAGGCACCTGGAGGTGAAGGGGCAACACCACCTCACCACAGAGGAGCGACGGCTCCTCCCTGGACACACGGCCCAGCAGGTGTGTTCCCTGTAACCGGAACACCGCCTTACCACAGAGGAGCGACGACTCCTCCCTGGACACACGACCCAGCAGGTGTGTTCCCTGTGCCCGGAAGCAGCCTGGACCCCCGATCCGGGAGCAGCGAGGCCAGGTCCGGCCCCAACACACCAGCCTGAATATGCCTCTGTTTCCGCGTTGCTCCGGTGGGGGCAGCACCCCAAGCCCTCTCCCATTTACCCTTGGGGCTGCCCCCTGGCTTGCAGGAAACAGCCCGAGTCTGGCCCTTGGCAAACGTCCTAGCACCCAGGAGCTGGGGGACCTTGTGTGTTGATGGTGGGGACGGTGGGGACCCGGAGCGCTGGGCTGGAGAGCCGGCGTGGACTAGAGAGACCCCTGGCCTGAAACTTTCGCACGTCCCTGAGCTGCAGGGGTTGCTAATGCTCTCAGCTTCTCTGCCCTAGGCTGGGGTCAGGCCTGAGCAGTGTCCCCACAGCTCCAAGCACAGGACTTCTTCCCAGGTCAGGACGTCAGGAGTTGGGGTGGGGGGTGTTAAATGGAAGTTACCAGGTCTGTGGGAGCCGACCTAGGCCATCTGTATCCTGTGCTGGAAATGTTTTGTTTTTAAAGATTTATTTAATTATTTGAAAGGCAGAGAGAGAGAGAGAAGCAGAAACAGAGATCCCCCATCCACTGGTTCACCCCTCAAATGGCCAAAATGGCCAGGGCTAGATTAGGCTGAAGCCAGGAGCCAGGAGCTTCATCCAGGTCTCCCACGTGGATGCAGGGGCCCAATTACCTGGACCATCTCCCACTGCTTTCCCAGGCACATCAGCAGGGAGCTGGATCCGAAGTGGAACAGCTGGGACTTGAACTGGCGCCTGTATGGGGTGCTGGTGCTGCGGACGGCGGCTTCACCCACTGCACCACAATGCCAGCCCTGACATGTTCCATTTTTTAAAAGGAAGGGAGCACCGGATGTCACTCGTATCCGCCCACGTCGTCAAGGCGAAATCGCCGGAAGTCCACAGAGTGCCCAGTGAGAGGCGTGGTCGCACACCCGGGGCCGGAAATGTTTGTGCCGGAGCCCTGGAGGCAAGGTCCCGGCAGACAGCCATGGCGACAAGTTGAGCTTCCCTAATCCGAAAACCCGAAATCTGGAATGCTCCAAAAATCCAAACGCTTTTGAGCGCCAGGATCGGACACAGTCACAAGGCAGGTGCACGTGTCGAAGATACTGTCGAAGATCTCCTGCAGGCTGTGTGCGGAAGGTGACACACACATGTGCACACGGGGTCCCGTTCCCACCGTATCTCATCAAGTAGATGCAAATATTCCCAAATCTGAAAAAAAAAAAAAAAAAAAAACCACCCCAAGCTCCGAAATACTGCTGGTCCAAGCGTTCTGCTTGGGGATCCTCAGCCTGAGCGGTAACAGAGGAATCCCAGGGGAGCCCCTGTAGGGGAGGGAGGTTGCAAGTTCTGGACGGATGGGGTTGAGGGGACTCTGGACCTTTGTGTTCTTCCTGGACGAAGCCAGGAAACTGGAGGGGCGGGGCCTGGCCCTGGCTGCCGCCGTGGCAGTGGGTGGGTGCCCAGGCCCCTGGGTACCAGGTAAATGTCGTCAGGAGGGCCTCACCTGGCTGCCTGCTGCCCTCGACTCCCGCGCCGGTGGGGCCCTGACCCACACGCTGTGGCGATGGAACCACAGGGAGATCGGGCGCTCCCCAGTCAGGTGCCAACAGGGAGCGGCTCACCTCCCACGCTCTGGAGCTTTCCTCTGGCTGTTTTTTCTTTTTTCCTTTTTTTTTTTTTTTAGCTTCAAAGTTGTTTGAGGTCAATTTACAGAAAAATAAGCCTGTGTGGGGACCCCACTTTTCCTCTCAGCAAGCGAATAGTAGGTCCCAGGGGCTGGGGAAGGGGCAGAGACCTCTGTGCGCCTAACGCCCCTGAGCTGGCCACTTGCAGATGGCCGAGATGGTAAAATTCGCGCCGCGGTGTTGTTGCACAGCTGTGCCTCGCTTTCCCTCATGGCTGTCCTCTTCTTCAAGGCTGAGGACCGGCTGGGGTCTCGCACGCCAGTCCTGGACAGGAGACTCTCTCTGTGGCTGACCTGTCATGAGCCGCGAGGTTCATATGGGCGGCCCTGGGTCCTCTCTCCTGGGAGCCCGGTTTTGGAAGCGGCTATAAATGCGTATCACAAACAGCCACCCCGTCCTGCTGTCCCTGTCCCCGCTCACCTCCCCGTGGGCCCCTCAGGGTCACAGGCACTCACCAGACTAAGTCAGACCCCGCCCACAGGGCTCTGGGTGGAGAGGGCAGAATCCAGCCGTCGGTGACCCCAGGTCCCTCCCGTCGGAGAATGCTTGCCATGGGGTGGGCTTGCTATGGAATCGTCTGCAGAAATCGTCGGCTATTGTTACTGTTGTCTTTGCTGTTGTTCTTGAAGCATCGGGTCTGATGTCACTCTACCGCCTCATCCCAGCCTCTGCTCCCCCACCAGTTGTATTTCCCCCGGAGCCCAGCAGAGGGCAGTCACTCAAGCTGGGCACAGGTGGAGGTGGGGCAGGTGCAGGAACAGGGGAGCACGGGTGGCCTTGTTCTCCTGCCCCTGGCCTGTCCTGTGGAGGCCACCCCTCCCAAGCTGTGGCCACAGCCCTTGTGCACCTGCACGGAGTGGTGCTGGAAGCAGCGATTTGTATTTTCCAGGTGCTGGGTTCTTCCTCTCCGGCTGCTTCTTCAGAGGGAGTCAACCTGCTGGGCCCTCTCCCCTCCTGCTGTCCTCGGTCCAGGCACTGCGAGGTGTCCCAGGTTCCCCAGGACATGCGCGTTCCGGCTCTTTGGGAGTGGGTTTCTACAGAGCTCCAGGGGCCGCCGAAGCAGCTGTGCTCGGACCACATCCCGAGTGGTGAGCCCGGGCATCAGCCATGATGCTGGCCATAGCCAGGGAGCCCCACGTGGTGGAGAAGAGACATCATCTACGGGTCTGACGCTGAGGGCTCCCAGCCCTGCCACAGCTGCTGCTCCACGCAGACCCCCTGAGGCTATGAGAACCACAGGTTTGGGTGACAGTCACCAGGGAGGAGAGTGTGGGGTGCTGAGGGCCATGCAGGAGCCGTCAGGAGCCCTTAGCAGGCTCCAGGCCACTCCAGCCAATTACCTGGGGCATCTGAAGGCCTCAGGAGTGCTCAGGACTCTCAGAGACCCATCCCCGGAGTGTTCCCTCCCAACAAGGAAGAAACGCAGGCTGCCCTCCCTCTGGCCAGCCCCAGAACCTGTCCGGAACGTTCCCGGCATGCACAGGTGGCCTGGTGCTTGGAGGCACAAGGTACACACTTACCTGCCATGGCCAAGGGCAGTGGTGTCCATGTTTTGGGGGTCCTGTGGGCCTGTGATTCTTGCCAGCCCTGCCTCCCCAGCCGGTAGGTGATAGGTGATTACGATGGCTGAGGGGCCAGGCCCTGAGACGAGACGGTCACCCCAGCATCGGAAATCTGGCTTCCCTCACCTGCCAGGCCAGCATCCAATCAGAGAGCACCTTGCAGCCCACAGCCTGTTCCAGAATGAAGGGCTGAACTCCCGAGGTGGTTAGTGGAAATCAAAGGCCTGCACGTCTCATTATCTCATAACAAACGGATCACGTTAAGAGCTGTCACTGGCGCTTTAAGTACAGCCCGCACGGGTGTGTGTAGTTAGCACTGGCACCCGCTCGGGTTTTTTTTCCCGCCGTATCTGTAACTTGACAGTATAATAGCGGTTCAGTTCCAGAAGTTTCCTTCAATGTTTTGCGTGCTCTTTCCTGCGTGTTGCCACAAAGGATTTTCATAATTACTGTGTTTAATGGGAAATCCTTCCGCTTGCTAATCTCCTGCATGAAAGCCAGCCAGTGTGCCCGCGGCGCCTGGGGCCGGGTGCGGCTCAGCGCAGCAGCCCCGACTCCTCTCTTTATCATAGGGTTGGCTACGGAGCCGGCCCAGGACGCCGCCTGCCGGCCCTGAACCGGCAGGGGTGAGGCTAGGTCCCCCTGCTCTGCCCTGCCCCAGCCTGCTCTCTCTGACTGGCATCTGGGAACCCAGCCAAAGCGGGATGAGGTGCAGCGTGTGGAAGTATGGGACGGAGAAGGCGCTGTAGGGCGGGGACTGGCCACGCAGCTACCAAGGAGGCGTCCCTGCCAGTCACCCGGCCGCAGGGTGCCCGGCACTCAGGACGCCGAGCAGGGACTGAGGAAGCCCCTCTGAGTTCGGCATCCCCTGGCCACCACGGTCAGCAGAGGCATCGCTTTGGCCCCACCCTGGATGTGGGCTGCGCCGCGGCCAGCCTCGGGGCCAGGGCCCCGTGGGGAGGGGGTGGTTCCAGGAGGAGCCCCCCGAAGGCCTTGCTCACGACTGTTTATTCCTGCATGGGGTGAGCCTAGAGTCCTAAGAACGGCAGTGAGAGAGCGCAGCTCCCGGGAATCCAGGAAGCCCCGGTGACCCTGGGCCGGCCTCAGCTGCTCCCAGGACAGGGATACTCCTGGGGGTGGCAGAAGCACCTGGGAGTCAAGGCCTAGGCCCCACCCAAGGGCCGGCACAGCAGCCATGAGCCTGGCTTGGACCTCAGACCTGGGCTGGAACCCCCCTCCCACTCTTCCCAGCCCTGTGACCCTGGGCTACCCTCGCTGTCTCCCAGCGTCTGTGTTATAGGTGAGTCGATTGCCCTGACCCTAGCGCCTGTGACCGTGGCCTTGTTTGGAGACCGGGTTTTATAGAAGTAAGGCCACCGGTGTGGTCCTACCCCAGCATGGTGGCATCCTCGTGGAAGTGGGACTGGGACATGGGGAACACGACGAGGAGAAGGCCATGTGAGGGCAGAGGGGTGCTACCAAAGACTGCGGAGAGCCAGGGCCCGGCTCCCAAAGCTGTGGGAGGTACAGGCGTGCTGCCGTAAGCCCCTGTGTGTACAGCCCTGGGCACCAGCACAGCCGTAGGCTCCCGGGGGCTGAGAGACATGGCTCACTCTCGGCTCTGGGCGGATTACGTGTGATCAAAGAAAGCGCTTAGCCAGCTCTGGGCGTCGGGGACAGGCTCTGACACTGACAGGGCCCTGGGGCCCTGTTCCCAACCTGCTGAATACGAGCTTGACCTTGGAGTTGACCTGATTCAATTGTATTTCACGATATTTTATTTTGCTGGCCAGGAGTGGGAGAAGGCCAAGGAACTCAGAGACCCTGCATTTCAATGTAGGCAGAATTTGAAATGCAATTCCAAAGGTTGAGCCAAGCAGCCCTGAAAACTCCCTCTCTCAAGAACTCTTTCCATGGCTGCCACCCAATGCTCTGCAGAGCCACAGGGTGGGACCAGGCAGGTGGAGCCCTTAGCAAAGGCAGGCGAGCAGGTGCAGGTCCCTCTGCAGATAAACCGCGCCCTCTCCTTTGCTCTCTCCCTCCCCATCCGTTCCCCTTCCTGATGGAGCCGACTTGCCGAGATTCCTGGCTGCTCCGAATGTCTTGCAGCATACTAATTAAATGTTTCAAATGCTTCTTATCCATGGTTAAGTGAAGATAAAATTTTAATGATTTAATTAGCAAGCTCTAGGAAGAAAAAATCATAATGAAGAAAGGCATTTGCAACTGTCCTGGGCTTTGTGCGTCGCTGCTGCTCTGAATCGCAGGGGGCTGTGCCTGCCAGAGCCTCTGCCATGTGCTGGGGAGCGAGACCCCGGCCTGCCCCCCAGAGAGGGAGGGCGGGGGGAGCCCGGCTGCCCTGGGGTGATGGAGCGGGTGTCCTGGGAACCCAGTGGCAGTGCTGAAGAGAGTTATCTAGAATAATGCTCTGGAGTACTCTCCAAGTTGGCTGGCTTTTCTCACATCTCCGACTTCTCCCCGTTTTCCGTTCGGTGCACGGCTGTGATCTTCCGTGTGGGGCACTGATGGATCTGCAGCCAGGTGAATGTTCTGAGTTTCTAGAAGGGATCTTCGGTGGTTTCAGAGAGGAGGGGGCTTGCTTGTTTGGACAGTTTGGATGCTGGGAGCCCCCACAAGCACCTGCCCTTAGAAGCTGGAGTGAGAGCCCCCAGCAGAGGACCTGTCCACCGCGCCTCCCACGCAGAGCCACAGGTTTTTTCCCCCGGGTGGAGAGTGTGTGGCGTTGTCGGGCAGACATCTCCCCGGCCAGCTCTGGCACGGGCAGCCGTGGAGCGCGCCCAGCTGCCTGGAGGTCTGGCTCCAGGAGCAGAGCCCAGCGTGCCCACTCCTGGCACCCGCTAGACCCGGGCCCAGAGCCCGCGCCCATCCCCCCTTGCATGGACACAGGCTGCATGCCCAGGCAGCGCCGGCCCACTGCCCTGAGCTGAAGTGCCTGGTCCACATTCTGTGGTGACAAGGGTGGGGACCCCAGCACTCACTGGAGCAGTCCGTGCGTCAGGCTCGGGGGCCTGCTCACAGGTCCCTGGGCACTGGCTGGCCTGCCGTGTAGCAGGTGCTGTCAGGAGCCCCTGCCCCTCTCCCACAGCTCCTGTCTCTCTCTGGCCTTGCTCTTTGCACCAGGCAGGGTTTTCACAGCTGGGTTCTGATGCTTTGGCATCTGTGGTCTTGGTGACCCTAAAAGGACAGCCGCTCCCAGGGCAGGTCCATCCGCAGGGACTGTGAAGGACTTGTCTCTCAGCTGCCTGTCCCAGGCCACCCCCCTCCCCCCGGCCAAAGCCCACCACCCACCTCCTCCATGGGGTCCTCACCCTGTGGCCACCGGCCTCGCACCTTACTCTTGCCAGGGCCAGTCCCGGACAAGGGGGGAGAGCCCCGGCCCCAGAGCCCCTGCGATGACTCAGCCAGCCCTACGCCTGCACCTGCCTCCCCTGCTCATTCCTACGGACACAGCCTGCATCTCCCCCTCACTGCTGCTGCCCCCCCCCCCCAGTGCTTTGTCCCGTGGCCTGCGAGGCCCTGTGTGGCAACTCTACCCCCGTTTCTAGGGATCTGTGAGTGTGGGAGCCGCTCCTCTGTGTGGCTTCACGACCCCCCATCAAAGCAGAGCCTCAAAGCCTCCTCAGAACCCGCTTGTCCTGCACTGCCCCTGACCCCCCGGCCCCCGGAGCCAGAGTAGCTGGCGATCAATGGCCTTGTGCCATCTGCAGCCTCAGCCAGTGACTGACACAGGCAGAGAGGCAGAGTCATTACAACGCACTGAACGTAATATAACACAGCACATCACGCGTTTATAGCTACCCCTCGCGCAGAGGGGACGGCTCCACACAGACCCAGCAGGATCGAGCCCCAGTGCCCACAGGACAGCTGATGTGTGGGCGCATCCTCTGCTGCTCCCTCCCATCTCACTCCCCCCCCCCTTCCCTGTGCTTCCTGGGGCCACCTTCCGGGCACCTGCCCTCTACCTGCATCCTGGTCTCAGGGGTGGCTCCTGGGGAAGCTCAGATGGAGACAGGGCGAAGGAGGGAAGGAAGGAAGGAAGGAAGGGAGGGAGGGAGGGAGGAAGGAAGGAAGGAAGGAAGGTCCCGACCCCACCGCCTCCCCTCGGCAGGAAGGAGCCCGCTCCCTAAACTGGGCTGCAGTGTCCTTTGTACTCGGTAATTCAATTCTAAACCTGCAACTCAGTCAGTCAGGGAACCAAGCAAAGCCATGGAGAACAGCTATGCTGAGTTGAGGGCGGGGTCTCCACTAAGGCCTGGGCATCAGACTCTGGGAGTCCCAGCCGTGGACAGCTGCCCTGGGGGGCCTTAGGAGCTGTCCACGCCCCACCCAGTCTCCTGTGCACTCAGCTCCACAGGCCAACCTGCATGGACAAACTGGACACCCTGACTCTGGCTTCCTCTTGGGTGCATCCAGCAGAGCCGCCCAGGAGGGCCCAGGGCAGCTCCAGCAGGCGAGGCCGGGCACTGGTCTCTCCAGTGGGTGGGATCAGCAGGATCCTCCTCCCTGTGCAGGTTGTCTCTTGGTGGCAGCCTCCACGCGGCTCCCCCTCCACGTGGCTCCCAATCAAATCCCGCCTTGCCCTTTGAGCTTGGAGTGGGGGGCAGCACCTCCCCTGGTGGTTTCCTGGCAGCCTGTTCACCCCTTCCCATGTAGTTTCGCCTTCAGCCCTTCTCACCTGATCTTAATTAATTGGGGCGTTGTGGCACAGCAGGTTAAACCACTGCCTCCGGCAGCCCCTATGGGCTCCAGTTTGAGTCTCAGCTGCTCCACTTCCCATCCAGCTCTCTGCTGTGGCCTGGGAAAGCAGCGGAGGACGGTCCAAGTGCTTGGGCCCTGCACCCATGTGGGAGACCTGGATGGTGTTCAGCCTGGCCCAGCACTGGCCACTGCAGCCATCTGGGGAGTGAACCAGTGCATGGGAGATCTTTCTCGCTATCTTTCTGTAACTCTGCAAGTACATATTTTTAAAAACTTATTTTATTTATTTGAAAGGCAGAGTTATAGTGAGAGAGGAAGATAGACTTTCTAACTGCCAGTTCTTCTTTTTTTTTTTTTTTGACAGGCAGAGTTAGACAGTGAGAGAGAGAGACAAAGAGAAAGGTCTTCCTTCCGTCGGTTCACCCCCCAAATGGCTGCTATGGCCAGTGCTCTGCGCTGATCCGAAGCCAGGAGCCAGGTGCTTCTCCTGGTCTCCCATGCGGTGCAGGGCCCAAGGACCTGGGCCATCCTCCACTGCCCTCCCGGGCAACAGCAGAGAGCTGGACTGGAAGAGGAGCAGCCGGAACAGAACTAGTGCCCCAACTGGGACTAGAACCCAGAGTGTCGGCACCACAGGCGGAGGATTAGCCTAGTGAGCCATCGCGCTGGCCTAGTTCATTTCTGAAATACCAGAAACAACCAGGGTTGGGCCCAGCCAAAGCCAGGAGCCAGGAACTCCATTTAGGTCTCCCGCATGGGTGGCAGGGGCCGTGCTGCGTGGCTGTGAGTTCCCCAATGCCCCGACCAGGTGCCATGACCTGCTGCTTCCCCAGGAGCTTTAGCAGGGAGCTGGATCAGAAGCAGAGCCGCCGGGACCTGAACCGGCGTCCACGTGGGATGCTCGTGTCTCAAGCAGCAGGTTGACGCACCGCACCACAACCCCGGCCCCTCTCGTCTGATCCCGAGTGTTCTCTCATCCTGATGGGGCTTCCCACAGCCATCCCTCTGCCTCAAACCAGGCTGTGTGCATCCTTGTTCCTGTGTGCCTTTGGGGCCTCCACAGACACCGAGAGTGCCAGCCCCCAAGAGCCTGCGCCCCAAGACAGAGCTGGGGCTGTGGATCCTCTTGGGGTGGGGAGGGGAGCACCTGGCCCCTCTGTGTCCGCCTCACCCAGCCCCGTCTCTTTGTTTCAGGGAGGAAAGATGAGGTATTTCTGCCAGAAAGCCTTTCCCTGTCATTAATATGTTAACAGATGCTGTCAAACGCCAGTCACAGCTGACAGAGCTTGCTGTTGGCAGAGGCTGTGGGCTGCCAGACAAGGCTGTGTCTATTCTGCGAGATCCCGCCTCCCTCTGCCAACACATCTTGGCACCGGAGGTCACCTGGGGCCCAGCCCGCCAGCAGTGACAGCGCCTCCTCTATGAATAACGCGTCAAGATCATCTCTACATTGCTGCCTGAAGGAGTGGTGGTGGAGAGGCAGGCGGGGCGGGGTGGGGGGTGAGCCGAGCAGGTGCACACACCTCGGGCAGGGCAGAGGGGCAGGACGAGCTGCATCCCGAAGCCAGAGGTGCTGTGGGCCCGAGGACGACCCGAAAGAGATGGAAACGTCGACGCAGCGGGCGGACAGAAACTTGGATGGCGGTGCTGAGGGGTCTGGGCCGCAGGACAAACCACCTGACCCCCAGCCACGGTGCATTCCCACCAGCCCGAGGGGCGGTGCGCTGCGTGGACCTGGCTTGGCGGGTGTGGCTCTGACCCTCACTTCTCTTCCTCCTGAGAGACAGGGGGCCGGCAGCGAGCTCTGCTCACGGCGACAACAGAAGACAAACGCAAAGCTGTGAGCACTCTTGAAGCCCGGGCTGGTGTCCAGCGAGTGCCACCTAGACTGCAGGGCGAAGCTGGACCCTCGGCAGGGCGCGGGGGAGCTCGCGGCTGGGCAGCGTGGGCGGGGCGGAGGCCGGGGAGCCCGGGAGTGGGGTGCGGGTCTGCGGCGTGGACTTGCCTGGGCAGCTGTCTCCGCTCCTGTCCCCTACTTCCTGGCGCTTGCTGTGCCCAGTCGCTGGGTTGTGAGCAGGGCAGCCCTGGCCCTCGCAGGCCGGCAGCTCGGGGGCCTGCAGGTCTCTCCTGGGTCCTGGGAACGCGAGGACAGTTCCTCTGTCCCTAAGGCCATCAGTCACTTAGGATTCCCTGAGCTTGGGAGTGGCCGGCCGACTGGTGACCACAGCACAACTTTCACTTTCTCCTGAGCTACTCTGGTGGTGAATTGCCTCCAGGGTCTGAAAAGGCCTCTGATCAGAGGAGCCAGCAGCCCCTGACCTCCCAAGTCTGCGCAGCCCCAAGCAGAGGGCAGCAGAACCCTGTGCGTCCCCCAGAATGCACCCCAGGTAGCACCCATCCCCCACCTGCCTCCGCTCAGCGCACATCGCATTGTCAGAAGCAATCCAGTAAATGACACTAACGAAAAATAATTTTAATGTTCGATTTTTTTCCTCTGGATTTATGATGGGAGATGAAATTGAAAGCAATTAACAACCCTTCTTGAAAAGAAAAAGCTGTGAAAAAAATCAATAGGGGGCGGCATTTGGCCTGGTAGTCGAGATGGCCCGGGCCCCGGTCAGCGTGCCTAACGTCCACTCCCAGCCCCGGCTCCGGACTCCAGCTTCCTGCCAATGTGCACCCTGGAGGCAGCGGCGGTGGCTCAAGTAACCGGGCCCTGCCACCCACATGGGAGACCTGGGTCAGACTCCCAGTGCCTGGCTCTGCCCGGGCCCGCCAGGGTGTTGTGGGCACTTGGGGAGGGGAGGGTGCTCTCTCTAATGCATAAATACCTTCAAAACAAAACCAACAAAATCCATCATTTTCCTTTTCGATCTGACAAGGAGTCTCCTGCTCTCTGGCCCCCAATCCCATCCCAACCGTCCCAGCCTCCTTCCCAAACTCCCTGGGTACCTGGCCATCATTCTTCCTTTCCCTGAGACCGGGGCTGGGCCCCTCTAGGAAGCCTGGAGCTCGTGCTCTCTCTCTCTCTCTCTCTCTCTCTCTCTCTCTCTCTCTCTCTCTCTCTGCTCCACCCCTCCCCCACGTCCCTGGGTCCTTCTGGGAAGCACTGTTCTGTCTGCGACCACCTCACCCTCCCTACCCCACCGCTCCGAAATCCTAATGGAAAACTCCTGGCAAACAAAATGCCGCGCCGGCACACCCATCAGGTGTTGATCGTGAGCCCTGATTGCGCTCGGGGCTTTGGATTAACCAGGAACACCGGGCAGCAAATCCTGCTCTGGGATCTTTACCAGGGAGGCGTCCCTGCTCGCTGAGCATCGTCTGGGAGGTTCTCCCGCGGCTCCAATCTGGTCACCTCTCGCTGCCCAGCGGGACATGGACTGGAGGGAGGCAGTCATCAGCCACGCATTGTGCGCCCCCATCTCTGCTCACTGCACCCACGCTGGTGTTTCCTGGGGGCCACTCCCCCTACCACAGAAAGTTGGATCTGTGAATGTCACTTACACAGGGCCTGAGGCTTTAGCTCCTCACCAGGAGACAGGGTAACTGGACGGGGCAGACAGGGAACTTCCCCCAGGCAAACCGCCCTAGTCCTTCATCCAGTCCACTCCTGCTTCCTGCTCCCGGCCTTTCTCTAGACACAGCCTCAGGCCGCTGCTACGGTGAGCAGGGCGGAACCTGCCCGTCCCCTTCCTTTCTCCGGCTGGGAAGGCTGGGCAAAGTGACGGTGGCTGAGCCCACAGCGGAATTCTTCGCCCTCATTGACGTGGAGAGGGGGCTGGAGAGACGGTCAGGGGACACAGGGGCTCCCGGCCATCCATCTTGCTAACCACACGGCAGGGGCCCTGTGCTGGCTGAGGCTCTGGGTGCCCAGGGAATCGTGGCGCAGCTGGGAGTCTGGTCTGGGAAAGAGGCAGGGTCCTGTGCCTCCAGCATCGGGAGGCGGGGTTCTGTGTGCCCCTTGCCAACTTCTACAACAAGCAGTTGCGCAGGTGCGGCCGCCCGCAGGTGAGCGCCCTGCGGGCCGACTTCCAGCAGAGGAAGTCTGTCTGCGCAAGGCAGAGGGCAGGGTCTTCAGGGCTTTTCCCAGATGGGAGAGCTCCTGCCCCTCAGCGCAGGGAAATGTACCCGAGGCCACAAGGACAGACGTGTGACCTGTGTGAGACGTGTGAGATGTGTGAGACGCAGAGACCCGCGCGCTCGCAGGCCGGGACACCTTGTCTCTGAGGCAAAGACAAACAGAGCAAACCGTTGACTCCTGAACGTCTGAAGGTCCCTTTCAGGCAGGACACCGACTTCCTGAGATTTTCACCTGCTCAGTGCTGGTGACAGACGCCCCCCCCCCCCCGCCCGCCGCACCTGTCACGGGCAGTGGCAAAGTCTGTTCCAGCGGCACCTGCTCAGGAACACGTGGGGCAATGCCCCTCCCTCCGTCCTCCGCCCCTCCCACCTCCCTGACCCCTGACCCGCGTCAATGGGTGAGGATCAGAGGCCTCCAGGTGGGGCCCACATGGCACTGCGGTGTGGGCAGTAGGTAACGAGCAGCCAAAGGGTCTGCCGGGAGCTGCCAGCTCACCAGGATTTCCGCTGTTAGCCAGACCTGACCTGCCAGCAACAAAGCCTGGGGTACCTCAGAGCGGCCAAGGGGAAAGCACCTGAGGTCGCCTCTGCTGTGGCTGCACTGGTTCCCACAATGCCAAGGCAGCCCTAGCCCTTGGTACCTGGGGAGGGGTTCCCACAAATGCCAAGGCAGCCCTAGCCCTCGGTACCTGGGATGGAGACCTTATATGGAAATCAGAGTTCAGCAGGTGATCCTGGGTTAGGGTGGGCCCTGGAGTGGCATCCGTAGGAGAAGAGGGTGATCGGACACACGCCGAGTGATGGAGGAAGTGGAGACGGGGAGGAACCCTGTGGGCAGCCGCCAGGAGCTGGGGCAGACCTGGGTCAGCTTCCCCCTGACAGTCCTAGAAGGAACCAGGCCTGCTCACACCTTGCACTTGGGCTGCTGGCCTCTGAAATGGTGAGAGAATCAGCTTATGGTTGTTGGACACAGCCACAGCAGCCCAAGAGGCTGAAATCACCTCCGACGGGGAGTCAGGACTCCCACAGCCTGGGGGTTGGAGTGTGTGTAGACTCGAGCTCTTGGGGAGGGGGCCTGGAGTGTGTGTAGACACGAGCTCTTGGGGAGGGGGCCTGGGGAGTCAGGACTCCCACAGCCTGGGGGTCGGAGTGCGTGTAGACTCGAGCTCTTGGGGAGGGGGCCTGGGGAGTCAGGACTCCCACAGCCTGGGGGTCGGAGTGCGTGTAGACTCGAGCTCTTGGGGAGGGGGCCTGGAGTGTGTGTAGACACGAGCTCTTGGGGAGGGGGCCTGGGGAGTCAGGACTCCCACAGCCTGGGGGTTGGAGTGCGTGTAGACACCAGCTCTTGGGGACGGGACCTGGGGAGACCTGTCCGATGTCACCCAGCTGCTCCTAGAGCATGTCCTACAGACGGACCCGCACAGGTACTCAGCATTGCAGATACTGACCAGAGACGGAAAATGCCCCAAATCAGTGGCAGGGTGCTTAGATAGTGATGGTATGCTCACGCCATGGAGTATTACACAGCCAGGAAAAAGAACAAGGACATTCTTTTTGTGCCAGTGTGGGGCAGTATCCAAGACAGCTTGCTAAGCAAAATACAAGACACATCCATGTACCAAATGGGGTATGATGGTCAGCCGCTTCGGGAGAATTCAATTCAGTTGACCCTTGTTAATCATGGCGGTTGTATTGTAGAAAGTCACCACCCAACACTGAGTTGGCAACTCCGGAGCCATTGCTCCAAGGGCGATCAGGGTGGGTTCCTCTGTGTGTGGGGGTCACAACCTCCCACCAGCTGCCCCACGCACCACCTTGTTTTCTGTGTTTATCATAGCCCTTTGATTCCTGCTGGGCTCAGGGCCAGCAGCACCTGACAGCTGTCTGGGCGAAGCTCGTGAGCACAGGGTGCTCCCGTAGGCCATCGAAGCCGCCTGTGCTCAGGGCTCCGGGCAGCAGGCCAGCACTTGGTGGCCGCTGCAGAGGGTGCACGCACGGGTAGACGTGAAAAGACGCTGGTGCAGTGCGTGGGAGCTGGACTAAGAAGGCAGACGCTCACGTGTTTGACCTCATCTGGGACCTTGAGGGCCGGGCGGCTCGGATCTGTGACCGCTCTGTGCGTGTCCACCTGACCTAGAAAGCCCCGCGACTGTTAATTGTGGGGATGTGTCAGTGAGCAGGTGCATTCCGGAGAGCAAAATCCGGGAAGAGAGGGAACGAACTCTACGTGCACCTGTGTGTAAAAAGCACACAGAGGCCTTGCACAGAGCAGGCAGGGACCTGGCTCCTGGAAGGTTGCACAAGCGTTGCTGGCAGTGTCTGGTCCCTTGGGGAGGGAGGTGGGGGTGGGCCGAGGCAGGGGACTTACCTGCCACTCTGCCCCACCTCGGTGCTGTCTGGAGTTTTTGTTCTGTGTGAATAAAATTTTTAAATTTAAAATTTTTTAGAATCTTGTGTTCTGGAGTTGGTAATATTGGTCTTGGGGTCTTGGTTCATGAACTGGTTTGCACAATGTGAAGGTGAATTTGGTGAGTGTTAAGTGAAAAGACCAGTTTCCTGCAGTTTGCCGGCTGCAGGGAGCGGTGGGTTTAGGGGCTGCTCCAGGGGGTGCCCCTCGGAGAGGGCCAACCCCAGCCGTCCAGCTGGAGACACCGCCCTCTTTAGCGTGACAACCACAGCCCCACCATGCTCAGATGCAGTCAGGGGACCTAGGGTCCATGCCGCTACCAGAAGCCGGAGACACAGGGTGTGGGCAGTGCCGGCCCCGCCTTGGGCCTGAAGCCGGAGACACAGGGTGTGGGCAGTGCCGGCCCCGCCTCGGGCCTGAAGCATCTTGTCCTTGCAAGCTTTGCACTTCCATCCACTCATGGACACCAGGGAGGGAGGGCTGCCGAGCCCGCCTGTGTCTGAGACACGGGGGAGGCAGAGGCAACGCCGTGCCCGCGGCTGTCCCCGACCGTGCCTTTGGGATATTCCCGTGGGGCCCTAAGTGGACCCGGAGCGTCAGAGACCAGAGCGAGAACTCGTGGAGCTGGACGTTTAAGAAGCATCGCTTTGACCTTTACCCTGACTCAACGCAAAGCAGGGCACCGGCTGCTGTGACCCCAGGGTCCTCATCTCCCCCAAGGCCAAAGCCAGGTCCTGAGGCTGCTTGTCCCAGCCCCTGGCACCGTCCCTGCAGCGCTGTCCTGACCCCGGCTGCTGTCTAACTCATTGTCCTGTCACTCCTGCCTCGGCCGCCAGCCGCTCTCCCAGTAGCCCCACCACCTGCTGGGTCCCTGCACTCTTGGTTCCGTCCCTGGAGCCTGTGTGACTGTGTGGCCCTCCCAGAATTTTCAGGCTCACCTGCACTCCCCTCCCCCTAAGCAGTCCTAACCAGTGGCCCAGAGGGCTGAGCTGGCTGTTTGTCCCTGGCCCCTCACCCCACCAGCGAGCCGTGCCCTGGAGACTGGGGCGGGGATGTGGCGTTCTCTTCTGCATAACGGACTCCAGCGAGAGTGCTCCGGACACACGTGGGCGTGTGACACCGTGGGCACAGAGAGTCAGAAGCAGGTTGGGGGCAGTTCCCGCTTTTCCAGGACCTGGCCTGCGCCCCTGGGGCTGTTGGGAGGATTCGCCCCCTTGCTTCCATCCCCAGCAGTCGGTCTCTGAGTCTGCGAGACTGGGATTTTGTAGGTCTGTGTCGCCAAGTGAAACCAGTTGCTCATTAAGGGCTTCTATGGTGCACACTGCTGGGCGCTGCCAGTTACCGCACAGGTGGGTGCCTGCTCCAGGGTGTGATTCCAACACCCCCTGCAGGCTCTGGGGCTTTCAGACGCAAGCCCAGGGGACACGTGGTGGCCTGTCCCTCGCTGGGAACCCTCCACGTGGAGCCAAGTGGAGATGGCAGAGGCGGTGCCGGTCGTGCCCTGCCTCCAGCTTGCACACCACCGTTTACATTCGGTGCTGTAAAGCAAGACAGGTGCCATATGGCCACTTATGTCTGAAGACTCTGGTGTCCGCGCACCCTGGGAGGTGTGATCGTCGCCGACACCCAGAGCGCACCTGTGTCTGTGCCAAAGGAAACGGCGGCCCTTCCCGGCCACGTGGA
This sequence comes from Lepus europaeus, assembly GCF_033115175.1. Lineage (NCBI taxonomy): Eukaryota > Metazoa > Chordata > Mammalia > Lagomorpha > Leporidae > Lepus > Lepus europaeus. The sequence goes on along the minus strand of NC_084847.1, from coordinate 58,424,866 downwards.
ACACGCACGTACGGTGCTGCCAGTGTCAGAATTCTAGACACACAGCATATGTCCTCGGAGCAGACAAGGCGCTAAGTTAATTCCAGACGCCAGTTGCACGCTCCTCGCTGAAATGCACCCTGTCTGTATAAATAGCTTCTGTGTTCCACATTTCCCAGCGCGGGCGCCACGGACGCCCAGGTAACTGGATGGCAGCTACATCTGTAGCAGTGAGCGCTCTTCAACGTGGCCCTCCCTCCGTCACGAGAAATTAGGGGGGCGCGACTCAATGCTGAGCACAGGGACATCTCTGGCGCCTGCCGGGGAATCCTCTTGTTTGAACCGGAGGCACCTCAGGCCTCTGGGGGCCGCTCTTCTGGGTTTCCTAGAGAGAGAGTGACAGCTGCGGATCTCGTGGAAGCCACATCCCGGGTCTTCTTTGAGTGACGTCTCCAGGTCTTCCAGGAGTGACTTCTCTGGTGCCTGCACTGTCTTCTTAGGACAGGCCGTGTCTCCATGGCAGCCTGGATTTCTCGCTGGGCTGGGTTTCCTCCACATTCATCCCCCGCCCCAGCGAAGATGCTGCTGAACCCTCCAAACGCCGTGCACTTTCCCTATGCGCACAGACTCACCATGGGAGTTCATTCATGATCAGATTCCACAGGAGAGGGACAACAATGGCTAAGAATGAGATGGAGCAGGTATAACCCGATGCTGTCATACAATTGCCAGTATCTCATTGAAGAAGGATGAGAGCAAATTGCCAGCCTCCCTAGTTTTGTGCCTTGGGGCCGATAGTAAGTAAAATAGAAGTGACTTGAACACAAGCCCTGTGACGCTGGGAGAGTTGATCTGGAAGCCTAGGTGGCTGCCAGGTGACCAAGCGGGCGGGCGGCACACACAGGGCGGGCCTCCTCTGTGAGCCTGGAGTACATCAGCTTTGAGGGTGCCAGCATGAGATGTGGTGTGTGTGTGTGTGTGTGCCACGGTGGGTGTTCCAGCAGACAGTCCAGCCCCCCTCCCCGGCCCCCAGCCCTGGCGTCACACCTGTCCATCAAGGCTACGTGAGTGAGGTCCCAGACATTGTGGAGAGAGACAAGGCCGCCCCGCTGTGCTTTGTCCTGGTTCCTGGCCCACAGATCCGCAAACGTAAGGACACACAGTCTGGGATGTGTTTAACTGCATGGCAAGAGTGACTGTGGCAGCTGTCGCCGCTCGGCTCCCTCCTTCCAGAAGCCCGTCCTGGTGCCTCGCGTCACAATACCCCTTTCCTGTGGCCTCGCTGCCCCTCAACCCCAGGCCATGGTCCCTGCCCCAGGTGCTATGCAGAGGAGGGAGCCAAGCCCAGAGGGCCGGGGGCACTCCTAGCGCCTCACAGCTGCAGTGACAGTGAGAAATGAGGTCGGGGCAAAGTGAGACACGTGAAATGACCCGGTCCCATCTGTCTCGTGCCTGTGGAGCCCTTGGGTAGGACCGAAGCCTGCTGGTAACTGCTCCCCCAGTTACGAGCCCTCCCGTGAGCCTATGCCCCCCAACCCAGAGCTGGAGGTGCTGGTGAGATGACAGGGGAGGGGGGGACGTAGGTGGGGCGTCAAGGACTTCCAGGACTGGACCGCGCAGCCGCAAGGCCGCCTCCCAGCCTCCCAGCAGCAGAGCAGCAATGTGGCTCGGACCTGGGCCAGGCTTTGTCCGGAAACTTCTGGGCGCTCCAGGCTGAGGTCAGAGCTCCACGGGCGAGAGTGGAGAGGAGGCACGCAGCGATCCCTGCACCCTACAAGGCTTGGGGTGTGCAGCAGCCCAGGCCTGTGTCTCCCCCCACCCCCCAGGCAGTCCTCTCTGCTTCCGGGAGTCACCTGAGCCCTGGAGGCGCCGGCCTTGGCCTTGCGCAGGCAGAGGCAGTCACTGGCTGTGAGTGGGCGGTGCCTGGGGCGGGGCGGGCTGGACCACAAGGAGCGCTTTCTCTCCCCAACACATCCCTTTTGTCTGTCGACTTTGAACATCACCAGTGGCTTGCATTTTTAAAGGGCGCTCCCATACAGTAACTCACTGTAGCGAGGAATGCAAAGTTACTCCCGTCCCCTCATGCTCTCTGCACAGAGGCCAGGGCCGCTGAGCCTCGGGCCTGCACCTTCCGGTCCGGGTTCAGGGAATCTGGCGTGTGTGTGTGTGTGTGGGGGGGGCGTCCCAGCGTAGGGCTTTACGTGAGGGCAATTACACCCTCTGCATCTGGCGCTCGCTTCTGTCCCCTCAACTTTTATTTGTTGTCTTGGGGCTTTTTCTGTTTCCACACAAAGCTACCAAGCCCGCTCTTCGAAGAGCTGTGTAGCCTCCACGGCGTGATGACGTCATGGTTTGTATGGCCAGGCCCTTCTTGGGCTCAGTTTGGACGGATTCCAGCTTTTGGCTGTTACTATTGCTCCAGATTGGCTTTTCTCTCCTTTGTATTTACACCCTTGTGTCTAGGAGCCGGCGTTTCTACAGGACAGGCTGACTAGGCCCCCGAGGTCAAGGGCGGGTGCCCTTAAATATTTGTGGGTGCTGTCCAGTTGCCCGTTCACAGCGTGAGGGTTCGAGCAGGGCAGACCCGGGCCTCGCCTCCAGGCACATCCTCAGCCTGTGGATTCTCTCCCAAGCGAAGAGGCACAGGTTTTATCACCCTCATTGCGACTTGTATCTCCCGACCTAACTCCCTGGGGTGAGCGCATTTCAGGTGTTTATTGGCCAATCATCCCTTATCTCTGAAAGTGTCTGTTCAGCTCTGCATTAATTACAGCGCTTCGGGGAGCAAGGAGCAGAAACCGCTACGCACCTGACTTTGACAATAAGCCGTTTCTCTTCTTCTTCTATTAAAAGAACTATAGGTGGGCGCTGGAACGCGGTGCAGGCACTGTGGAACGCAGGACAGCAAATCCTCAAAACATTAAAAGCGGCGTTGCTGTGCCATCCAGCAACCCCGCCTCTGAGCTTGGGCTCTGAGAGATGTTTGGAGGCCTGGGTCCACGGCGGCGCGATTCCCAACAGCCAGAAGGTGCGCGTCGGCAGGTGCACGGATAGACTGTTCCATCCAGAGCACGGAATTGTGTTCAGTCCTGAACAGGAAAGGTACTCGGCCTGCTGCCCCTGGCTGCCCCTGAGCGGCTCTGGGTCTGGAGGGGAGGAGTGCTGCCGAAGCCCCTTGCTGCCACCCCCACCCCGCCCAGCAGAGGGCTGGACAGCATCACCTGCTGGCCACCCAGCCTGCCTGCGTCCCCTGGGCTCACAGTGGCCCAGGTCTGGGCAGGGCCTTCCCCCGCTGTGGCAGGTGTTTGAGGGAGCCTGGGCTGACCTGGGGAGGGGAGGAAGCCACCCCTGACCCCAGGGCCAGGGCCCGTTCCCTCTGGGTTGTTCCCTATTCTTTTCGCACTTGCAAACGTCATCCAGAGAAATCGTTTTTCTGCGATAAGTGTGTTCACACAAGAGAACTTCAAACATTTTATGGAAAAAAAAGGACTTAAAAGATAAGTTTATTCGACGCAGCAACTTTAGAATCCACACGAGGTTTTTGTTTTATAATACACAGCTGCTGTGACCTTTCTGACCCCTTGTCTTTTTCCTGGCGCTCGGCTTTTCTGCGCGAGCCTGTTGCAGGCCGGGTCTCAGCCGGAAGCATGCGGTCCCCGCCCTGGAACACAGCAGGTGCGTGGTGGGTGGGGTGGGCCTGGGCTGCCCTGACGAGGGGAATGGGCCGGCTGAGGGCAGGAGCTGGGGCCGAGGGGGGCGCTGCTGAGCAGCTCGGGGCTTGTGCGCCCCACAGAGTGTTGGGGTGACTCGAACCGTTGCATCCACGCGAGGAAGACGGTTTTAAATGGCAGGTGTTAATAGAAATCAATAGCAACTCAGAGGGACACAGAGGCCAGCACATAAGATTGCTGTTGCCTGCTACTCAGAGCTCCCAAGGGGAGGGGGGCTTCTACCCCTCACAGGGCCACCCAGGGAAGCACCAGGTCTGTTGGGAGAGGGGGAGCTGAGGGCTAGAGCCGTCACTGTGGTCCCCATGGCAAGGAACGAGAGGCTAAGCAGCCTTTGGATTGGCCGGTTTGAAGAATCCCAGCTGCCCCCGGTCCTCCGGCATGCGGCCCTGGGCAGGCAGGGCAGGTGGACAGGGGGCCCAGAGGACGGGAGCCTGCTGAGGGCGGTGGTTGGGAGTGGGCTCTGGCTTGTTGTGTTTGCGTTTGAAGGGTGGGCCACCCTCTTTAGAAAAAGCACCTGCAAGGAGAAGTTTGCCTCTGGGGGATATGCAGGTTCCCGGGTCATTCTGGTCCGGCATTTTCCTGTCTTGGAAACCAGGCAGGTGTGTGTGCCTGGGACAAATGAGAGGATTCGAGTGCGGCAGGGAACACAGGCAGGGACCCAAAGCTTTGCTGGGGGCCCAGGATGGTGGGGGTGCAGTGGAAGGTTTTGGGAGGAGGCTGGAGAGGCCAGCGGAGGCCAGACCACAATGACTTCAGCCGCAGGCCAGGCTGGAGGTGTTTGTCCTGTTCCCCCAGGGAGCCGTGCAGGGGGTGAAATTCACCCTTGCCCGGAAGGAGCTGGAGGGTTTGGGGAGCAGTCTTTGCAGCTGCCTGGGGGAGATGCGTGCAGACAGCTCCTACCCACCCTGTCTGCTGTGGCTCTGCATCGGGTCTGAGCCTGGCTGGCCCCGGGCTGCTCCCCTGGGCTGCTCCTGGCAGCTCTGGGGTGGGTGAACCCAGGGCGTCTCGGGAAACATGGCCCCGGTCGGTTGTTTGTAGAATTGTATCCATGCTTCTTTGCAACAGGCCAAATCCGTTTCTGCACTCCCTGAATCAGTGGCCGGTGTTTGCCCACAGAAGGCGGTGGAAGTGCCGCCGCACCAGCTCTGAGGATTGGCAGGTTTCCACTGGCTGGGGCCTCTGCAGCCCTCACACGAGCAAGGCCAGGCTACCTGTGGGATAATGAGAGACGCCTCCTCTGCATTCATTATCTCTCGCTACATTACCAGTTATCCCAAAGTTAGGCAGCATAAAAACGGGCGTTCATTATCCGCCTGCCTCTGTGGACCAGGAATCCAGGCACAGCTCAGCCAGGGCTCCGGGGCCCTCGCTTGCTGCAATCATGGGTCAGCTGGAGCCCTGGTCAGAAACAAGTTCAGCCGCGCAGGGCCCACGCCCAGGCTCAATCAGCGGCGGCTGGCAGGATTCAGCCAGAGGTGGCCCCGGCTGTGTGCCAGATAATAGCCCTGCAGGGCGTTACACAGCACGGCAGCTGGCTCTGTCAGAACAAGAAGGAACCATCGAGGTGGAAGTCACAGTCTTTGAAAGTGATGTTAGCGCCACCACCCCAGCTTCTGCTCCGTTCTTTGCACTGGGAGTGAGTCGCAGGTCCCACACTCGGCACGGCTCAGAGCCGCCTCCTCTCCGCCGCAGTGGGCAGCCACAGCACTCGTGCCTGGGCCACCACCTGGCACCTCTCGCCCGAAGCGCCCTGGTGTGTGTGCGCACGGCCCGGCATCAGCACCGGTCCTGGTGACCTCCTTTTTTTCTTGCATCGTTTTTCTCACCCATGAACCAGACCCTTGCTCCCTGTGAAAGACGCGAGGCGATGAGCTTCCAGTCCTGTGTTCCACCCTCTCCCGTCCCAGTCCTGCCTCCCACTGAGCAGGGACTTCTGGGTGATGTAACTTGGAGACCTGCTCTGTATATTACACAGGGGTGACCAAGAAACAATGCAAGATCCTGTATGCCCTTCACCAAGTTTCCACGATGTTAATGACTTGCAAAGCCAGGTTACAGGGGCCAGCACTGTGGCATAGCAGGCTGAGCAACCACTGGCAGCACTGGCATCTTCTATGGGTACCGGTTCGAGTCCCAGCTGCTCCATTTCCAATTCAGCTCCCTGCTGTGGCCTGGGAAAGCAGTGGGAGATGCCCCAAGTGCCTGGGCCCCTGCACCCATGTGGGAGACTCAGAAGAAGCTCCTGGCTCCTGGCTTCGGATTGGCCCAGCTCTGGCCGTTGCCGCCATTTGGAGAGTGAACTGGCAGATGGAAGAGCTTTCTCTCTGTCTTTCTGCCTCTCAAGTAAACAATTTTTTTAAAAAAGCTAAGTTATAATATCATGACTAGAAAATTCACGTGGGTATAGTCCATCATTATTCAAATCTGACCAGCTTCACACGTACTAATTTGCATGCCTGTATCAGTGTGTAATTTGGATCTATACGATTTTGCAACTGTGTATGGATTATGTGGCCACTAACAGTTTCTTCCTGTTAAATCCTCTTAACATGGTCTTTGACAGGGCAATTTTTTTTTTTTTTTTTTTTTTTTTTTTTTACTTTGATGAGGTCTAGTTAACCATTTTCTCCTCATGTAGCTCAGGTGCCAAAGATTTTCTCCTATACTTTTTTTTTTCCCCTAAAAATCGCATCATTGCATTTTCACACCTCAAGTCCATGCTCTGTGTTTGTATCAGGTGTGAGGCTTGGACAGAGGCCGCACTGCTGCTCACGTCTGTCAGCTGCTCCAGCACCATTAGTGGAAGAAGCCTTCCCACCTCCACCGAGCTGCTTTTCCCGTTCCCCGAATCCGTGGGGGCGTCTGCGTGGCTCTCCTTCCAGGTCCTCTGCTCTGTGCTTCTGATCCTTCCCTCTGCGTCTCTGCTGAGCCCAGGCTGTGTCGATTAGTGCAGCTAGACAGGAAGCTGAAATACTGTCACCGCTCCCAGTGTAATCGTCTTCTTCAAGAATATCCTAGCTATTCTAGATCCTTTGCTTTTCCGTGAAGACTGGAGACTAAGCTCGTCTCTGTGAAAACGCTCGCTGAGATTTTTATAGTAATTACGTTAAACCCGTGGTAAGTTGGGGAGAATTAACATCTTTGTGTTGAAGCTGCTACTTTGTGAACATGGTGCATCTCTGGTTCTTTAAGACTTACTCTATTTGTTCTGGCAACATGTTGTGATCTTCAAAATACAGATCCTACACGTTTGGTGAGATTTATGCCTAAGTATTTCATGTTCTTTGAAGCAATTGTAAATGTGGTTTTAGTTGCACTTCCCACATGTTCCTTTTTATTTATTTATTTATTTATTTAATTTTATTTTTTTGACAGGCAGAGTGGATAGTGAGAGAGAGAGACGGAGAGAAAGGTCTTCCTTTTCGCCGTTGGTTCACCCTCCAATGGCCGCCGCGGTAGGTGCACCGCGCTGATCCGAAGCCAGGAGCCAGGTGCTTCTCCTGGTCTCTCATGCGGGTGCAGGGCCCAAGCACTTGGGCCATCCTCCACTGCACTCCTGGGCCACAGCAGAGAGCTGGCCTGGAAGAGGGGCAACCGGGACAGGATCAGTGCCCCGACCGGGACTAGAACCCGGTGTGCCGGCGCTGCAGGTGGAGGATTAGCCTGTTAAGCCATGGTGCCAGCCTATTTATTTATTTTTAAGATTTTTAAAAATTTATTTCAAAGTCAGAGTGGTAGCAAGAGAGCGAGAGAATGAGAGGCAGAAGGAGATCGTCCATTTACTGGGTCCTTCTCCAAATGCAATGGCCAGGGCCGCTCCGGGCTGAAGCCAGGAGCCAGGAAGTCCATCTGGGTCTGCCACTTGGGTGGCAGGGGCCCACACTCAGGGCTGTCCTCCATGGCTGTCCCAGGCACATTAGCAGGGAACTGGATCAGAGGCACGGTAGCGGAGGCTTGACCTGGTGCTGTGATAGGGGGCATCAGTGGTGCAGACTGACACACAGGGCCGGCCCCTCATATGTTCATTTTCAATACACAGTTAAGGGCCAGGGGCCGTGGTGTAGTAGGCTAAGCCACCGCCTGCAGTGCCGGCAGAGTTCCGGCTGCCCCACTTCCGGTCCAGCTCTCTGCTGTGGCCTGGGAAAGCAGCAGAAGATGGCCCAAGTCCTTGGGCCCCTACACCCATGTGGGAGACCTGGAGGAAGCTCCTGGTGCCTGGCTTCAGATCAGCCGCGTGGCCATTTGGGGAGTGAATCAGCGGATGGAAGACCTCTCTCTCTCTCTCTCTCTGTAACTCTACCTTCCAAATAAATAAATAAATATTAAAAAAAAAATCTGCAGTTGATCTCAGAGTGTTGATCCTGTAGCCCCTGATCTTATTGAACTCGTGTGTTCCCCTGGGAGTTTTTCTGTAGACGCCCTGGGATTTTCTGCAGGAACCGTCACAGCCTCTGCAAATACGGAAAGCTTCATTTCTTCCCTCCTCGCTTTTCTTGCCTTATCGTGTTGCCTTGCAGTGTTGGTGCCACGCTGAGTCAGAGTGGGGGAGAAGACGCCCCTCGTCCCAGGGCCAGAGGCAGCACTGGTGTCCCACACTGGGTGTGACGTTAGCGGGAGCTGCCTTTGTCAGTGGAGGACGTTCTCTTTCTGCTTCCCGGAGAGGATCACGAATGGTGTTGGATTCTACCCAGTTTTTATTTCTGAAGATATGGATAAGATCATGATTATCTTTCCTAAGCCTATTAGTACAGTGAATTACACTGACTTTTGAATATTGAACCCGCCTTTCATCCCTGGAATAAATCTCATTTGGACATTGTATTCATTCTTTTTATATGGTACCAGATTCAATTTGCTAATACCGTTGTGGAAGATTTTGCGCCTAAATTCATGAGAGTTATTGATCCATATTTTTTTTTCTGTGTTTCTTTTTGGAATCAGGATAACATTAGCTTCAAAAAATAGGTGAGCTATTTCACCTATATTCTGGGACAGGTTGTGGAAATTATTGGTTGCTGTAGGAATTACAACTCAACTCTCATACGTGCTACCTTGAGTGTAGGCAGGAGCTTACTTCCATTTGGTTCTTAGTCTTCTGTTTAGAAAACACAGGCATCTTTCATGGATTCTCCATACACGCCAAGCACGTCCTTGGATGCTGTCCGAGTTTTTGCTCCCATCACCAAATACGATTCAACATGCACATGAGAGGTGCAGTCTATTTTATTTATCCCCATTTTTACACATTGTGGATTTTGTCTTTTTCTTTCGGAAGTTCTGGGATTTCTTGAAACAAACAAACATACACACAACCACAGTAAAGAAAGAAGCCGTATTCTTCAAAGGGTTTCTGTTCGGTTGATTTCCTTCACATTTAATTACTTTTTTTTTTTTTTTTTTTGACAGGCAGAGTGGACAGTGAGAGAGAGACAGGGAGAAAGGTCTTCCTTTTGCCGTTGGTTCACCCTCCAATGGCCGGAGCCAGGTGCTTCTCCTGGTCTCCCATGGGGTGCAGGGCCCAAGCACTTGTGCCATCCTCCACTGCACTCCCGGGCCACAGCAGAGAGCTGGCCTGGAAGAGGGACAACCGGGACAGGATCGGTGCCCCGACCGGGACTAGAACCCGGTGCGGAGGATTAGCCTAGTGAGCCGCGGCGCCGGCCGATTTCCTTCACATTTAAGGGGACAGTTGCCAACAGTAACTTCTCGTAGCTCTCCTTCATCTGAGTGCGTTTTTCTTTCCCCTTCATTTCTGGGGCCTCTTGTCCGAGATACAGAGTTCACTGGAGCTGGTTCTTTGCTTTCAATACTTGAAAAATGTTGCGCCACTTCCGTTCAGATGAGAACTCTGTTATCGATCAACCTGATGGCCCCAAGTCCTTCATGTGCTGTTTCTCTCTGGCTGCTTTTTTTTTTTTTTAATTTGACAGGTAGAGTTATAGACAGAGAGAGAGACAGAGAGAAAGGTTTTCCTTCCATTGGTTCACTCCCCAAATGGCTGCTACAGCTGGCGCTGCGCCGATCCGAAGCTAGGAGCCAGGTGGTTCTTCCTGATCTCCCATGCAGGTGCAGGGGCCCAAGCACTTGGGCCATCTTCTGCTGCTTTCCCAGGCCACAGCAGAGAGCTGGACTGGAAGAGGAGCAACCAGGACTAGAACCCGGCCCCCATATGGGATGCCGGCGCTGCAGGCAGAGGATTAGCCTGGCATTAGGCAGAGGATGGCGCTGGTCCCATCTCTCCGGCTGCTTTCAACATTTGCCCTTGTCTTTCATTCTCAGAAGTTTTTTTAGGGAATCCCTCAGCTTCTGAAATCCGTAGGTTTCTGTCTGTCTCCATTGGACGTCTTCAGCCGTATTTAGCTTTCCTGTCCTGCCGTTTCTGCTCCTCTTGGGGCTCAGAGAATGAGACTGTCAGCTCTCTTACTGTCTCACAGATCCCTGAGCCTGTTTTCCCAGGCTATTTCCTCTCTGTTGTTCACGCTGACCGACTTCTACCGCTTTGAGCTCAACCCCCTGATTTAGTCTTCTGTTTCCCTTTCAATGCCGTCAAGCCTTTTCCCGGCGATTGTAAACTTCAGTGCTTTGATTTCCGTCTGACTTTTGAAGGTGACTTCTTTTGTTATTGGAGTTTCATTTTTCATTTGTTTCACAAGTATCCATCATGGCTTATTAAGTACGTGCATGGTGTTTGCTTCTAAATCCTGATAATTCCAACGGCCTCTCCCTCTCCATCTCCCTCCCTCTCCCTCCCTCCCTCGCTCTCCCTCTCTCTCTCCCCCTCCCTCTCCCTCTCCCTGTCTTTCTCTCTCTCTCTCTCCCCCTCCCTCTCCCTCTCTCCCTCCCTCTCCCTCTCTCCTCTCTCCCTCCCTCTCCCTCTCTCCCTCCCTCTCCCTCACTCCCTTCCTCTCCCTCTCCCTCTCTCCCTCCCTCTCCCTCTCTCCCCCCTCCCTCTCCCTCTCCCTCTCCCTGTCTTTCTCTCTCTCTCTCTCCCCCCCTCTCCCTCTCTCCCTCTCCACCGCCCTCTCTCCCTCCCTCTCCCTCTCCCCCTCCCTCTCTCCCTCTCCCCCTCCCTCTCTCCCTCTCCCCCTCCCTCTCTCCCTCTCCCCCTCCCTCTCTCCCTCTCTCCCTCTCCCTCTTTCCCTCCCTCTCCCTCTCTCCCTCCCTCTCCCTCTCTCCCCCCTCCCTCTCTCCCTCTCCCTCTCCCCCTCCCTCTCTCCCCCTCCCTCTCTCCCTCTCCCCCTCCCTCTCTCCCTCTCCCTCTCTGGGGCTGTGGTTTCCCGCCCTGGCGTGGCAGGTCATTTTCCATTCTGCCTGGAGGCCCCTGTCCCACTTGTCTTCCACAGCAGGCGTCTCCCTGGGAAGACGTCGAGTGTCCAGCTTCCCACTGGGCCCCAGCAATGACACTGCCCTGGCAACGGGGATGAGGGCGCCGACTCCACTGGGTCCACTGCAGCTGGGGGTCAGGCGGTCAGCCCCTTGTTGGCTCTCTGAGTCCTTCTGGCGAAGGCGGGAGCGGGGGCCATCGGCTTGCACCGCCTTGAGCAGCCCTGCCAGGCTCCGCAGACACAGGTGTGGGAGACAGTGGGAGCCGTCCCCTGCTGTCCGGTTGTTGGAGAGTGGGACCTGCTGACCCTGCGGAAGGGGAGAGGGAAACCCTTGTGGCTTCTTCGTTATCATGTCCAGAGAAAAAAATGCTTTTTGGCTGTAAGCGGGAGGACCCAGGAAGATAGGTCCTGCTCCGCCCTGTCCGGAGCCGGAGGTTCAGGTGTGACCCTTCTACCCCTCAGTTTCTTCATCTGTGACATAGCTACAGTAGCAGCTATTCCACCTACACCACAGAACTGCTTGGGAACTGCGCTGTCTGTGTCTGGGAACGTGGCCTGGAGAACGTTTGGCAAGTGGGTAACGCTGATGACGTCTCCGTCTAGGGTCTGGCAAGTTACAACGCGAGGAGAACGGGGTGAGCGGAGGGGCCCCTCCATCATCATCCATCACTTTAACGCTGGTGGGAGCAGAGCTGGCGGCCAGGAGGCGGCCTTCCCGAGCGGTTTCACTGCTGCCTTTGAGCCTGTGGTGACCCTTCCCCTGGCGGGCAATAACCTTGGAGCAAACTAAGGAAAGTCGGAGACTGGGCTCACGGCAAGGAGAGAGCAATAAAGCAGCTTTAAAGAGCCCCATAAACCGGGGTAATTGAATGTAGCAAGGGCTGTAGCTGGACAAGGGTGGTGTCTGCCGCCCACTTCTAGGGAAGCGGTCACAGAAGGGGGGCCACACCGGCCCCCGGAGGGGAGGCGTAAGCTGCAGAGGGAACCTGGAGCTGGCAGGAACGGCCCCGCAGATGGCCAGCCATGGCCAGCAGACAGGGCCACCGCCTGGAGTGACTCCTGTGTTTCCGTCAGGGTGAGAGGGGTCTTGTGGGACACTGGTCCCCATCGCAGGCAGGCAAGCCAGCCTGGAGTCAGACTGGGGGAAGCCTTGCACCCCTGTGAGTCCCAGGGGGTTACCAGCTGACGGTCCACACTGAGAGGGATTATTTGGCACACTGGGTACGACGCCACTTGGGATGCTTTTGGCCCATGTCGCACTGCGGGGTTTGAGTCCTGCTCCGCACCTGACTCCAGCTTCCTGCTCGTGTACAGCCTGGGAGGCACCAAGTGATGCCCCCAGTACTTGGGTCTCTGCCAACCATGGGGAAGACCCAGCCTGAGTTCCTCGGACTTCAGCCTGGCTCAACTCTGGCTGTTGTGAGCATCCGGGGAGTGAACCAGCAGGTGAGAGATCTCTGTCTCTCTCTGTCTCTGTGCCTGTCAAAGTGAATTTTAAAACAAAATAACAATTAGCTTACAAAGTGGTATAACTATGGGTTAGCATTGCGGCCCCAGGTTACGATGCTGCCTGGAACGCCGGCTTCTTGTGTGGGTGCCGGTTCGAGTCCCGGCTGCTCCACTTCTGATCCAGCTCCCTGCTAAAGTGCCTGGGAAAGCAGTGGAAGATGGCCCAAGTCCTTGAGTCCACATGGGAGACCTCATGGAGTTCCGGGCTCCTGACTTTGGCCTGGCCCAGCTCTGCCCATTGTGGCCATTTGGGTTGTGAACCTGCAGAGGGAGGCTGTCTCTTCCACCCGCCTCTGTCAATAAATAAATATTGAAAAACAATTTTATAATGAAGTAAACTCTGTTGTAACAAAGATACAGAATATCTGAAATTCATCAGTTCCTAAGCACCTGCATGCTCTCTCTGCTCAGCACCAGTGACACTGAGGGGCGGACACTCGGTTCGGGGATGAGCTTCGGCACGCCTCTTCCCAAGTCTGAGTGGTGACGGCACGGTGACAGCTTGACCTTGGAGACGGTGGGAGAATTCACACCACAGGCATCAGCAAACAACCCTACAAATCAGGGCTTGCTTTCTCGTTTCATTGATTGTCCAAGATCGATCTGAGATAGGGATAAAGAAGATGCTAACAGAGTAGACTAAATTTGAAAGTGTGCTGTTGTTAAATGATAAACAGCACGGAGAAGTAAAGAAATATTCTTCCGGTGCGTGGTATCAGATTCAGCGCAAGGACTGGCGTTCCAGTCGCACCCTGTGTTTTAATCTCGTCTTACCTGTTGGCACACATGGCAGTACAACTGCTCTTGGTGGGGGGACCCGTCTCCCTCCTCATCCTTGCTCCCTGCCTCCTTTGCTCCCCGCCCAGAGCTGCCCGAGCTGCAAGACAGGGACACATGCTCTGAGTCAGTGAGCTCCCGGGTGACGTGGGTGCAGCTCAGGGACCACACTTGGAGCAGCAAGGGGCCAGCCACACTGACCGATGTGCCAGGGCCAGGGTCAGGTGATCCTCGAACTCACAACAACCCCTAGCTGGAGTACTGGCCCCCTGGTCTTCATGTGGTTGCCGCCACGCACCGTTCAGGTCTCTGCCCTGGAGAAGGCAGGCCCTTCCCAGCTGGTGGCTCTAACGCAGCCTCTGTCTGCGACCTCTGCATGGTGCAGGCTCGTCGCTCCTAGTCGGTTCATGGTGGGCTCCCCTCTGTGGGTCGGGTGCTCTCCTGCCCACTGCGATGACTTGCTAATGGCACAGGCTCAGTAGGTATTGGCTGACCTGGAGTGGGGCGGTGTCCAGGTAAGGTGGTAGGAGTCTGAGTTCTGGGAGGAATGACTGGGGATGAGGCCGGGAGTTCCATCCAGGTCTCCCACATGGGTGCAGGGGCCCAAGCATCTGGGCCATCTCCCGCTGCCTTCCCAGGTGCATTAGTGGGGAGCTGAATTAGAAGTGGAGCAGCTGGGACTCGAACCTTCTGGGACTCAGCAGAAGGTGGGGAGGGGGGGTGGCGCCAGGGAGCCCGTCCACTGCAGCCGGTACCGCTGCCCCCAACTTGCAGCCGGGGCTGCCAGTCTTCAGGAGAGGCCATAGGTGGACGTGGGGGCTTTGCGTGCAGGTATGTGTGAAGTAGCTCCTTTCTTTGTTTGTCGGCTCCAACTAAGGAAAACAAGACCAAGGTTCCCGAGCAGGCCAAGCAGAAGGGCAGGCGTTGGCGCCGACCCACAGCCACCAATTACAACCTCTGCACTCCAGAAAGCGCCCGAACACTGCATACATTGAGTAATAATTCATCTGTGTCCCTATATTTTATTTATCGGAGGCCTCAGTAGCTATCAAGGAGAACGCCTTATCAGAGCAGGAACTGACCAGCGGACAAGTGCCTCCCCCGGCCCCCGACGCATGATAAATCGCGGGCACCAGGAAAGCACCACACTTTAATTAGCGGCCACGTCCTTGTCGGCAGGCAATGCTACACTCGCCACCCCGCGTCGCTCCTAAGCCCTGATTGGGAATCCCTGATCCGGCTTAGCCGCGGCCACTGCACGCGCAAGAGGACCTCCTCGTTATTTCCCTGTGGCCGCTGCCCTTATATTATTCAACACAGGCAACGCCGTCCAAGGGAGTCAGCGCAGCCGCCTAGACTCGCGCCCACACCGCGGCGTCCTGACTTGCTGAGGCTCGGGAAAGAAAAAAAAAACGGGGCTCTGTCTGCTGCCGCACCAGCAAAATAAATAAATAAATAAATATAGGAGGCTTTCCCTTTTCACAAACCAAATGATTACGCTAGCCCGAGCCAGGCAGTAGACACAGAACTTGCTCTTGTGGGGAGTTGTGCTGCAGCTTTGGATGCTGGGGCGGGCAGGGGGCTCCTGGCGGGGCACCTCCGCCTGTGTGCGGGTGCCTGGGGACCCCAGCGGGAGATGCCGCCTCCAGCAGTGAGCAGAGGACACACTCGGCTGTTGGGGGTGGGTTTGCACCGACTTCCAAACAGCCCCCGTTCAGTTGCACTCCTGGCTCCCTGGAGCTGTCCTGGAGAAGCCTAGCGGGCATCATCACGCTGGTCCCAGCAGCGCCCCTTGGAAGAGACACGGACTCGAAGCAGCCGTGGGTCCCACCACCTGGCCTTTCCCGGGCCAACAGATGGGACCAGAGGTGAGCGGTGGCCGTGGACAGCCTGTCCAGAAGGGCACTGGCCATCTGCACCCGGGGCAACGCAAGGAGCCAGTTCTAGAAATTCCGTCTCGCGGGGGGAGGTGGCCAGCTCTGTTTGGCCGTGAGGCTGCAAGGCCGTTGGACGTGGGGCTATCGGGCCACATTCAAGCTGAAGTCCTGGAGCCGCAAAGCTTAGGTAGGACCTGGGGGACGGAGGGCCCTCCAGGGAAAGCGGACCTGCCCCGGGGAAGGCGTCCGGGTTCATAGCCCCTACAGCCCGTGCTCACTGTGGAGTCCCCTTCCCCGGGCCAGATCGGGGCGGGCGGCTCTGCTGCTTGTGAATCGAGGAGGTCACCAGGGAAAAATCCCAGCCTTGTGGAGGGCGACAGCTCTTGGGAGCTGCTGCACGAGGCTTCCCTGCCAGCGAAAAGCCCAGTCTGGACTTTGTAAGAGGAGATGCCATTCGGAAGGATTGTTGCAAAGTGGGGAGGAGGTGGAGCTCGCGACAGAGGGGGCCATTGCCGTAGGAGACCGCGTGGACCATAAACTCTGCAGACAGCTCAAGGTTAGGCAAAAGCGGTTTTCTTTTATAAGGAGGGGTAAGGCAGGCCAGAAAGCCTGGGAGGGGAAGTGGGCGGACAAGTTCGGGCAGCGGATGACGGAACGCCTGTGCCGGAGCCCAGCCGAGCCTCAGGAGGGGCTGTCTGCGGCTCGCTCCAGGGGTGGGCCTGCGTCAAGGGTCTGGGCAAGCAGAGGCGTTGGACCGAAGTTTGGTTAACGAGCGTCTTGTTCCAGTTGCTCAGCGCAGTTCTGCTGATCACGTAAGAGGCAGAGGGGAACTTGGAGGGTGTGTGTCTGGCCTTGTCCCAGCTGTGTCCACGGGGCAGGGGGCTCCTGGCGGGGCAGAAGCCGTTTGTCCCAGCTGTGCCCACGGGGCAGGGGGCTCCTGGCGGGGCAGAAGCCATTTGTCCCAGCTGCGTCCCATGGGGCAGGGGGCTCCTGGCGGGGCAGAAGCCATTTGTCCCAGCTGTGCCCACGGGGCAGGGGGCTCCTGGTGGGGCAGAAGCCGTTTGTCCCAGCTGTGCCCACGGGGCAGGGGGCTCCTGGCGGGGCAGAAGCCGTTTGTCCCAGCTGTGCCCACGGGGCAGGGGGCTCCTGGCGGGGCAGAAGCCATTTCCCAGGACACAGAGAGGTGGGGAGTGTCTCACCCGGCTGCTTCCCAGGAGCCAGGGCTCAGGTGACACTCAGCACTGTCACCTCCCAGGGGTCACTGAAATACTCCATGGCCAGTGGGTGTTTCAGTGTGCGTCTGCTTTGGCTTAGAGCCAGGTGACCCCGCCTCTGGGCCCATTCTTTCTAGAACCTTCCTCTCTGCACTGCAGAAGGTTTCCAGAAGGGTTGGTGTTAGGAAACCAGGGCTATGCAAAGACACCTGCTTTGGGCTCCCTGGGGATTTTCTCTGAGCCCCGTGCCTGAGGCCTTTCCGTGGGGAGGCTCCAGGGACCGCCCAGAGCTGCAGCCTCTTCCCCACCCCTACTCCCCAGAGGTGGGCAGACTCTGACTTCACTCCCAAAAGGCTCTGTGGCAGAACCCCAGGGCCTCTCATCTGCACAAAGCAGCCTGGAAAAATACTGCCGGGAGCACAGACACTCCATGTGTATTTCCAGATGACAATAAAACATTAGATTTTAAAAAATATGTATTTGACAGAGTTACAGAGAGAGAGATGGGAAGAGACAGGGAGAAAAAGAGGTCTTCCATCTGCTGGTTCAATCCCCAGATGGCCACAATGGCCAGGATTGGGTGAGGCCGAAGCCAGGAGCCAGGAGCTTCTTCCAGGTCTGCTGTATGGCTAGCAGGGGCCAAACACTTGGGCACCTTCTGCTGCTCTCCCTAGGCCATTAGCAGGGAGTTGGATCAGGTGTGGGGCAGCCAGGACATGAAGCAGCGCCACAACGCCGGCCCCCCAAATAATATTTTTAACATTATTTAAAAACATTTATTGACTTAACTCTGAAGGCAAAGGGACAGAGAGAGGGGAAGAGACAGAGACCTTCCATTGTCTGATTCACTCCCCAAACGCCCACAACAGCCAGGGCTGGTCCAGGCTGAAACCAGGAGCCAGGAGCTCCATCAGGGTCTCCTACGTGGCTGACAGGGACCCAAGCTCTTGGGCCATCATCCGTAGCTTTCCCAGGTACATTCACTGGAACCTGGATCAGAGGGCGAGGAGCCAGCGTCCCACCATGGGATGCTTCTGTTACATCGGCTTAACCTGTGCTGAGCCGCAATCCCAGTGCTGGCCCTGGCTTCTTATATTGTTGTATTATCACTGCTGGAAGGCACAGCTGAGGGCCCGGCACTGCATGACACGCGTTACACGTGTGAGCTCATTCACCAGAATCACACAGCAACCTCCGGAGACAGGTGGTGGAACCGTTCCCATTTTCCAAGTGAGCAAACTGAGGCCAGAGGCCATTCTTGGCCCAGGTTGCCGGCCAGGCAGTGTGGCCCTGTGGCCACAGCATCATGTTCCCCACAGTTATCTCATGTTTCCAGGCACACGGCGGGGCAAGCAGGGCCGTGTTGGGAAGTTAGGGATGTTGTGTGCTGGGGAGACAAGTGGGTCCAGCCCCCCGGCAGTGCTGTTGGGAGAAACGGGAGGTCTCTCAATGCCCCACGTGCACCGGATTTTGGTAGGAGAGGAGCTTTCTTCGTCAGAGGGTCTCGGAGTGAATGAACTAGAGATTTCATTAAGATAGCTATTGTGTGAGAAAACCGGGCGGGCCGGCTGGACAGCTCTTGTGTTCAGGTTTGCCCTTTTTTTCAGAAGTGCTTGTTTTAAAATATGATTCCTATCAATTTGGTTACTGCAAAGCGGGTGCAGAGGAGGCCCCGGAACCTGGCGAGTGAAAGGGTAACCATGGCTGCCGCTCCCAAGGCCTGGTTTGGAGTTCGTCCTGGGGATACAACAGGGCTGGTGTGAGGCCAGGAGGCAGGACAGCAATGTCCACCCACTGAGAGGGTCCTGCTGTGTGCTGGGCACTGGGTTAGTGTACGTCATCTCTGATTCTTAGGACAACCAACTGTGGTTACTTATAGTTGGTAAAATACTTGGGTGTTCAGAGCAGGTGTTTGGAGAGAACTCCCTCCTCCCTCCCAATGGTTCATTTCTCAAGTGCACATAACAGCTGGGGCTGGGCCAGGCTGGGGCCCGGAGCCGGGAACGTAACCCTGGTCTCACGTGTGCGTGGAGGGAACTCGATTGCTTGAGCCACTGCCTGCTTGCAGCCTTCCGGGGTCTACACCAGCAGGAACGAGGATGGACCTGCACGCTGACCATGAAGAGCAGCTCCTCTCGCACCCTGGCTTTGCCGTCTTTACCTACGAGGGGAAGCACAGGTTGGCTACGGGCTCGCCTGAGCCCTCAGTGCTCCTCAGAGGCGACACCCACGCCCCAGCCCAGAGCAAAACGAAGCAGTTCACGACCGCAGGGAGACGGGCTGGGGTCTGGCAGGTGTTCCAAAGATGTGGGCCCATTGGTCTCGGTAACAACGACAGGAAGTGGTTAAGAGAAAGCGTACGGAGGAGACTCGGCCTCAAGTCCTAGGTTAGGAACCCAGCCTCCATCACCCACTAGCTGTGCAAACTTGAGAACATTCCTTAACCTTGGTGAACCTCAGGTCCTCAAAGTGGAGCCGAGGGCGGTGTTCATGTGGCAGAGTTGGGGTGAGGAGGAGATGTGATAGTGCCTGGCACGAGGCAAAGCCCACAGTGAGGTTCAGCCATGATTGGCAAAGATGACCCCCTCCCCCGCGGCTCCCAGGGAGGCGGCTCCCAGGGCCCTGCACCCACACTGTCTCAGCTGCGTGGGAGCACGCTCTGGCTGCACCCCCGGACTCTCAGGAGCCAGTGGAGAAAGGAAGTCAGGCAGGGCAGGAAACTGGACAGTTCCTCCAGCCCTGCGTTTGCTCTGCACCCTGTGCCTCCCCGGGTACACACTTGCTCCCTGTCCTCAACGTTTCTGAATGCCACTAAATCTCGAGAGAAAGCCAAGTTCTCAGCTGTGACATTGGCCATTTTCCCCCTTTTGTTAAAAAAAAAAAAAATGACAAGCAATGTTCTTTCTTGCATCCCTGCAACCGACTCCTCTTTCTCTTCCCAATTCCTCGGGAGTGAACTCACCCAGGATATAAATAAAACGTTCTAAATAGAGCTCGCTCGACTGCCGCAGCGTCAGACGTAGCCGCGTGTGCGTGTGGCTGTCAGCCAGAATGAATTAACCTCCAGTGGAAGTCATTTTCTTGCAATTAATTACTCTTCTGTCGGCTGAAAGAGACAGGTGCACCAGGGCCCGGACTTCATGAACTTCCTGAAAAAGCGACCCCGGGGCCGGAGCACGGCCGTGGCTTTTGTTCCGGTGTTGTTTCTTGACTCAGAGTCCTTATTTCTCAATTACTGCAAAATGAAAAAATGAAAACAAAGGAGCTGACATCAGAGAGAGGTACAGGGCGCGCTCGTTAGGCAGCAGGAACGCGGCTCTTGTGCGTCAGCTGCGTTTTTGTTCTCTGCCTTGGGAAAGGGGGTAGGTAGTCTGGGGTTTGCAGGCTCTAGCCTGTTGACATGGTGAGTCTGGTCGGCAAGGGTTCTCTCTGTGGCTGTCGGTGTTTCCGAACAAGGAGGGAAAGCAGCTGGATGAACCCGAGAACGGCTGGGTGAGTTTGCAATGGTTAAGTCGTCCACATGCGGACTGTTAGGGAGACAGGAGTCCCCAGTGCAGTGCTTGGGGCTCTTTGCTTAGCCTTCTCCTGAAACCGTCTGAGGCCAAGGCGGAAACGCCATGAAGTGGGAGGAGCTGTAACCACAGTGGGTGACTGAATCCAGCCAATCAACCATAACCACAGTGGGTGACTGAATCCGGCCAATCAACCAATCCCCGAAGACTGATGTGATGGGATCATTGAACAACCCGAATTCCTAAATACGTGTTAATCCTTGCAATGGGGGTAAGAAAAAAAAAAACAAAAACAAAACACAGCATACAAAACATTAACTTAAAGTAACCTGACAATCTTAAGCTTAGTCGTTTGGCTTCGAATATACTCTTTGAATACTCTTCGAATACAAACGTCATGCAACCCTATTTCAAATCCAGCTTGATGTTTGACAGGCGAGATGAACCCCGCTCTACAAGGACGTAATGCTAAAACCTCACGTTGTGGTTTTCCGTCTGCTGTGTTTTCCCCCTTTCTTTCCTTACTTCCATTGGAATGATGGACTTTTCCTGTTCTTTTTTCACCCTTCCACTCTTCTGGAACCACAGCTCATCTTTCGGCTCCTGCACTGTTGCCTGTGCGTTTTTAAGGCTCCTGTGCAGGACACTGTTCTCCCAAGCCTGAAGTTGTTCTTGCAAGCAACAAAAGGGCCTTTGCAAGTTCTGCCTCTTCCCTTCCGTTTTCCATGTTATTGCTCTAGTGAAGTTCACATCCGTCTTTGTAATTGCTTTGTAAAAACTCAGTAGCTAAGAAGATTTGTTGACCTACTTAGTGACAAAATGACTTAGTCTGTTTTTGTACCTCCCACGCCTTCACAGCGTGCACTTTTTGTTTTGCTAAGGTGTATCCTTTAGTAGCTCTCTCATGGGAAGCTGAGGCCATCTGTGGACATAAACTCTTCATGCTTTTTAGGCATGAAAATATCTTCCTTTGGCCTCATGTCTTGCATGATAGCTCATCAGGGTATAGAATTCTAGATTGCTGGTTATTTTTCCTCTGTTGTTTTATGCTTCCTGGCATCTAATGTTGCTGATGAGATGGCTGCCTAATAGTCTTTGTCTTGTGAGTGTATCCTGCTGGTAGGTCTGAGCCTTTTTCTGTTTATCCTTCGTAGTCTGCAGTTTCACCAACATTGTCTGTGTGAATTTATCCTGCTCGCCATGAGATGTGAAATTTATAACAAAGGAGACAGTTGGAGAGACAGCCCTTGTTCTTGGACAAGAAGGCTCGACGGCCCAAAAATGTCAGTGCTCCCCGGGTTGATACGTTCACTTATTACAAGCCATAAAAATGCCAACTTTTTTTTCTGGAGTTAAATAAGTTGGTTTGAATGCCCAAATGGAAAGATAAACATACAAAAATAGGAAAGCCATAAAAAGGGAGAAACTCTACTAAGAATGGGGCACTAATGCATAAAGACCAGTAAAACAGAAGGTCTAGAAGTAGACACAGGCACATGTGAACATGTAGCGTGTGGTCAACGGGACGTCTCCGTACCTGGAGAAGAGACAGACTTTGTGAAAAATGGTTTTGTCATAGGTATTTGAAAAAGGATAAAATTAGATCCGTAAACTAGAACACAACTACAACGACCTAGAAATCTAAATGTAAATAACGAAACCACACAAGTGCTCTTAAAATGATGGATGAGTGCATTTATAATCTGTGCGAGCAGATAGCCTGTCTATGGTAAACAAAATCCAGTTCCAAAGCATTGAAAGATTGACAATTTGTGTGTATGATTTTTAAAAAAATCAACGTAGAGGCTGGCGTTGTGGCACAGTGGGTTCAGCCGCTGCCAGTGTCCCCTGTTGGAAGGCCAGTTCAAGACCAAGCTGCTCTCCTTCCAATCCAGCTCTCTGCTAATGTACCTGGGAAGGCAGCGGAAGATGACCCAAGAGTTTGAGCCCCTACCATCCACGTGGGAGACCAGGAAGGATCCTGGCTTTGGCCTGGCCCAGCCCTGGGAGTTGCAGCCTTTCGGGGAGTGAACCAGTGGGTGGAAACTCTCTTTTTCTCTCTCTGTCACTCTGCCTTTCAAATAAAGAAACTAAATCTTTTTTAAAAAAAATCAATATAAACAAAAACCAAAACAGGCAACTGAGTCACCGGGGATCATAATTATAACACGCGGTAGCGATAAGGGGCTGATCTCCCTAATACACGTCTTCAAACAGGAAAGGCCAACATCCCGAGTGAAAAGGGAGCAAAGGACAGAAATGCACATGCAGTTCACGAAAGCCGGGATAAAACTGACCATTCAGACACAGGAAAAGACGAGAAATAGAAATTGAAACCACGTGGCATATCAGTTCTTTTTTTTCCCCCAACTATTTATTTATTTGAAAGGCAGAGTCACAGAGAGGCAGAGGCAGAGAGAGAGAGAGACAGAGACAGAGAGAGAGAGAGAGAGAGAGAGAGATCCCCCATTCACTCATTTACCCCCCAAATGGCTGCAATGACCAGAGCTGGGCCTCTGAAGCCAGGAGCCAGGAGCTTCGTCTGGGTCCCCTCACGCGGATACGGGACTCACGCACTCGGGCCATCCTCCTCTGCCCTCCTCCAGGCCATAACAGAGAGCTGGATCAGAATGGAGCAGCCAGGTCTCGAACCAGCGCCCGCCTGGGATGCCGACACTGCGGGCGGCAGCATTCCGCGCTACGCCACAGCGCCGGCCCCAAGGTCCCATTTCTTACCGTTCGCTTTGTCAGATGTAGAAGATCTTGACTCTCTGTTAGGAAGGTTGCTGGTGAAGCCCTTGCATCGTTGTTGGGTGAGTGCGAAGTACATAAAGCCCACAGGCGGGCATCTGGTGACCCCTCACCGGCTGCACTGACCCACCCCACGCGGAGGAGCTGGCCTGCAGACACTCCTCCACAGGTAGGCGACAACGGATGAGTAAGCCCCTTACCGAGCCCTGGTTTCCACTGGAAACAACCCGAATGCCATTCAGAGGAGACTGATCCAGTAAATTATGATGAATCTATGCAGCAGATTGCTATGCGGCTGAAAACAACCGTGAGGAAGGTTTCTAAGAACTCAGCTGGAACAATTTCCAGGATATATTGTTAAGCGGAAAGGAGCAAACCACAAAGGGACATTACCACCTGCTGGGTTTCATGTGTGTGTATGTGAGTGTGTGTGTGTGGTTTTTTTTTCTGAAAAGGAATACAGGAAAGATAAACCAGAAATCAATGAGAGAAATTATCCATGAAGTTTAGGGGGGGCTGAGGTGAAAGTAACAGGGAGGAGAATGAGGATTTTAAAGTTTTAATAGTTGGGTTAGTATCTATCGTACTTAGAGATATTTTTCTATCTATAGCCCTTGTTCCTTTTGTTTTTATTTTTTGGTTCCCCTCTTTTTCTGACCTCTATAATTCTTTGTACTTATTTTTCACTTTATTTAAAAGGCAGAAAAACCCACACACACTGAGTTAGAAGACAGAGGAGGGAAGAGGTGTTCCATCCACTGGTTCACTCCCCCCAAAGGCTTAAAACAGGCAGGGCTGGTCCGGGTTGAAGCCGGCAGCCTGGACCTCTACCAGGTCTCCCAGGTGGGTGGCAAGGACCCGGATGTTTGCCCCATCGTCTGCCGCCTCCCAGCAAGAAGCCGGAGTTGGCAGCAGAGTCGGAACTCCAAGCAGGCGCTCCAGTATGGGACGCAGGTGCCCCCAAGCAGCTGCCCAACTGCTGTACCCCACGTTGTAGGGCTTTAACTAAACATCTTGCACGACTCCATTTTCCCTCCTCTGTTGGCATGTCAATAATTCTTCCTTTAGGAAATATTTCAGTGCTTACAGATGCATTAGCTACTACTCCAGGTCCCGTCTCAAATAACGCCGCCTCCTGCTCCATGGTGGTGCAGGGCCCTCGGAACAGAACGTTCTCAGTGGCTCCCTCACAACCCTCAGGACACTGCGGCCACGCATGTCACTGACCACGGGCATCGGCAGGCAGCTCGAACCGTGAGGACAGTTGGGAGTGGAACCCAGGCAGCCTGGGAGAGGACGCGGACCCCACATGGGCCAAACACCCACCTCTCTTCTTCCCTAACGTGGCTGCGTGCAGAAGTCCAGCCGGGTGGCTTTTTCTTTCAGTCTGTTTCACGTCACTGCTTGCACAGTTCCTGAGAGAGGTCGGATGTGATTCTTATCCTTGTTCCTGCGCAGGGTAAGGTATTTTCTTCCGGCTCAAGTCAAGATTCGGTCTTTGCCTTTCGCTTCCTTCACTATGAATACGGCGTGCCTGGGTGCACTTTTTGTAACCTGCCCTCCTGGGTATTTCCTGACGTTTCTGGAACTGTTGTCGGTCACAGTCATTAATTCTGGAAAATTCTCATCTGTTAGCACTTCACACATTTCCTGTTTCTTCTCCTTCTGATATTCCCATCACACGATGCTACATCTTTTGCAATGGTCTCACTGTTTGTGAAAATTTGGCTTTTTTTTTTTAATTCATTCTCTCTCTGTCTCTCTCTCATTTCAGTTTAGGACATTTCTACAGACATATTTCTTTTTCTTTTCTTTCTTTCTTTTTTTTTTTTTTTTTACAGGCAGTGTGGACAGTGAGAGAGAGACAGAGAGAAAGGTCTTCCTTTGCCGTTGGTTCACCCTTCAGGTGCCTCTCCTGGTCTCCCATGCGGGTGCAGGGCCCAAGCACTTGGGCCATCCTCCACTGCCTTCCCGGGCCACAGCAGAGAGCTGGCCTGGAAGAGGGGCAACCGGGACAGAATCCGGCACCCCAACCGGGACTAGAACCCGGTGTGCCGGCGCTGCAGGCGGAGGATTAGCCTGTTAAGCCGTGGCGCCGGCCTCTACAGACATATTTCAAGCTCACTGATTCTTTCCACAATGGTGTCCAGTCTACAGTAGATGAACCCAGCAAAGGAATTCTTCATTTTTGTCCCAGCATTTTCTGTCTCCAGCAGTTCCTTCTGATTCCTTAACGGCATGGCAGCCCCGCTGCTCCCATCACCCACCTGTTCCCGCGTGTTGTCCGTTTCCTGCATTAAATCCCTTAGCCTAGTAATCACAGCTGCTTTTAATTCCCAGCCTAATGATTTCAACATCTGTATCACATCTGAGTCTGGTTCTGACCCTGCCTGTCTCCTGTGTGTATGTGTGTGTGTGAGTGTGTGTGTGTGTGTGTGTTTCTGGTCTTTTAGCCAGCCTGTAATTTTTTTGCAAAGTCAGACATGATGCATCAGGTAATAGGAGATGAGGTCAACAGGCTTCGGTGTGAGGTTTTGTGTTTATCGGGCTGAGGCTTGGGCAGGTGTCCGAAGCGTCCGTCTCTTCCAGTGCATTTAGTTTCTTTTCTTTGGGTTTCCCTAGAAACTTCTTTTTAGAAAGAGTCTGTGTCTTTCAGTTGTACCCCACTGCTGTTACCCTGAGTCCCACTGGCAAGGTGGGGAGACCCTGGGGACCAGAGACAGCTGCAATCATAGGATTAAGTCTGGGGCGGTGTTGTTCAGAGCCTGGGAGTTCTGGGCTGTGACCTTCGGAGGAATCTCTCCTGCCCTGTTTTTTCTCCCCTTATGCGAGACGTGGATATCAGAGTGGGGCCTGCTTATGCCACTGCCCTGGCCTTCCATCAGAGAAGATTCTAGGTTTCCCCTGAGAGCAGGATTTGTTGTTGAGAACAGAATTTCCTATGTGTATTTTTAGATGATTGCTTTTCACTTTGGCTGCCTCGCGCGTGGTGGAATCTTCTCCAGTCCGCCAGAGAGAACCTGCGGAGTCTCCTGGAGGCAAAACTCGTGACCGAGTGGGGCCCCTGGGCCTGGGCCTCTGGCAGTCAGGGCGCGGCTCCCCCCAGCGATCAGGCCCTGGCCCAGCGGCCTCTGCTCTCCACGGCCGTGAGGTTTCTCTTTGCATTGACCCGAGTCTCCGCACTTCAAGGCAGCGTTTGGCCCCGGGCCTCACTTGTGTGATGTTGGGTTTGTTGATTTTCAGTTTGTTCAGCTTTTTTCTTACTGTGAAATCTTCTGAGCCTTTTACGTGTGACAGCTGAAACTCGGAGTCTGTTTCCTTTATTTAATTCCTATTTTCCCCTGTTTTCTTTTGGTTGTTTGATCATTTTTGGCAATTCCATCTTGATTGACTGATTTATAGTGCTTTGTACATTTCTTGGTTGTTGCTCTAGGTGTTACATTATATTCGTGTAATATTTCACAGTCTGCTAGTGCTGATATTTTATCAGATTCTAGAACGTGGAATCTTAATTCTCTTTATGTCCTTTTGTGCCCTCACATTTTTGATGATGTTGTCTCTACAGTCCTTAAGAATGGGCCGGCGCCGCGGCTCACTTGGCTAATCCTCCGCCTGCGGCCCCGGCATCCCATATGGGCGCCGGGTTCTGTCCTGGTTGCTCCCTTTCCAGTCCAGGAGGGCAGTGGAGGATGGCCCAGGTACTTGGACCCTGCACCTGCATGGGAGACCAGGAGAAGCACCTGGCTCCTGGCTTCGGATTGGCACAGCACCAGCCGTAGCGGCCATTTTGGGGGGGGGGGGGAACCAACAGAAGGAAGGCCTTTCTCTCTCTCTCTCTCACTGTCTAACTCTGTCAAAAAAAAAAAAAAAAAAAAAAAAGGAATGACATCAGAGTTGCGATTCTTGCTTCAGCCATAAAGCATAGTTCTGAAAATGCAAGAGAAAAAGGAGGCCCCTTGCGTTCCTTTGTCTCTCCTGAGCTCCAAGACACCTTCCCCCCAGTTCCTTTCTGTTGGGGGCTGTCTGTGAGTCTTCCCTCTGGCACAGGCAGGCGAGCTCTGCTATCTGGTTGTCCCCTCATTCCTGGAGGATCCGGCCACCGGATGCAAAATTCCAGATCGACAGCTCATGAGAAGCGCCGTGCCACTTCTGCTGACGTCTGTGGCGTCTGGCGGGAAGTCCACCAGCGTGCAAACTGTTCTTGCCGTAGGCAAAGTCTCCCTGTGACTCTCCACTTTCAAGATTTTTTTTTCTTGTATTTTATAATCAGGGTTTTCACAAACTTGACTGTGACCTGGTTTTCTTTTAGTTTACCCTGATTGGGGTTACTTAGACTCTTAAATTTGAAATGTAATGGTTTTTTGCCAAGCGTGGGAGCGTGTTAGCCTCACCCAGCGTCTTCTCTCCTTCTGGGCCTCTGAGGGCATGGATGTTAGATCTTCCGTCCTAGCTCCCAGACCCCTGCCGCTCTCTTCTGCTTTCTCCAGTGTCTGTTCTCTGCTGTTCCGAGTGGCTGACTCCCATTTTCTCTGCAAGTTCGCTAATGCTTTCCTCTGTCGTTTTCCTTCTTTTGTTAAGTAATTTTTATTTTGGTTGCTGTAAGTTTTTTTTTTTTAATTTTCCTTTTTAAAAAATATCTTCTGTTTTTGTCCTGAAACTTTCTATATTTTCATTCATTTCAAGGGTGTTCAGAATTGCACGTTGAAGCATCCTGTAATGGATTTTTTAAAAATCTTTGTCAGTTAGGGGTCGGCACTGTGGTGCAGCAGGCCAAGCCATAGGCTGTGACGCTCGCATCCCGTATGAGCACCGGCCGTTTCTACTTCCGATCCAGCATCCTGCTAACATGCCTGGGAAAGCAGCAGATACTGGCCCAAGTCCTCTGCCACCCACGCGGGAGACCAGAATGCAATTCTAGGCTCTTGGCTTCAGCCTGGCCCTGTCGTAGCTTTTGTGGCTATTTGGTGAGTGAACCAGCATTTGGGAGAACTCTCCCTCTCTCTTTGTCTCTCCCTCTCTGTGTAACTCTACCTTACAAACAGATAAATAAATCTATTTTTAGAAGATTTATTTTATTTATTTGAAAGGCAGAGTTACAGAGAGAGGTAGAGACAGAGAGAGAAGTCTTCTGTCCACTGGTTCACTCCCCAGATGGCTGCAATGGCTGGAGCTGTGCCGATCCAAAGGCAGGAGCCAGGAGCTTCTTCAGGGTCTCCCACATGGGTGCAGGGGCATGGGGACCTGGGCCATCCTCCACTGCTTTCCCAGGCCACAGCAGAGAGAGAGCTGGATCGGAAGAGGAGCAGCCGGGACTCAATCCAGTGCCTATATGGGATGCCGGCACTTCAGGCCAGGGCATTAACCCGCTGTGCCACAGTGCTGGACCCCAGATAAATAAATCTTTAAAAAAAATCTTTGTCAGATAAACCCAACATCCATGTCACCTCAGTTCGCATTTGTCTCAGTTTGCCAGGGCTGCTGTGACAAATGACCAGAAACTAGGGGACTTGGGACAACGGAGACTGAGTCCCTGTGTGCTCTGGAGGCCAGAAGCGTGAGATCAAGACCTCCGTGGAGCTGGCTCCTTCCAGAAGCTACTGCGGGAGCAGCTGCCCCGTTCTTTCCTGCTGGCTTCTGGTTGCCGTGGGCAGCCGTATTCCCATAAGTGGAGCTGCCTATTCCAAGGGTTTTTCTATTTTTTTTTTAAATTTCTTTTTTCCTCGTTCTTATTGGTTGGGTTTTCCATTTTTAAAAGCTGTTTTCTTCGTCCTTGTCTGCCAAGGTTTGTCCGTGATTTTGGTCTTGCTCTGGGTATCAGCGTTTGCGCCGTTATCCCCCAGGGTTAGGATTATGCAGATGCCAGGCCCCCTCCGAGTGCGGTCAGACTTGCATTTCCAGTGCAGGGAAGTTTGCTGCCATCTTCTGTAGCATGGGCTTCGGAGTTCCGGCCTGGACACTCACCTTGAATAGATGTGTGTGTGTGGTGTTTGTGTAAGTGCACACATGTGTGTGTGGTGTGTGTATGTTTATGTGTGCAGGTGTATGTGTGTATGTATGTGAGTGTGTGGATGTGTGTGCAGGTGTGTGTATGCCACGTGGGGAACATGTGGGTATGTGTGTGGATATGCTTATGTGTACAGTGTGTGTATGTATGTGAGTGTGCGTATGTTTATGTGTGCAGTGCGTATATGTGAGAGTGTATATGTATGTGTATGTGTGTGATACATGTGTATGTGTGTGATACATGTGTATGTGTGTGTATGTTTATGTATGCAGTGTGTGTGAGAGTGTGTATGTATATGTATGTATATGTGTGCATGATATGTGTGTGGTTGTGTCTGTATATGTTTATGTGTACAGTGTGTGTATGTGTGTATGTATGTAAGTGTGTGGATGTGTGTATATGTTTATGTGTGCAGGTGTGTGTATGCCATGTGGGGAACATGTGGGTATGTGTGTGGATATGCTTATGTGTACAGTGTGTGTATGTATGTGAGTGTGTGGATGTGTGTGCAGGTGTGTGTATGCCACGTGGGGAACATGTGGGTATGTGTGTGGATATGCTTATGTGTGCAGTGTGTGTATGTATATGTGCGCATGGTATGTGTGTGGTTGTGTCTGTATATGTTTATGTGTACAGTGTGTGTATGTATGTGAGTGTGTGTATGTTTATGTGTGCAGTGTGTATATGTGAGAGTGTGTATGTATATGTATGTGTGTGATACATGTGTATGTGTGTATGTTTATGTGTGCAGTGTGTATATGTGAGAGTGTGTATATGTATGTGTATGTGTATGTGTGTGATACACGTGTATGTGTGTGTATATTTATGTGTGTAGGTTGTATATGTGAGAGTGTGTATGTATATGTATGTGTATGTGTGTGATACACGTGTATGTGTGATACATGTGTACGTATGCATATGTGTGTGTATGTGTGTGTGTGTGTTCCCTCTCTCTGGAGTCTCCACCGTCTGACCAGCAGTTCTGCAGCCGCCTCCATGGAGCCCACTGAGTCGCAGAGTGGCCGTGCCTCGTCCTGGGCCCACAGGGCCACGCTGGGATGTGATCTGACACCAGCTCAGCTCCACGGATGCCCCTGTCCCTTGCTGCCACTCAGCTGATTGCCCTGGGCCGCTGTTGCCATGTTCTGGTCTCGTCTCATGACGGGGAAAGCCCTCCCCAGGCCACATTCCGTGCTGGAACGCTCGGGGAGGGCAGGGGGCTCCGTGACCCCTGCCATGCAGGATTTCACTCCCAAGGCATCGACATGCTTCCCAAAGGCAGTGAAGGGTTCAGAAATGCCTTTACCCTTTCTTTCCTCGTACCTCCGCGGCTCCGGGGGCGGAAGGAGGAGAGCGCGTGTGGACTCAGGACGCCACCGTACGGGAAGTGGTCTCCTGCCTGCCCAGAGCTCTGAAAGGGAAGTGCAGGTCCACAGCGCACGGACGCCTTGGCATTCCAGTTATTATCTTAATTAACTCCTCACCAGGCGTTTGCTTGATAACTGTATTAAGCCTGGATCATAATAACAATCCTTTTGGAAGATTACTTTAGGTTTCTCAATCACAAAACTTAAATTGCAAAATCACATATTTCGGGTGTGTTTTAACTCGGGCAACAAAAGTGAAGAGGCAACACAGAATCTCTGAGCATCAGTGAACTTCCTGCTCCTATGCACAATTATAGTGTTTTCGAAAAATCACAAAAAAGAAGAGGCTGTGATATTTCCCCTCTTCACGGCCAGGCAGGGTAACTGCTACCTGTTGTGATGGGTGTTCGCTTTCAGCGCAGGTGATCAGCCAGAATGTGTTTGGACAAAAATAGCGATTTTTGCCCACCCCCAATCCACTTCCTTTTAGGTCCCCCACCACCGCTTCAGTTTGCCCGTAATTGTACCGTTCCCATAACAACAGCCCGGTAACTGGATCTTGGTGCAGGGCTTCTAACAGGGTTGTACGCAAAGCCGCTGGCAATGCCGTAAGACCCTGTGTAGCAGCATCTCACAAAAGAGACAGCTTTCAGGGGAACGATTCTTGGCAGCTCCAAATCAAACTTGCAGCCGATTACGGCCGCTGCGGGTCTGCACCGAGGCACAGCGGCCAGCGTTTGTCCTGTGTTCCTCCCAGGCGCTTAGCCTTAGCACTGTCATTCCCTCGTGGCCTGTCTGGGACACAGAAAAATTCACGCACGGAGAGAAAGCACACAACAAAAGCCCTCTGTGTGGATTGCCCCAAATCGCGGTCATGATCAGGGGACAGCATTCAGCTGCTGGCTGTTACGCGGCAGCTCCGGGAGTCCAGACACCTTTATGCATATGTACCATTCCCTCTTTATTTGTGCCGAGCCACTGTGAGATTTTGGGGAGCAAATGTGTTGTTCAGGGAACAGGAGCTGGCTGCAGGGGAAGCCGCCTTTGTGGGGGCCTGCGGGTGCCTGCACCTCAGGTCAGTGTCTCCCCACCTGCAGCTCTGTCGACTCGCTGCTAATAGCAAGACAGCCGCTTGCATGAGCCTCTCACGTTCTGTGGGAAGTTTAGGCCTGGGGCTGTGCAAGCTGAGACTATGGTGGCAGGGACAAGGAACCCTGCTCGTCTTCAAACGTCGCAGGGGTCGGTTATGACTACAGTATCGTACCTGAGGTGTGATAGCCACGGGAGGGAACTGTGAGCACAGAGCCCCTTTTCCCTAGAGCAGACAAGACTCCCCTCCAGCCTCGCCGAGGGCCAGGGTGCACAGGGCTGGAGGTGAGCGAGACCTCTGGGAGCAAGGTGACTCAGACCAGTGCCCCTCAGTTGGTGGTTTCAAATGCATCACTTTGGATGAAAATTGAGTTTCTAAGCTGCCCAGCTTCCGTCTGATGATGACCACGCCCAGAAGCCACTGTCATTTTCTCGGCAATTGCTTATTTCACTAACACCTTGGCCGATCTCGCTCGCGTTGCAGTATGCATGACTGACTATGAAAGTGTGCCACACAGGCTGGTAGCAACGGCGCCGTCCGGGCTGGGGAGAGACTCAGGCTCACCCAGGCATCCTGAGTCGGACTCTGGGTGTAACCGGTGACTGGGGCCTGTGGGAGTCTGGAGGCACCGTTGTACCCAGCTGCCTGGCAAGTCCTCGGATGGCTCTGGTTGTTGCCTTTCCTTGGCCGGGATGAATCTCGTGGTCATCTCCTGCGAGCAATGCTTTGGGATTTTAGTTTGAAAGCTCATCTTGAGTGTGTGTTTGTGTCTGTCCACGTAGCTATGTGCACGCGTGTATGTCCTCAGGCACATTCGTGTATACGTGTGTGCGTGTGTTTCTGTTCCCCCTGAGGCCTGCTGTGTTCAGTTAAGAAGAACACGAAGACTCCCAGGTAGATCTGCCTGGGTCCTGCCCCAGCACTGGCTGACAAATGAACCCATTTCTTGGAACCTCAGTTTTTCGTCTGTTCGCTGGGCACAAGGATACCAACCTCACTTAGTTGTGGTGAGAATAAAAGCACTGTCCAGGAGACCTCTGGCCTGGTGCCTGGCACCTGGTGTGCATTTCATCGGGCACCCAAGATGACTGTTGTCTGGAGTGTTTACAGAAAGCCCCGTGCATCATAATGACAGGCAACGAGGTAGCCAGCAAGGAGACAGCTGAGGTCACCAGCCCTCCCCACGACCCCGCCAACCCCACACAAACCCTTCCCTGTTTTCGGCGGTGACTAAGGTAACCCCAAACCATTATTTCTTTTTATTTTTTTTATTTTTTTTTTATTTTTGACAGGCAGAGTGGACAGTGAGAGAGAGAGAGAGAGACAGAGAGAAAGGTCTTCCTTTGCCGTTGGTTCACCCTCTAATGGCTGCCGCGGTAGCGCGCTGCGGCCGGCGCACCGCGCTGTTCCGATGGCAGGAGCCAGGTGCTTCTCCTGGTCTCCCATGGGGTGCAGGACCCAAGCACTTGGGCCATCCTCCACTGCACTCCCTGGCCGCAGCAGAGAGCTGGCCTGGAAGAGGGGCAACCGGGACAGGACCGGTGCCCCGACCGGGACTAGAACCCGGTGTGCCGGCGCCGCAAGGCGGAGGATTAGCCTGTTGAGCCACGGCGCCGGCCCCAAACCATTATTTCTACAGAACCACCACCCATACCAGCACTGGCTGAAAATGTCCAACATGGCTGCTGACCATGTTCCTGAGGTGACCGGTAAGCTGATTATAATAACATCTCCATGGCTGACACTCCTACTCCCATCATGCACCTGACACCCAAAAGGTAAAAACTGGGAAGCATTCGAGCCCCGCCTCCTGTGAATCTTCTCCTTCTCTCTCTTGAGCTCACTGGGAAGGAATTACCCCAGAGCTCACATGCAGCTCTCTCTTTCGGGCCTACAACTCCTCCCTCTCCAGTGTGTGGTTTCGTTTTGCTTATAATAACCACATTCCTGCCGGCGCCGTGGCTCAACAGGCTAATCCTCCGCCTTGCGGCGCCGGCACACCGGGTTCTAGTCCCGGTCGGGGCACCGGTCCTGTCCCGGTTGCCCCTCTTCCAGGCCAGCTCTCTGCTGTGGCCAGGGAGTGCAGTGGAGGATGGCCCAAGTGCTTGGGTCCTGCACCCCATGGGAGACCAGGAGAAGCACCTGGCTCCTGCCATCGGAACAGCGCGGTGCGCCGGCCGCAGCGCGCTACCGCGGCGGCCATTGGAGGGTGAACCAACGGCAAAAGGAAGACCTTTCTCTCTGTCTCTTTCTCACTGTCCACTCTGCCTGTCAAAAAAAAAAAAAAAAAAAAAAAAAACACATTCCTCTGCTAACCTTCACTTAATCTCGTCCCTGAATTCTTCCTTGTGTCGGAGGCACGAGCCTGGAGCTGGCCGTGTGGCCAAAGAGAAGTAAGAGATGCAGCTTCAGAGTACCCCTGGGGCAAGAAATCCGAAAGATGAGAAGTGAGGAGTGAGCGGTCAGCAGGGAATGCGCGCTCAACACTGTGTCTCAGAGGAGGCAGGCCCCAGGGCACCTGCAGGAAGACCGGCCCGGGCGGGACACTAGAAGTACCTGCCTGTGGGGGTGGAGCACAGCTCTGCCCCTTCTCCAGGAGAGGCCCTGAGGGTTCCGCTTTGTTTTTTGCTTTTTTAAGGAGCTGAGATTCGATTTTTTAAACAAAGATTTATGTATTCGTTGGAGAGGCAGAGTTACAGACAAGAGGGGGAGAGGGACAGAGAGAAAGGTCTTCCATCTGCTGGTTCACTCCCCAAGTGGCCACAACGGCCGGAGCTGGGCCAATCCGAAGCCAGGAGCCAGGAGCTTCCTCCAGGTCTCCCACGTGGGTGCAGGGGCCCGAGTACTTGGGCCATCTTCTGCTGCTTTCTCAGGCCATAGCAGAGAGCTGGATCAGAAATGGAGCAGCCAGGACTCACACTGGCATCCATATGGACTGCTGGTGCCACAGGCAGAGGCTTAACCGATTTTGCCACGGCACTAGCCCAGAGGTTAGATTTTTCATCTTTGGGAAGCTCTGTCTTCCTTCTTATTTCACGTTAGAGTCTCAGCAGGTGCGGAGGATGGCTCCGAACTTTCTGGCTGCTGCTCAGAAGTCCCCTGCGACTTCATCATGGATTTGGAAGGATGGAAGTTTCACAAATGAATTCAAGGAAGACTTCCTGGAGGTGGTCACCCAGGTATTGGTCCTCTACAGATAAGAAGGCAGAAGGAGACTCGGGCAGATTCGTGCTACCCAGTCCTGGTAGAAACCTGGATGTAGATCTCCATGTGTGAATGATCTCTCGATTGAGACAAATTTAAGCCATTTGGGACCCTGGGTGACTGTTAGATGGGACTGGAGTGTTCTGGGTTTGTGAAGTTCAAGAGCAGTGTGTGCTGACTTCTGACAGAGAGAGGAAGGCTCAGCTGATGGAGAAGTTTGTCCATCTTGCTGCTCTTCCGGCTCTGGGCCAGCCCAGGATGTTCACACCGCAAGAACAAGGATGCTTGTCAGAGAAGACAGTAACTGCCCCTCGCCCTTGGCGAGACGCAGCCTGAGCAAAGGATGGTTGGTGTCTGACAAGTCAAACGCCGAGCGTGTGTGTCCACTCGGCTCAGTCCAGCCACGCTGGAGGAGGGTCTGCCTGTGCCGGGCAGGCAGCAGGGACAGCCCGGCTCGAACCCTGCCCGGCGAGCCTGCAGGCCATTTCAAAGTCCTGGCTGCAGGATGCTGGCTTGCCAGGCACCCGATCTCCCTCCGGCTCAGCCAGTCCAGCGCTTCCTGAGCACCGGCTGTGTTCCCGGCACGGAGCTGAGTTCCGAGACTGGAGTGTGCTACCAAATCAGAGACGCTGGCCGACTTGGTCGAGGCGGGCAGGGTGCGATGTGAAGACCAAATCCCCCAGTGCTTTAAAAACGGGTTAGAGTTAGCAGCTGCCGAGCTCCATCGTGCAGCGTGAAAGCGCCGTGCACAATCCGGAAAGAGCGAGCGTGGCAGGGTTCCTATAAAACTTTATTTACAAAAGTGGGCAGCACGCTGGATTTTGCCTGCCAGCTGTAGTCTGCCAACGGCTGTTCCGAACGATCACATCTCAATACCGTAACACCCAGGAACCAGAAGCAGGAGGAACCACACGAGCCCAGGCCATCCACTCTCTGTAGGAACTGTCTCTGAGCCATCTCTGGTAAGCCGTGGGCCAACTTCTGCTCAGGCGTGGGAATCTTACCATGTGGCTAGTTCTCAGGTGTGCGGAATCTTCTCACGTGTGGCTAGTTCTCACGTGTGCGGAATCTTCTCACGTGTGGCTAGTTCTCACGTGTGCGGAATCTTCTCACGTGTGGCTAGTTCTCACGTGTGCGGAATCTTCTCACGTGTGGATAGTTCTCGTGGCTGAAAAGTCTCCACTGAGCACAGCTTGGTTGACTTCTAACTTCCATCCACGCTGTTCTCCTCCTGGGAGCAAGCCCTCCCTGGGGACGGAAACATGCCACCCTTCTCCCAGCAATCGTTCCCCACAGGATACGGCTCCTGCTCTACAACCTCCCTGTGGCGCTCCCAGGGCTGTGCTGTATTGTGTGTGTTTTTCAACATTTTATTCAGCAAATCTTCAAGTATACATTCGTTTGAAGAACTGGAGGGGTGGGTGTTGTGGGGCAGTGGTTAAGCCACTGTTAGGGACAGCTGCATCCCATATCTGAGTCCCTGAGCTCTGGTCCCTGCTCTGCCTCTGGTCCAGCTTCCTGCTGTGGGCACCCTTGGAGGAAGCAGGGGATGGCTCAAGCACTTGGGCCAAGTGGTAGACCCTGCGGGGGACCCAGATGAAGTTCTGGGCTCTTGGCTCCGGCCTGGCCCAGCCCTGGCTGTTTACAGGTATCTGGGGAGTAAACCAACAAATTGAAGATTTCTCTCTCTCTCTCCCTCTCTCTTTCTCTCTCTCTCTCATCCACTCTACCTTTCAAACAAACAAATAAATGACAAAAAGAGAATTATATAGTGGACATCCACGTACATGCTAGATTCTGTTTACATTTTGTTATACTTACTTTATTATATATCCATTTATCCATGCCTACCACTGAGGTCCTGCAAAGGAAATTGGAAGCATAATGTCATATACACGCACACACACACACACACACACGTCCCATTACCCCAACAAGCATAGCATTGTCAAGAGTTCTGTTTTTTTTCTAATTTTGAGATAAAGTTCATATGCAATGAAGCACATAAATCTTAAATGGACATTGCCTGAGCTTTGACAAATGCACACTTCAAACGCCTAGCAACATTTAGAAAAATACTCCAACTTCCAAAACTTCTCTTATGCTCCTGCCAGACACTTGTCTCTGTAACCTTTTAGAGGGAACAACTGTACTGATTCTTTCTGCTTGTTCTGTAATTTCATAAGAATGGAATTATACCGAATGAACCCTCCAGGGGCTGGTGCTATGGCGCAGTGGGTTAAAGCTCCAGCCCCTGCAGTGCCGGCATCCCATATGGGCACCTGTTCCAATCCTCATTGCTTCTCTTCCGATCCAGCTCCCTGCTGTGGCCTGGGAAAGCAGTAGAAGATGGCCTAAGTCCTTGGGCCCCTGCACCCACATGGGAGACCTGGAAGAAGCTCCTGGCTCCTGGCTCCTGGCTTCAGATCAGCTCAGCTCTGGCCCTTGTAGTCATTTGGGGAATGAACCAGCGGATAGAATACCTCTGTCTCTGTAACTCTGTCTTTCAAATAAATAAAATAAATCTTTTAAAAAAGTGACCCTGCAGCCATCTTTCACACACCAGACATGTGAGGGTCACTCTTTCCATGGCACACAGCAGCACGGCACATGTCAGTAGCTCACTTCTGTGTGTTGTTGAGTAGTCTTCTGGTCAGTAAGAGTTTGTTCACCGCGTCACACTAATGATTCCTATAGAACTAGGAGTAAACTAAACACAAGTCATGTAACACCAGGTCTAAATCCAAACTATCTTTAGTAATATTAAGTATACATGGTCTCTAGAAAGAGGTCATCAAAATGGGATTAACAAACAAAAATGACCCAACTACTGGGACAAATGATATATGGATCAACATGTCTTCTCTCTCATGTCTCCTATTGGTCGATCCTTCTGCCAAACCACATATCTTAAAAAAAATTTATTTATTTAGAAAGCAGAGTGACAGGGAGGGAAGGAGGGAGGGAGGAAAAGAGAGAAAGAGAGAGAGAGATCATCCATGCACTGGTTCATTCCCCAAATGGCTGAAATAGTCAGGGCTAGGACAGGCTGAAGTCAGGAGCCAGGAACTCTATGTGAGTCTCCCATGTGGGTGGCAGGGCCATCCTCTGCTGCTTTCCCAGGTGCACTAGCAGGGAGCTGAATCAGGAGCAGAGCAGCCAGGACTAGAACCGGCACTCTGATATGGGATGACAATGTTGAAAGCAGCAGCTTAACCCACTGTGTCACAACACCAGCCACTGTTTCACACATCTTGATTACTGTAACTATAAAGGTTTTTTAAAGATGTATTTATTTATTTGAAAGGCAGAATTAGAGAGAGAGAGAGAGAGAAGAGATGGAGAAACAGAGATATCTGCAGGGGCCAGAGCAGAGCTGATCCAAAGCCAGGAGCTTTTTCTATGTCTCCCACACGGGTGCAGGGGCCCAAGGACTTGGGACATCTTCCGTTGCTTTCCAAGGTGCATTAGCAAGGATATGGATCAGAAGTGGGGCAGCTGGACTCAAACTGGTGCCCATATGGGATACTGGAGCTGCAGATGGTGGCTTTACCCACTCTGCCACAGTGCCAGCCTCACTATAAAATCTTAAGATCGGGTAAAGTGATTTCTCCAAATTTATTTCTCTTTTTAAAAAATTGTTTTTAGGTGAACTCATTCCTTTCAACATCAAATTAACTTTAAAACAATCAAGTCTATTTATTTAAAAATTTGCCAGGATTTTGATGAGTTTAATTGTGTTTAAGCCTATATGAGTGTATCAGTTTGGGGAGAATTAACATATTTACTATGTAAGCCTTCAAATCCATGAACATGGTATGTCTCTTTATTCGTATCTTCTTTCATTTTCTTTCATCTGTGTTTTACGTTTTTGCGGCCTATAAACCCAAGGACATATTTTTTGGGGGGGCAGTTTCAAATAATACTGTAATTTTAATGTCAGAGTGCTCTGCATGTTAATTTCTTATCTCAAGATCTTGCTAAACTGTTATTTGTTCTAATTAGTTCAGAGCATTGGTTTTTGTAAATGCCTTGGCGTTTTCTACATAGACAAGTATGTCTTCTATATCTTCTTTATCTACATTTTTTTTCTTTTTCCTTAGAACATGCAGCAGTGTGCTG
This sequence comes from Lepus europaeus, assembly GCF_033115175.1. Lineage (NCBI taxonomy): Eukaryota > Metazoa > Chordata > Mammalia > Lagomorpha > Leporidae > Lepus > Lepus europaeus. The sequence goes on along the minus strand of NC_084847.1, from coordinate 58,386,404 downwards.
AGTAGCGGTGGTGAGAGCAAGCATTCTTGCTTTGTTCGCAGTCTTAGGGGATGCATTCAATCTTCGTTTGCTAACTAAAACGTTAGCTGTAAGGTTTCTGTAGATGATCTTGATCGGGTTGAGGATGTTGCCCTCTGGTCGAAGGTTTTAGCATGAACTGGTGTTGCTTTGGTCACAGGTTGTTTCTGTTGACGTGATCATGTGATTTGTCTGTTAATACGGTGAATTGTAATGGTGGATTTTTGGATAGTGTACTAGTCTCGCATCCCTACCTGGAATAAACCATTTCCTCATGGCACACACTTCTTTCTCTTACACTGCTGAATTCTGTTTTGTGATATTTGCATCTTTATTCTTGAGAGATACTGATCTGTAGCTTTCTTTTTGCACTATTGCGTCTGATTTTGGTGGCATGGTAATACTGGATTCATAAAATATCTTGAGAAGCTTTCCTTCCTCTTCTGTTTTTACAGAAAATTTGGTAAATGGATGTCAACTCTTTCAAAGTCTGTATGACTCTGGTGAAGCTGTCTGGGGCTCATAGTTTTGTTTCTGAGAGTTCTTAAATCATAAAATCAATCACATTAACAGTTTTAAGGTTGCTCTAATTATTTATCTCATGCTGTATGAGTAGTAGTTTATTCTTTTCAAGGTATGGCCAAATTCAGAGTGTAGAGCTGCTTGTAGTATTTCTTTATTATCCTTTTGAGTTCTGCAGGGTCTGTAGTGGTACCTTTATTTCATCCCTGATATTAAGGATTTATGTCTTCTGGCTTTTCCTTTCATGCTGGCTACAGGTTTGTCAATTTGATTGATCTTTTCAAAGAAGCAGCTTTTTGTCTCATTGATTGTTTTCTCTTGTATTTCATTATTCAATTTTATTTCTGCCTTTGTCTTTACTATTTCCTTCCTTCCATTGCTTTGTGTTCCCTTTGTTCTCCTTTTTTCAGGTTCTTGGGGTGGGAACTGAGATTGCTCACATGAGACTTTCTTTCCTGAAGCAAATCTTTAATGCTATAAATTTCCCTCTCAGACCTGCTTTAGGTGTGCTCAATACATTTTGATGTATTGTATTTTAAGTTTTACTAGTTCAGTGTATTTTTAAATCTTCCTCTTTGACCCATGGATTATTTACAAATGTATTGCTTAATTTCCAAGTGCTTATAGATTTTTCTAGAACTTTCTGTTATTGATTTCCAGTTTGATTCCGTTGTGGTCAGAGAACCAACAATGCATGATTTCAGTTCTTTTCAACGCATCGGGTGATCCAGGGTATTTTCTTCCTTGGTAAATGTTCTGTCTGTTTCTTTTCCTTCTTCTTTTCCTTTTTTTTTTAAAGATTTATTTATTTATTTGAAAGTCAGAGTTACACAGAGAGAGGAGAGAGAGAGAGGTCTTCCATCCGCTGGTTCACTACCCAGATGACCACAATGGCTGGAGCTGCGCTGATCTGAAGCCAGGAGCCAGGAGCTTCTTCCAGGTCTACCATGCCAATGCAGGGGCCCAAACACTTGGGCCATCTTCTACGGCTTTCCCATGCCATAGCAGAGAGCTGGATCAGATATGGAGCCGCTGGGTCTTGAACTGGTGCCCATATGAGATGCCGGCACTGCAGACAGCGGCTTTACCAGTTATGCCACAGAGCCGGCTCCTTTTCTTTTCCTTTCTTTTGTCTTGTCTTGTATTGTCTTGTCTTCTTTCTTTCTTCCTTTCATTCTTTCTTTCTTAAGATTTATTTATTTATTTGAGAGGCAGAGTTATGAGGGCGGGGGTGGTCTTCTATCCACTGGTTCACTCCCCAAATAGCCACCGTGGCCCCAGCTTGGCCAATCCTAGCACCCATGCAGGGAGCCTGGATTCAGTTCCTGGCTTCCAGATTTGGCCTAGCTCAGCCGCTGCCATTGCAGACATTTGGGAGGAGCCAGTGGGTAGGAGCTCACTGTTTCTCTCTGCCTCTTAAATGAATAAATAAATAAAAATTTAAAATAGTCTAGATCCTTGTTTATCAAAATGAATAGCTCTTATAAAGCAAGTTTTAGAATAATACGAAAAATATGATGCTATTTGTGCAAAATTTTTAAAATACATAAAACAATGCCATACATTATTTATGATTGTACATACATGCAGAAAAATATAAAACCAAGAATTTAATGAATTTACAGCAAATTTATGGTGGTATCTCTCTCCCAGGAAGGCAGAGAAATGATGGTGTCAGAAGGGGGGGGGGGAAGCTAACTTCATTTTCACTTGTATTACTTTATTTGTATATCAGATTTCTGAGGACAGAAAAACTCTATGAATGAGTTGCTCCTTAATCTTTGTAATCGACAAGTTACAAAAGAATCATGAAAATATCCAATCAGTTTCTCAGCTGATAAAAACATTCTTTTCTCATGAGTTGCTTTTCCTAGTGCATCATGATTTTAAATAAAATGTCCCATTGTTAAAGTAGCTGAGTATTAACATACAACAAAACTGCCACCGAAGTTTTCAGCAAACGAGCATGAGATCCAAACTGTGATTGGTTCATAGACTGAAATGAAGTTTAGGGTCACTACTTCGTGATCGAAACTCTTCACGGTGGACCTAATGATTATTTCTTCCTCCACTCAAGAAATGTTAAATGAGTAACTCCTCAGGGTGACTATTTCCTATTCCCCAGGCTCTGGGGCCACTGTTGGCAACTTCCCTGAGCCACGGAGCTCACTGTGTGGAGTGGAGAATTCCTAGCGACCAAAGAGTCACACAGCAAAGCTGAACATGTACGCATGAACAACAAAATAGATGGGGGTGTTTTGTTGAGCTTC